>NC_040093.1:31035736-31338767 GCF_003369695.1 Bos indicus x Bos taurus | reverse complement strand
GAGTTACTTAGCTCATAAGTAGCAAAACTGCAACATGAGCCCAGGCAGTTCTTAATGATCAAACTATGATGTCTCCAAAGGGAACCTGTTATTATTACTTGGAAGGAAAAATGTCATTGCCATAATATCCAGGTACTGTTAAATCCCTCTAGTTTAAAAACTATCATTATTCCTTGTCCTCAAAATAGTAGCATCTACCCTTTACTGGGGACATTTCATGCAAAGATGGGCTCGATAAAGGACAGAAACGGTATGGACCTAACAGAAGCAGAAGATATTAAGAAGATATGGCAAGAATACACAGAAGAACTGTACAAAAAAGATCTTCACGACCCATATAATCACGATGGTGTGATCACTCATCTAGAGCCAGATAGCCTGGAATGTGAAGTCAAGTGGGCCTTAGGAAGCATCACTACGAACAAAGCTAGTGGAGGTGATGGAATTCCAGTTGAGCTACTTCAAATTCTGAAAGATGATGCTGTGAAAGTGCTGCACTCAATATGCCAGCAAGTTTGGAAAACTCAGCAGTGGCCACAGGACTGGAAAAGGTCAGTTTTCATTCCAGTCCCAAAGAAAGGCAATGCCAAAGAATGCTCAAACTACCGCACAATTGCACTCATCTCACATGCTAGTAAAGTAATGCTCAAAATTCTCCAAGCCAGGCTTCAGCAATACGTGAACCATGAACTTCCTGATGTTCAAGCTGGTTTTAGAAAACGTAGAGGAACCAGAGATCAAATTGCCAACATCTGCTGGATCATGGAAAAAGCAAGAGTGTTCCAGAAAAACATCTATTTCTGTTTTATTGACTATGCCAAAGCCTTTGACTGTGTGGATCACAATAAAGTGTGGAAAATTCTGAAAGACATGGGAATACCAGACCACCTGACCTGCCTCTTGAGAAATCTGTATGCAGGTCAGGAAGCAACAGTTAGAACTGGACATGGAACAACAGACTGGTTCCAAATACGAAAAGGAGTACGTCAAGGCTGTATATTATCACCCTGCTTATTTAACTTATATGCAGAGTACATCATGAGAAACGCTGGACTGGAAGAAACACAAGCTGGAATCAAGATTGCCGGGAGAAATATCAATAACCTCAGATATGCAGATGACACCACACTTATGGCAGAAAGTGAAGAGGAACTAAAAAGCCTCTTGATGAAAGTGAAAGTGGAGAGTGAAAAAGTTGGCTTAAAGTTCAACATTCAGAAAACAAAGATCATGGCATCTGGTCCCATCACTTCATGGGAAATAGATGGGGAAACAGTGGAAACAGTGTCACACTTTATTTTTGGGGGCTCCAAAATCACTGCAGATGGTGACTGCAGCCATGAAATTAAAAGACGCTTACTCCTTGGAAGGAAAGTTATGACCAACCTAGACAGCATATTCAAAAGCAGAGACATTCCTTTGCCAACAAAGGTCCATCTAGTCAAGGCTATGGTTTTTCCTGCGGTCATGTACGGATGTGAGAGTTGGACTGTGAAGAAGGCTGAGCGCCGAAGAATTGATGCTTTTGAACTGTGGTGTTGGAGAAGACTCTTGAGAGTCCCTTGGACTGCAAGGAGATCCAACCAGTCCATTCTGAAGGAGATCAGCCCTGGGATTTCTTTGGAGGGAATGATGCTAAAGCTGAAACTCCAGTACTATGGCCACCTCATGCAAAGAGTTGACTCATTGGAAAAGACTCTGATGCTGGGAGGCATTGGGGGCAGGAGGAGAAGGGGACGACAGAGGATGAGATGGCTGGATGGCATCATTGACTCAATGGACGTGAGTCTGAGTGAACTCCGGGAGTTGGTGATGGACAGGGAGGCCTGGTGTGCTGCGATTCATGGGGTCGCGAAGAGTTGGACACGTCTGAGCAACTGAACTGAACCTTTTATTAAGTACTTATAAAAAGCTAGGCAGTGTGTTAAGTGATTTTCATACATCATGTACCTAACCCTAACAATCTAACAAGAGTTTTATTATCACCATTCCATACTGAAAGAACTGAGACTTGGAAGGAAATAGTGACTCACCCAAGATCAAGAAGACAAGAAGTGATTTGAACCTAGGTTTAACTCCAAAGTCTGTGCTCTATATAATAGCTAATTTCCCAAGATGGCTCCCCAATGAACACCTCTTCATGCCCTCATGTGGTCCCCCTTCCACTCTTAATCTAAGCTGACTCTGTGAAGCCAATAGGACATTAGTGATGCTCAAAAGCCAAGTCATAAAAAGCTTTGTGCCATCAACCTGAGTCTTTTGGAACTGTTAACTCTGGGGAAGGCAGCCACTACGTAAGAAATCTCGAACTGCCATGCTGAACGGAAGCCCCAGTGAGCCACAGGATGACAGATGCCTGAGCAGCCCAGAAGTTCCAGTACCCTGGCTGAAGTGCCACACGTCAGTGGGTACGTCTTCATGGATGACCCCAGCCCCAGGTGTCCTGCACCTCCGTTCTTGGACGACTCCAGCCCTAGGCATCATGCATCTCCATGGGATCCCCTTTCCCCAGGGAGAACTATCTAACTGAGCCTAGCCAATCCTCAAAGTCACAGACACAATAATGGATTGTTTTAAACTACTAAATTTGGGGATGGTCTGTTATGCAGAAGATAACAAAAAATACATTCTAAGCAAACAATACAAATAAAGCAGTACATTTATTTGCTGTTTCATTCTTTTTCCTTTTCTGGTAAGCTTGCTCATTAACATTACAACTCGTTGGGTATACTACATCAGTTGGGGCAACAGGCTTTATGACACACCCAGAATGTGCTGCTATGCAATAATCCTGCACAATTAAAACTATCATCTTAATAAAGATGTCCTGGACAACTGAAGACCTTGGAGCATATGCCAATTCCCCAATTACTACATTTATAGATAACAAAAAATAGATACTGAGCAAAGAAACATCTTCAGAGTTCTGAGTTCAGAAGTCACTGGCATACTTCTTGTGATTTTCCCATTCTACCAAATCAAACTCAGTGTGAATCTTAGAAATCAACTATAGAAACTAGCAGGAAGTTTTATCCTATATGCAACCAACCAACAGTCCCCTGCAATAGTTCAGAATCAAATACTGTTTGCAGTTGGTTACACTTGGCCTCACTGAGATGAACCATGTGTAAACTGTTTACAGTGTGAATTCAAGCATCTACTACTGTCAACACCCCAAGAGCCCTTTAAGATTTCATTCCATTTAAGTACTTATTTAAGATTTTATTGGGAACTCCCTGGCAGTCCAATGGCTAGGATTTGGAACTTTCACTGCTCTGGCCTGGGTTCAATCCTTCGTCAGGGAACTAAGATCCCGCAAGCCATGCTGTGAAGCCAAAAAAAAATATTTTCACTGTATTTGATAATTTAATTGCTATCCTTACCTGGATATCTACCATGCTGTTTATGAAATCTATCAACAGCCCGTAACATTAAGTATAATACTATCTCGTTATCTGGATTGTCCATGCTGGAAACTGAAAGGAAAAACATTTCAGTGTAATTTGGGTAATTCATGATTTAAAAACAAGCAAAAACTGAATTTACTATATACTGAAGTTTCAGAATACAAGGTAATTCTATCACAAAATTTAAATATTTTGTAATGATAAAATAGAAAATGATACATAATAGTAAAATAAAGGAAAATATATTATTAAAATAAAACCCAGTGGTATTATGGATAGTTAGTTATGGCCACATAATCTCTAATAAAGTAGTAAAATGCTAAATTTAGCTCTTCTACATATAACACAACTTACTCAGTAACCTAAATATGATTATATATACGTACATTAAGTTTTATAGGCTTTGCTGGTGGCTCAGATGATAAAGAATCCACCTGCAATGTGGGAGACCTGGCTTCAATCCCTGGGTTGGGAAGACCCCTTGGAGGAGGGTGTGGTAACACACTCCAGTATTTTGCCCCATGGCAGAGGAGTCTGGTGGTGTACAGTCCATGGGGTCGCAAAGAGTCAGACACGACTGAGCGACTAAGCACCACACAGCACATTGAGTTTTATATTTTGAAATTACTACCACTTGGACAGGCTAACAGAATAAAATTTAGAGTATAAATATTTATATTATCCTTTATATTATCACCATACACTCTGTTATACATACTGTCATACAATATGTATAAAATATCATATCCTTAAAATTAATAACCTAGCATCAAAAGGTTATTACTCACTAATTTCATCCTTGTTAATTGTATCCAAGCTGTATTCTTCAGCTAAGGATCGACATCTCACCACTCGAAGAAATGCTGAATTGCTGCCTGAACACAGGGAAGGCATGATGGAAGTAAATGGTTAAGATACACTAATATCCTGATTAAGAACAGAAAATTTTGTGTATTCTCTTTACAGACACAGAAATATGAAGAAGTGGCTCTAATGGTTAGCAGAAATGGCACTACAACACAAGCCATCTTAAATTCATGTTCTTGGCATTACATTCAGTTCAGCACTGAGTACGTGGGTGACAGCACCTGTCTGAGCCTCAGTTTTCATTTGTAAAACAGAAATAATATTTTTTAACTTTGAGTTGTTCTGTGGATCAGAATTCCAACTGTATAAAGTATATACCTCGCAGAAAGCCTGACAAGGCTCAATGAATGGTAATTTTTATTATTATTCTGGATAAGCAGTCCTGAAGGAGAGTGGTATATATAGTGTGCTCTGGGTATAAGTTAAGGCTTTAAAAACAAAAAACTTTGTATTATGAGAATTTTCAAATGTATTCCAGTAGAGAGACCAAAATACTACCCAAATACCTTCAAATACTCTCAAATACCCAATATCCAGCTTTTAATCTGGTATCATATAATGTAGTAGAACAAATACTAATGCATAAACGAGGCGCAAGATTAGTAGTGGAACAAAACATTAAATCTAAGCCTAAACAAACATTGCTGAAGAATCTTAAAATGGATAATTTGGACACATATATTTTAAGAATGGGTAACATACAAAACATGCTTTTCCAGAAACGAGAGGTCATAGCTACGGGGAAAAACTCCCAGGTGGCATATGAAACAGACTTTATTATTCTTAAATTAACTCTTAAATACTCTGGGCCTACTGAAGAATTATCAAAGAGACCCCAGGAGCCTAGCCACTCCGAAACTAAATGGCGAAATTCCTAATTCTAACAGTCTGATCAAATACTGATCAAAATTAGTATTTAAACCAATCTTGTCAATGTACATGTGACTCAAGACTTCATACCCAAACTCTTTAGATAAGACTTTTCCAAGTTATTTAAAATTAATAAGCCAAAAACAATTCTGCACTACTGATGATTTTCAGTGTATCAATACAGATACGACCTATCTCTGATCAGTCCTAGAATACCCTCTCCTTTCATTATGAGAGAGAGAAAAAAACCTTACCCAATAATTACCTATATTGATACCACTGAGACCATGGAAAAATGTTAATTTCAACCATTTAAAATTGCTGGGAACATTTCCCATGTCACAATTTTTATCAAACAAAATAAGGAAATTTAAGTCAAGGTGACTTACAGAGTAATTTTAATTCTTTCTCTGAAATGGACTCTGGTGCCTGTAAAGAGATAAATGCAGATTTTGCTCCAATGTAAAAGAAGATCAACAGAGGGTGCAGCACAAAGCCAGTCACTATGACTGGCCTTCTCATTAGGCAGGCAAGTGAAAGACCCTCTGCAGAAGGTCTGAGCCAGTGCCACACCCTCTCTCTGAGCCCTTCCTGGCTGGGTTTATGCAATGCAATCCGGCCCATGTGGAGCTGTACTGTCTATCAAAGGCACTGTGCCCAGCAGCTTACCTGGCCTATAGACTGAAGCAATTTGGCAACATGATTACCCACAGCAGCAGCATCTTTCTTTGCTTTTTCACGGTAACTGGAAAAGAACAACAAAAAGCTACTATTAACAAATATTTAAACTGCCAGATTTAAATATCACCATGAAGCAAACAAAAAAATGTCTTTACCTTTCATGAAAAAAATACTGATCTGGCAATGTATGAAATGTGACAATGCCATGGAAATGCTACCAGTAGCACCTGTTAGTGGCTGGTGATGGACTCTGGGACTTCACCTAATACCTAGGATCTCTGAGTAATTAACAGCACCTAATTTAAAACTTGCCCTCCTGGAGAAGTCCATGATCCATGCTTCTCTGATAGAGGACCTAACAAAATATGCTGCAAAAGAACATGCTTAAAAAATAATAATAAAAAAATTAAAAAAAGAACATGCTTAAGCTCCCTCGTGGCTCAGATGATAAAGAGTCTGCCTGCAATGCGGGAGACCCGGGTTCAATCCCTGGGTTGGGAAAATACCCTGGAGAAGGAAATGGCAATCCACTCAGTATTCTTGCCTGGAGAATTCCTGGCAGGCTACAGTCCATGCAGTTGCAAAGAGTCAGACATGACTGAGCGACTTCACTTTTTCAATCTCCTTGGTCAAGTCCAAGGAAAGTTAAACCCTTCAAAACCGACCATCTAACAAATCCATGTAAAACTTGAGATGGTCACCCTGTAGAGATGATCAGTGTTAAGCTGATCACCTCTGATATGAGGTCATACTTCTTTCTCTCAACTGACTTTCCCCAAGTTTTAAGTAGTTGAACTTTTAGGCTAGGGCAACAAAGATTTGTTAAGAGAATGACTGACATGAAGAGTACAATCTGTCTATGGAATAAAGACCTTCTCTGTGTGACATTATCTGGCCCTTGAAGAAGCCAGGCCAGTGGCCCTGCATTCATCCTCAGCATACCCAAAGATACACAAGGGTAATATCTATTGAGACCCATCCTTATGACAGTGGATAGCACATGTCTGTCTACAGTCATGAACTCTTTAAATTATGAAGCATTAATGACAAAAAAGTTATCAAAAACTAGAGTCTTGAAAGCTTTAAATTACAGATAAAAGAGGACAGAGCCATGGTTATGAGTACAGATCTGGGTTTCATGAATTCCAATCCTGGTTTTACCATTTACCAGTTGTCCTGCCCTGAATAAATTACCTCTTCTATGCCTTAGTTTCCTCACCTGTAAAACTGGGACAATAACAGTATCTCTCTCATAGGATATTTGTGAATATTAAACTAGTTAATACATAGACCGGTTCATTGCACAGAATTAAGTGTTCAAATGTTGGGTTTATCTTGAAATATGAAAGAAAAAGTCTGACGCCCAGAAACTAAGTGGGAACTCTCTATACTTTCTGCCCAATTTTGCTGTGAACCTAAAATTAATTCTTAAAAATAAAATAAATTCTTAAAAATAAAATAAATTTTATTTTAAAATAAATCTGCCCTCTAAGTTTTTTAGCTTATTTTTAAAGCAATGAGATTATAACAAACTTTCATTTGATTTCTGATTTCTGGTAGACTGATAAAACATGTTCCTCTCTAATATAAACAGACTGATTTTTCTCTTACATAGCTTGAAGACAGGTGACTTACACATTTTGAAGTTTTATATATTTGCCTGAATCTGCAATCATATCAGGAATTGTGCCTCGAACAGGTAGATTTCCTTGACCCTCTTTGGCCACAAATTCCTTTAAGGCACGAGCTAAAATCCAAAATGTCGGAGTCTAAAAAAAAGAAAAAAAAATTAATATTAAGTGACATCTCAATTTGACCTGAAGGTTAAGGGTTACTAATTTTACTTATTTGTTGTTACCTGTTTGGTGATATTTATGCAGCGATCATCATTAAATATATCTTCAATACTGCTTGGGATCTAATAAAGGAACACAAAACATTAACCTATACTAAGAATTTGCCCACCTTTATTTTCACTGTAATCTTCCAAATAAGTTCAAATACAAACTTCTGATTTGTTTGGACTTTTATTCAGAATTATCACCAGATGGAGATTTGTTGGGGAAAGAGAGAACAGAAGAAAATCCCCTCCTGTCCACTCCTGTTAGCATTTAAAGACTGACCTATTTTCTTACATCATATATGGAGTAAAGAAGGAGTCTAAGTAAATCTTTTTATAGTTATATTTGAAGACAGAACGAAGAAAACAGACAAGCTAGATTTGTAATCCTTCATGTTTTTTCAGCTTATAAAAAATCTGAAACCCGTATACCCTATCTAGTGATGGTAGAAGAAGACAAGCACTCTGAAAAGAGCAAGATAGTTAAATTAAGAACTTTTAATGCAAGCAAGAACATCATATGTTATAAAAACTATAAAAATTGTAGGCTTTGGTTCTACTGTTATGTGGAAAAAAGAAATTTCTTACTGGTAACTCTCTGCTTCCACTCCCCTCTAGAGTCTTTTGTCCTCAAAAGAGCCAGAATAACTTTTTTAGAAATATAAATCAGGTCACTTCATTCCTCTGCTCAAAACACTTCAGTGGCCTGCATTGCCTTTATGATGGGGCCCTTTCTGCCTCTCCAAACTTAAACTCCTCCCACCACTTTCCCTCTTGTTCACTTCATTCCAATCACAGTGGCTTTCATACCCATCCTTGAACAAATGCCAGGCATCATCCCACTTCTGGGCCTTTGTACTTGTACTTCCTCAGCCTGAAAACCTCTTCTTCCAGACCTCTGCATGTCACACTTCACTTAGGCTTCTGCTTAAACACATCTCCTTCAAAGTCTCCCTGGTCCCTCCCGATCCCAGACCTCCTCCTTCCCCTCATGCTCTACCCCTTTGTTCTGCTCTAATTTTGTTCACAGTACCTAGTACATTTGTCTGTCTGCTTAGCTCACTGTCCCCCAATCACAGAACCTTATTTGTTTTTTTTCAACTGGGGTAAATTATACATTCAGTGAAATGCACAAATCTTAAATGACAATTTGATGCTTTCTTGTAACTATACATATACTTTTAACCATCACTCCAATTGAGACATTAGAAAATTTCTATCACCCCAGAAAACTGTGTGGTTCACACAGCACATATTTTTAATCACTCAGCAACACAACCTCACTGTCTCCAAAAAGTTTGTAATGACACCTTAAGTGCTTTCCTAACTTGAAAGGTAGCGTTTTTTGCTGTTTTAAACTATAAGAAAATTTTAACTACCAATTTTGTTATTCCAAAGTTCCCCCAAAACTTCACTGGTCAAACTTCAACAATAAAGTCCTCCAAGTAATTTTTAAGGTATATGATATTATTAAGAACATCTTCCAGTGTATTCAAATAATTACTGTTAAAAGCAAATGCAAAAAAATAAAAGCAAATGCACAGTAAGATTTAACTTTTCAGGCAACACTATTTGGACTAGCAAAGTAACACCTTCATTATATAATTCCTACCCCTAAACCCTTACTACTCACAAATCATGTACTTCAAACAATTAATTTATGTAAATTACTGCATAACTATTATATGCTGAAGCACTGACATCCATTTTAACAAGGACAATACAGAATCTAATAAAAGAAGATTAAAGCTGTATTATAATATTAATTTCTAACCAACTATACAATTTAAGAAATATTAAATTAAAACTAAAATCAACTATTTCACCTATGAGGACTTTAGAAAACACCTTTCACTGGTGAATACTTCAGTAGCTCTTAATACCTGAGTTGTATTTAGTGCTGTATTCACATTTTTAATAGCTTCTTCAAAATTCTCTTCATCTTCTGGAGTCCCATTTTCATTCTTTAAAATTCCTATTAAAATAGAAACTAGTTAGCAAAGAACAGCCTTTTTCTTTTCATTCCTTCTCCTTCCCCAACATTAAGGAAATAACTTTGTCAGATTCAGAAGGGAGGATTGGATACTGAACCTTAAGAAGAAATACAGCTTATCATTATTCATTCTTAAAATTACACAAGGAGTGGTTCCTTAACCTCCCCTGAGGAAAATAAAATAAAAGCTCATGATGGCATCATCCAACAAAAGTGCTGACAGAAATCCAATAAAATTAGCTTCAAGCAATCTTTTTAAACTTTATACGAGGTTTAATCAAATCCCAAATTACCTTGTCTAATCAAATCTCTGAAGTCTTCTTTTTCTTTATATGTTTTAGGTATTCGTCCATTGGTCTAAATTGGGTTAAATAAGTTTAAATATAGTTGCAAAAACTCAAGATATGGAAATTAAAAGTCCAGTTTCCTGCCAATTTCCCCATCCACATGAGATTGCATCAGCAAATCGATACCTCAGTGAAACCAGCTGACTTGATAGAAAACAAAAAGTGTGGGTCATTTCTCTACATTCACTCCTCACTGCCAGTTTCAGAATGACATTTGTTCAAATTTCATTTTGTTAATAAAAATGTCAGTATCAAAAGAGAAAATGCTAGATTCAAACTGAAAAACATCCACTTTTCCTATAATCCCATAAGGAAAAAATATCAGTCTCCCATTCCCTCCAATGAAATTCTTTATAATAAACTGAAAAAATACAGTCACATATGGAATGTCCTTTCTCAAGAAAGAAAATACTGGGACTTCCCTGCTGGTCTAGTGGTTAAGAATCCGCCTTCCAATGCAGGGGATGTGGGTTCAATCCCTGGTCAGGGAACTAAGATTTCCCATGCCGTGGGACAACTAAGCCCGCGCCACAACTAGAGAAGCCTGTGCACAAGCAACCAGAAGTCCCGTGTGCCAACAAAGATCCCACATGCCACAACTAAGACCCAACACGGTCAAATAAATAAATAAATCTTAGGGAAAAAAAAGAAAGAAAGGACATACTTCACTATACCACTGTGCTAAGTATTTAGCTACGATCACAATCCATGGAGTGTGGCTATGGTCCTAAAAATAAAACAATCAAAGAAAATATCTGTATTAGTTAACATTTATTTTTCACTACACCGTATCATTTTCAACAAATTCAACAATACTTTACTCAATTATTCCACCATGTTTGCATCTCTCAGTATATGTGGAATAATGAATGGAGGAAAAATGAACTGGGTTAATAAAAATTGCTTAACAAAGCTTTTCGACGCAGTGTCCAATTTAATCCTTGTAAGGCAGGTATATACTACAACTGTTCCTTTTAACATTCAGAAAACAGTCTCAGAGACTGCCACTCAGAAATAAAGCTCAAAGACTATACTTTTAGGGATCACTTCTATGCACGATACTGGATGCTTGGGGCTGGTGCACTGGGACGACCCAGAGGAAGGGTATGGGGAGGGAGGAGGGTTCAGGATGGGGAACACAGGTATACCTGTGGCGGATTCATTTCGATATTTGGCAAAACTAATACAATATTGTAAAGTTTAAAAATAAAATAAAATTTAAAAAAAAGAAATAAAGCTCAAGTAGAGCTTCCCTGATAGCTCAGTTGGTAAAGAATTCGCCTGCAATGCAGGAGACCCTGGTTCAATTCCTGTGTTGGGAAGATCCCCTGGAGAAGGGGTAGGCTACCCACTCCAGTATTCTGGCCTAGAGAATTCCATGGACTATATAGTCCATGAGGTCGCAAAGAGTCAGACACGACTGAGCGACTTTCACTTTCACATCTTGATTTCAGACATCAAGCCTAGACTAAGGACAAGGGATCTTTTCTGCGTTTGCTGATGAACCAAATACCTGCACTTTAATTAACGTGTAGGTAGGAAAATACATATATATGCCTTAAAGTACATGGCCTGTTATAAATATCATTATTTCTATAATGAAATATGCAGTTGCCTTGGTAATTCTCAAACTCTAAAAATAAGTTTCAACAGGAGTCAATTTCAACAAACACCCACCCCACATTCAAACTATTTTAAAAAGTACATCTCTTTGTTTAGGAGAAAAGAACCATGAAGGGGGCTTCTGGTACATGTGAGTGTCCAATCCCGTGGTTAGGACTCCCTGCTTCCACTGCAGGGGCACAGGTTCAATCCTTGGCCAGAGAACTAAGATCCTACAGGCTGCATGGCAGGCAAACACACACACACACACACACACAAAGTCCAATTTCTTGACTTGAGTGTTGATTACACAGATATGTTCAGTTAATGTACTTTTCTTCAATAAAAAAGTTTTTAAATTTGGGGGAAAGATAGATTTATTTAAAATAAATTAGGTACAATGTTGTTACTGTGTGACCTGGATGAGGTTTATATTTTCTCACTTTGTAATTCAAAAACCTTAGGTCAAAAAAAAAAGTTTTCAGTATACTTATAAATGAAAAGTCACACACACCACCAACCTTTTTTTCCATATGATCCAAATCGTAAGACTGAAAATGTTCTCTCAGTTCAGGAAATGGCTTATCCAGTCGTAGATCCTCTAAGGCATTATCTGGATGAGATTCTATTACTGTGAACCAAATAATCCCGAAAGATAAACTTATTTCCTTAGCAATATTGCTGGCAACATATATATCACAGGAACTTAGGAAATCTGTAATTTTTAAATGGACACAGGGCCTACAGCTTTTTCTCACTGTTTTGTTCATTACTGAGTTAAATTTACATATAAACTTATATTTTACTAAATGCACAAATCGTAAGTGGACTACAGTATTAATAAAAATAAAACAAAGATTCCTTTAGCACAGAATTTTCTTGTTATTATAATCGGAAAAGATGAAAATGTGTTCAGATAGCACCCAAAAACCTACCCTTCCTCCTCCTATGGTTTTCAACAGACAGCATCACCATCTACCTATACCTCTTCCTTAGGAATGTGATGGTCTTCCTTGACTTCAAGCTTCCACGGCCCAGTTATCAGTCATTCCCCACATCCTGCTGTCATTTCGTACACAGCCCTCCATAGAGGAGAGTACGGGAAAGTGTGTAATTTCAGTGAGTGTTTAGAGGGAGGCTCAGTTCTGTCACTTGCTAGCTGTGTGACCTTAGGCAAATAACTTAATCTCTCTATGCCTCAGCATCCTTATCTATAAAAAGCAGATACAATAGTATCGACTTTATAAGGATTTGGAAAAGAGTAAATGAAATAACCCACATAAAGGCCAGCATACAGCTAGCAAGCTTAACCTTCATTATCATCTCTCCCCTCTTCCCTATCCTTATAACATCTGCCCTCAGTCAAGGATGCTCTCTCTGTCTTTGTCTCTCTCTCTTTCTCAGACCTAGACCGCTGAAAATCTAAAAGCAATCCTTGCCTCCAACCTTTGTCCCTCCAAATCCATTCATTCTCCACCGGGCTTCAGAGTGACCCATTTAAAACAAAATGTTTACCTCATCACTCTTCTCACAACTCTTAAATGACCCTGCCCCACTGCCAAAAGCTTATCCCCAAAAGCCACTCCCCAGCTTCCCAAGCAGACATCACTCTTCAGTGATACTATCACTGCACTAACAGACAACCTGGCTCACAGCAATGTATGAGTCCTGAGTGAAAATCCTATGATGATTTAAGATCAAAATTGTGTAAGTAAGGAACTTGAGTTGATGCAAGCCTGCCTTTGAATGACTTTAGTCTCCTACTAACACAGTTTCCTTGGAACAGTAGTTAGTCAAATGCCTTGATTGTTGTGTGGAATTATACCTCAACTGGGGGAGCCTGAGGCCTATATAAGAATAGAATAGAAAACAGGTGGGGAAAAGGTAGTGTAACCTCTCTGTATCAATGTGACCCACATTCCTTGGCTCTTGCTTGTGCCAGCCATATATGCCCTATGTAGGCTAAGAGGCAAAAAAAGCTAGGTACTTGCAGAGCTGCCAGGCCTCCTAATAACATGACGAAGCTGTACCTATTTTATCTCCTGCTTTGTATCCTTCTATAATGCTTAGTAAAGGAAATAGGAAGATTAAAGCCTACTGATTCTGATTAGCACTTTGAACCTGTAACCAGAGTTGTGCTGCTATAAATTAACTTTGTGATTTCAAACTGACTTTCTAAATTATCAAGTTCCTAAAATTATAGCTAAAACAACCAACAGGAAGCCCCATATGTGCAACATTTTTACCTGGATGTTCTTTTATAATGATCCTCATATAACCAACTAGTCCATATGTCCTACAGATCAAAAGAGGGATTTGGGAATTCCAGAGGACATCTGCTAAACGTAGTAATGTACTGTAAAAGAAGGCATAATAGACAAGAACATAAGCAAATGGATAGATGCCCAACATGAAAATGCCTTAAAATGAAGCAACTTCCTCACTAAATAATAAATGCAAAGATATAACTTTTGCATTCATATAAACAGCATATTTACATAAAGATAGGCTGAAAAGCAAGCAAGTCCACAAGGCAGCAGTTTCAAAGTAAGTATATCTGTTGGACTAGAGAGATATGAAAGCCTTGTCTTTCGTATTAGGGAGAATGTTACTGAAAAACATTTCTATAATAAAGAAGAAAATATTTATAAAACCTATTTATCTACCCCCAAGCACTCCCTATAATTAATTGTTTTTTTTTTCCCACTAAAAAAATAACCAATGTTCAATTTAACCGTTCTAAGTTTCACATCTCTGTGTTTTTCTCTTCCCTATGTTTTTAATGCTGGAGATTTTAATTAGACCACTTCTAATTAAAGGTTTCTATGGAATTGAAGAATTTAAAAACCATAGACTCTGCAGAGAAAACAAAACTATGCAAATCTAATAAGAGGTTAAAATAAAAACAAATTAACTTAAAAATTTACCTTTCAGAAAGCTGAGTTGCAACCACAATGGTAAACCTACAGAAAAATGAAGGATCATTGTCTAGAAGGTTTTCTGGACTCTAAATAGGACAGGGGAAAGAAAATCCAACAATTTCACAATCATATTAAATATGACAGAAATGGTTAAGCTTTTTTAGAACAAGTGAGGCAAATGCTAGACTCCAATGTTAAAATAATTCAACTTTCAACATAAAAATACAAAGATTAAAATTCTAAATTCCTAGGGCTCTGAATTACTAAAAAATTATATTTCTGTACAGAAATAATAACATATATACCTCTTCCACAAAACTCCCAGAGACATCGTTATTTAATTCTTGTAAGAATTCCATGGCAGCTTGAGCTCGGTTCTTTAAAAAACAAAGCATTTGACTTTAATTAGAAAAAAATTTGGTTAAAATGTAACCCCCTAATTTACAGATCAGGCAAACAGACTGTAAAACAACCCAAACTCCATGCATAGATATGAAGAGTCTGCTTTTCATAGAATTTAGAAACTGAGACTAAACCATAATATTCTTTAAAACAGAGCTAAACCATCATTATTCAGAATTCTTACATGACTACATGATTTGCACTCTACTTTTCTGATTAGGCAAATGACCAGAAAACTCTGGGTAGCAGGCAGGGATATTCTAAGTCATGTTTGGACTTATGCTAACCTTCCACATTTACAATCCTGTATAAGAGAGATCAGTCTTTAAGGAAACTACATACATAATACTATATAATACATTATGTAGTACACAATACTACACTAAGTTGACCAATATGGCTCTGTAAGATTTTTAATATGAAATACAAAAATAAGACACATTCTGACTAACTCTTGGTAAAAAATCTTAACCCAAATACCCCAACTTCTGACTATTAACATTACTTAGTATTTAGCTTTAATACAGGATACAATATAAAACTTCTAAGTTCTTAAATTACCAAGCACATAAATCTTTATAAGATCAGAAAGAAATGAATTAATTTTTTTCTCAGAGAAATAATAAGATCTTTTTAAAAACCAGGTTATAATGATTCTAATACAATTTAACAGTTAACCTCTTTCAAAGTAAAGCTTTTCAAGCAATCAAGATATAGTGACATCACTAGGTGTTCAAATACAACTGTATTCTATTACAAACTGATTTTTACCTTGCCAATACTGCTTCTCTGAAGGAAAAAACTAAAATAGAATAAAAAAAAGTTTTAATGGTTTCTTGGACTATAAAGGGAAGGTTAGGTGTAATACCTGGTGCACTTCATTCATAGTTTAAAACAAAGTATATTTTAATTTTAGAGCATAATAGACTTCCTAGAGGAAGAAAGCTGAGTGAAAACTTATAACAACATTCTTTATCTTGGGCTTCCCAGGTCAGGAGACTCAGGAGAAACGGGTTCAATCCCTGGGTCGCAAGACAGACTAATAAATCAATGTTTCCCAAAATGTTTGCCCTGGAGGAAAGTTTCAAAAGTTTGGGAAACACCATGCATTATATCCTCTCTTGGAAATTAATAGCATATATAATACACAATATTAAAATCTTATACTAAGGAAATACTTTATAATTTGACCACGGAATCCATATGCCCATTTAACAGCTATAAACGTTCCCTAGAACCAAAGTTCCACAGACCCACCCTTGGGAAATGCTAGACTGCTCTTTCAGATAACTATAACAGATTTACTCAGGCTTTCTCCCACACATACCCTTATCATGTCCGGAGGCCCATATCTGAGTCTGCTTCTCAGAGTCAGGGTACTCTACCCAAAGAAAGGATAACCAAGCCAAATATGAACCAAAATCTGATTTCCCTTGTATTTACTCATTGTTGTTGATTTTTGACAAACATGAGAGAACCCAGACTCCAAGCTCCTGAAAAGGGAAGCTTGAAATCCAAATTCGGGAATGCCCTGACAGTCTATATATGATCATCTTTAAAGAATGATATACAAGCCAACTTTAAAATGGCATTCTTATAGAGACAATGTAGTGTAGGAAGAGAGATACCTGGACCAAGCCTAGAAGACACCACAAATAAAAGGCAGTTCTTATTATTCTTATAATCCCAAAATATAATTATTGTTAATTACATACTAATACCTAGGAATCAATGCAAGGACTTAGGAAGGATACAGATTTCACAAATTAAGGAATAATGACTACTCTTTGCATTAATAACAACAATAAAGACAGTAATGATGGCTATATTTTACTAACACCCTATTTGCCAGACAGCTTGCTAGCACTTTACCTATATTAACTCACTCCATCCTTGCCGTAATCCTAAACACAGCGTTGACTTGACTTTCCACCTGAGTCAAGTCACCCTGACTGAGAGGTGAAGCTGGGGTTTAGGCCTTGCTCTCGCATGACAATGCACTGCCTTCTCTAAAGAATGTATTTGAAAAGAATAGAACATACTTATTTCCAGCATCTTCTCCGCTGACCTGATTTCCATCAATAATTGTAAATGAACCAATGCCTGGGAAATAAAACAGAGTCCGTCAAGAATATATGTTTCTGGTTAAAAACCTTAAAGAAGTAAATTTACAACCACAAAACTATCATACCCGGTAGCACCAAATTTTTAAGGATTTCAGTTCCTGTGGCTGTTGCGTTTATTAGGCAAACATGAGCAGATTCTAGAGCCTCCTGGCCGTGATCACCCCACAACCTACAAAAGAAGACACAAATTTAACATGTTAAAAACTTCCATGAAAATACAACTTTATTTGAATGGTGATCGTTAAAGTGTTCTTGCATCAAATAACTGATGTGAGCAGCATGGCACACATGTGAGACAGGAACAGCAGGAGGTGTTATGGGAATCACACAGCTGAGTAACCTGAGCTTGAGCCTGTCATGGTTAAAGCGGGGGTCAAATCAGAACTAGACACTTGGTCTTTCAGCTCTTAGTTCATTACTCTTTTCAAGTCAGATAACTTACAGAACAGAAAGTCTTTATATTTATTAACATTAGAGAAGTACTTTAGATTTAAAACCTATTATTCTCTATTATTATTAAAACCTATTATTCTCAGAAGGCTGAGTGCCGAAGAATTGATGCTTTTGAACTGTGGTGTTAGAGAAGACTCTTGAGTGTCCCTTGGACTGCAAGGAGATCCAACCAGTCCATCCTAAAGAAAATCAATCCTGAACATTCATTGGAAGGGCTAATGCTGAAGCTGAAGCTCCAATACTTTGGCCACCTGTAAAGAGCCAACTCATTAGAAAAGACCCTGATGCTGGGAAAGACTGAAGGCAGGAGAAGGGAACGACAGAGAATGAAATGGTTGGATGGCATCACCAACTCAATGGACATGAGTTTGAGCAAGCTCCAGGAGATGGTGAAAGACAGAGAAGCCTAGTGCGCTGCAGTCCATGGGGTCGCAAAGAGTCAGACACGACTCGGTGACTGAACAACAACAACATTCTCTATTTTGGGCTTCCCAGGTGGCTCAATGGGTAAAGAATATGCCTGCAGGGCAGGAGACTCAGGAGACACGTGTTCGATCCCTGGGTCGCAAAGATTCCCTGGAAAAGTACATGGCAACCCACTCCAGTATTCTTGCCTGGAGAATCCCATGGACAGAGGAGCCTGGAGGGTTACAGTCCACAGGGTTGCAAAGAGTTGGACACAACTGAAGCGACCGAAGCGACTGAGCACACATGCATCCTCTATTTTATTTCTCCTTAAGTTACAGGGATCCAGTATAATTTAAGATCTTGACATAATACTGATCCACCATGACATGTTCAAGAGTGAGACAAGCTTTACCAAGAAAACTGAAGTACCATCTGAAAAGCCTTCACACTGACTTCTACAGGAGTGCTTTAAAATGTTATTCCCAATTCTAACAGCATGACTCGTAAATGCATACATTAACAAACAGAAAGATGTAATAAGGATTAGAAATGTGTTATAACCTGAAATACATGTTACATCTTGTCACACCAGCATATCATTAACAGGGCAAGATATGTGATCAAACAGGCATCATGACAGCTGAGCTAACATGGCTACCTTTGCCCAGAAAGTCTAATGTGTCTTTTCTTGTCAGTATAGGAAACACAGAGGAAGCCCAAATCATTAGAAAAATATCATAGCCTGGAGGACTGAGAGACTTTAAGCTGCTTCCTGTCCGTTGTCTAAAGCATATCCTCTCCTATTATGCAGCCTGTACGTCCTCCAGAGTAAATCACAACTGTAACTGCCTCATCTGGCGTTTTATTTGCTGAACATCCATCTCTCCATTCCACTCTAAGTTCCGTAAGGGCACAAACCACTCCCTACGTTCACCACTGAAGCCCCAGTGCTTGATACAGTGCCTTGCCCAGGATAAATAATCATTGAATAGCTGTCAAATGCATGGAGGATGAGTCTACAAGAACCAGACAGACTGGAAACCTCTGTTTTTTTCCTATGAAAGTAGGGCACACAGAAGACACTTGGCATATTCGGTTGATGGATACTTGGGTAGTTGGAGAAAGAGCCTAAGAGAATATCGGTGCATCTCTAGGTAATACGTTTCAAGAAATGGCCCAAACAAAAATCAATCCTCTCCATTCTCTTGCTGGCTAAGGAAGGCAGGGCCTGCTGACTGCTAGCTGGTGGCACAATCTTGCTTGTACCTGCTTCCCTCTGACACTTCAAAATCAATAAATAGTTCTGTTTGTTCCTTAAATGGACTGGATTCAGCAAAAACTCTCTTTTGTCACAGTTACTTAGTAATCTAAAATATTTTATCAGCTCTGTCATGTATGGTTATCTCTGCTCCAAAACACAAGGATCTCCAAGAATTTACAAGAGAACACAAGTTGGTTACAAAGTCTCTACCATCTTGCTTCTTTCCCCAGAAACTTTCCTTTCCCTTTCCCCAGGGAGCAGACCTTATCAGCTTTGGAAAACCCAGAAGGCTTGAGTTTACATCCTGGTTCAAACACATGGGATACTCAGGGCAGGTTATCAAACTTTTAAGAGTCAGTTTTTCCATCTATAAAGGAGACAGAATATCTGCCTTCAAGACTGCTCTCACAATTGAGTGCATAAAGCCCCTAACAACAGCACTAAGCCAGAGGTGAAAATGAGTTCCAGTCCTTAGGGACATACTGTAACTTCTGGCTTGTGGGTCTTCAGAAAGGAGGGGGGCCATATGGTTGTGCTATTTCTGCTGCCTTTGGTGGTGGTTTAGTCTCTAAGTCATGTCCGACTCTTTTGTGACCCCAGAGACGACAGCCCGCCAGGATCCTCTGTCCATGGGACTTCCCAGGCAAGAATACTGGAGTGGGTTGTCATTTCCTTCTCCAGGGGATCTTCCCAATGCAGGGATGAAACCAACGTCTCCTGCATTGTAGATGGTCTCCTGCATTGCTGGTGAATGTTTTACAGCTGAGCCACCATGGAAGCCCTTTAACCCCATAGAAAATGCTCAATAAATAAGGAATGGGGAGTGTTAGGAGACAAGGCATGGGAGAGGAAGCAGCCAACGACTAGCCCAATGGCTTAGACCTACAGTCCATTAAGTAGATATCCATTAGTCCATTAGCCACATGTGGCTACTGAGCACTAGAAATAAGGCTAGTCCAATTTGAGACGCGCCAAAAGTGTAAAATGTTGGATTCTGAGGACAGAATGAAAAAATTGTAAAATATCTCTAATAACTTTTTATACTGATTATGCGTTGAAATAGTAATATTTTGCACATACTGGGTTAAACAAAATAAACTGAAGTATTAAAATTATTTTCACCCGTTTGTCCTTTTTTAATGTGACTACAAATATAAATATTATGTTATATATACACATATATACATGTGTTATATATACACATATATATATAACTACGTATGTGGTTCACATGAGACTGGCATTATATTTCTACTGGACAGCGCCGGTTTAGAACAATACCTAACATTCGGTGCTGCCCTCGGCGGCCGAGATGGGGTAGTCCCGAGCCCCTCATTCTGCAAAACCAGGAGCACAGCGAGGCGGAACCGGCAGCCGCCGCGGTGACCCGGCGGACGCTGGGGGCGGTGCACCTCGACCTGCACACCGCGTGGCGAGCGGGCAGGCGCGCCGCTCGGGGAAGGCGAGTGCCGGCCCTCGAGAAGCACCGGGGGCCCAGGCCGGAACCCTGAGCACGGGACGCACGGCCCGGCCCAGCCCGGCGGGAGGCCCGAGGCCCAACCGCGCCGCCCGCTCGTTTAGGCCCGGCCCGGACGCAGAGGAACCCGCTGGCCCGCCCGAATCGGTGAGCCCTGGCTCACCTCAGCTGCCGGTCGTACTTCTGCTCCTTAAGCAGCTTCCCCGGCTGCGCCATGGCCGCGCCCGCCCCACGGAGAACCGCCGGGCCACTACCGAAAACTGCCACCGCCTCCTCGAGCGCGCAGGCGCACTAAGCGCGCCTTTGCCGCTGCCGTCTCCTGCGCGCGGCCGGCAGGGGGCGCCTCCACTGCACTGCGCACGCGTCGCCTGTACACCCGGGAGTATGCGGCCAAAGCTCAGAAACGGGTCTGGTGACGAAGGGTAAGGTGGTCGCGCCTTACCCGTGCAGCAGTACTTCTGGTCGACCAATCCGTGACTTTGTACGCTCGGTAGTTGTGGGGAACTTGGGCTTTGGAATCAGGCAGATTTAGATTTTCACCACTCACTGGTTTAGAAATATGCTCTTTACCTCTCAAATCCTGTTTTTTCCTTCTGTGTCATGGGGATAAATGAGCCTCCGTCACAGAGTTCTGTTAACCTTAAGTGAGATTTTGAATACACAGGACTCACAAAAAAATCCTGTTGGAAGAAGAACTTTCATTATTATGTTATTATTTACCCATTTCTTCCATCCTCTCAAGCAAGAAGCCCACAGTGAGCGCCTGGTTGTGGTTGGAGTGTTTCCAACCACAAAGCTAGCTGCTCCTGGCTGCAGATGCAAAGAGGAATAAGTCCGGGACTCGGTTCCTGGGGAGTTCACTGTTCCAAGAAGAGAGAGACAGTAAACGAGTACTCCCTAGACAATATGACCCTCCTGTAGGTAGAGGGAAGTTGAGGACCTGAGAGGTGAGCAGAGGAACTCTACTTACTTCCCCTCTTCCAGGAATGTTTCACATGATGTGGGCAAGTTTTAAGCAGAAAGAACAGCAGGTGTCATCCCTGGGAGACAGATAAGGTATGACAGGCTGAGGCACTAAAGGAAGTTTGGTGTGATGTAGAGTTAGGTGAAGGGTAGGGAGTGGTCACCCAGGTGGTTCAGTGGTGAAGAATCTGCCAGCCAATGCAGGAGGTCCGGGTTCGACCCCTGGGTCGAGAAGATTCCTTGGAGAAGGAAATGGCAACCCATTCCAGTATCCTTGCCTGGGAAATACCATGGACAGAGGAGCCTGGCGGGGCTACAGACCACCGGGTCGCAAAAGAGTTGGACGTGACTTAGCAATTAAACAACAACGAGTGCTCAGAGGAAGTTTCAGAGGTGGTAGGAGCCAGGTTGTGAAGACTGAGAACATAAAATCAAGGAGGAATTTAAAGCTCTGCACTTCCTGAAAAGAACCATCCCTGTGGGGATGGCTGACAAGGAACGGGGCTACTCCATGAGGAAGGTGGGGAGAGAGGGGACTAGGGGGACATGAGGATTCCTTCCTATTTCACAGACACTACATGCATCTTCAGGTTAATGATTACCTCAAATAAGGTGAAAGTGAGCACAGATCTCCACCCCAACCCACCCTGGGGTGGGAACTGAGTAAGGGGCATGGTTTGACAGTAACCATGCAGCAATGATGGATAAAATTCCCCCTGGGTGCTGTCACCAGTATCAGGTTGGGGAACACCCTCTTGTGACTTCCCTGGCCCCTGCATAGCACCATGGAACACAACTGGTGGGAAACGGAGGCAGGAGACTCTCCCAGCTTGTCATATGCTTTTTCTGTCACATGTCCTCCAATTGGACAGGTGAAATATAATAGATAATAAAATACACCCAGGGAATGTGGGAAGGTCAAAAGATGACAGGTGAGAGTTCAGTGCAATCATGGACTGCATGAATAGAAACATCCCCAAGTTTGGCGAAGGGGAGTCATACTGCCTATGAAGATATACATGATTTTGAAAAAGGTTTGTGTTGGTGGCAACCTGTAAAAGAAGATACTTCAGTGTATTAATTTCCTGGAGTTGCTATAACAAAGTTCCACAAACTGGTAAAAACTACAGAAATGCATTGCCTAACAGTTGGGAAAGCTGGAAGTTCAAAATTAAAGTGTGCAGTGCGTTCCCTCTGAACTTAAAGGGAAGAACCTGGCGTGGCCTTCTTAGCTTCTGGTGGTTGGCTAGTAATCCTTGGCTCACAGCCATATGTGGCACTTCAGTCTCCACCTGTATCATCATATGCTATTCTCTCCTCATGTCTCTGTATTTCTTCTCTTCTAAGTCACATTGGATTAGGGCCTACCCTAAAAACTTTTTTGGAAAGATTTATTTATGGCTGCACTGGCTCTTTGTTGCTGCTTGCAAGCTCTCTCTAGTTGCATCTACTCTTTAGATAAGATGCACGAGCTTCTCATTGCAGTGGTTTCTCTTGTTGTGAACAGGCTCTAGGTGCACGGGCTTAGTTTTCCCATGGAATGTGGCATATTCCTGGACCCGGGATCGAACCCATGTCCCCTGAATTGGCAGACAAATTCTTCACCACTGAGCCATCAGGGAAACCCATGACCTCATCTTAACTTGATTAAGTCTTCAAAAACCATGTCTCCAAATAAGATTACACTCAAAGGTCCTAGACATTAAAACTTTAACAGCTTTCGGCAGGGGATCTAGTTCAAGCCAGTGTGAAAAGGTGCTGTGCTGGAACCATGGAGGTTGACCCAATACAAGCCCTACCACCTGGGCACTCAGGGCTCCTCACAAGTTTTTCCTTTTGTAGAAGAGAGGCAATCAAAGGTATCAGATCAGGAAAGCATGGCTTTATTGATTTAGACCATTGGTTTTTTAAGGGTGATCCTGGACCAGCAGTATCAACATTACCTGGGAATTTGATAGGAAGGCAAATTCTCAGGTCCTATTCCAGACCTGCTGAAACAGAAACCCTGGTGTGAGGCCTAAGAAACTTTTAATAAGACTCCTGGTGACTCTGATTTAGGCTCAAGTTTGAGAACCACCGACCTAGGCCAATCTCCCACTGAACAGGTGGGAGAACTGAGCCCTAAAACCCACACACCACCCCCATTTACTGTGACTCGTGAGCCAGGTGGACCCTTGACCACACCACCATTTTGTGCTCACCGTATCCACCCAATGCAACAGATACTACTATTCACCCCATTTTATACCCAAGAGAGTAGAGGCTTGGAGAGGTGAGTAAAATTCCAAATTCTCACAGCTATTTAAAGGTGGCACAGGGATTAGAAACAAACACACTACAGATCTGGCCAGACCCCAGTTCAGGTCTATTGTGTTACCCATCCTGCTTGGTCTCAGCCAGAGGAGCCCGGATCCTTGAGCTGCCAGGAAGAGTGGACCCTTGTTGTTTGCCTTTGTTGTTCAGTCGCTCAGTCGTGTCCAGCTCTTTGCGACCCCAGGGACTGCAGCACACCAGGCTTCCCTGTCCTTCACCATCTCCCTGAGTTTGCTCAAACTCATGTCTGTTGAGTCAGTGATGCTATCCAACCATCTCATCCTCTGTCACCCCCTTCTCCTCTTGCTCTCAGTGTTTCCCAGCATCAGGGTCTGCCCTAGAAGAGCTTATAACCTGTGGGAAACCAGCCAGGAGGAATGAATCCCAATGTAGGACACACTCCCAGGGTGCTGTGTTGGGTCTTAGTTGACTCGTGCAAGGTCTTTCATTTCGTGCACCGAATCTCTAGTTTGTGACGTGTAGGCTCACTGGTTGCAGTGCTCAGGCTTAGCTGCTCCATGGTTTGCAGGATCTTAATTCCCCAGCCAGGGATCAAACCCATGTCGCCTCCATTGCAAGGTGGATTCTGAACCACTGGATCACCAGGGAAGTATGCCTTCTACATTTTAAAATGTCTTACCCGCCATGTGTTTATCATCTGATTTGGTTAATCCACTTTCTCAGGGAAATCGTCAGCCACCCACACAAAGATGTATAAATAAGGCTGTCCACTGCAGTACACTTACAATAGTGAAAAATGGAAAAATCCACATACTAGAGTATTGTGCAGTTATTGTGTCAAGTTCTCCAAGACTAATGAAGCAGGGAAATGCTTACCATAGGGCATTAAGTGACAAATACCTGGTCACAAAACTCCACATATGGTTCTGATTGTTTTTTAAGTACTATTAATATATATTGTCTTTCCAGGTAGCACTAGTGGTAAAGAACTTGCCTGCCAATGCAGGAGGCACAGGCGACATGGGTTCAACCCACTGGGTCAGGAAGATGCCCTGGAGCAGGAAATAGCAACCCATGCCAGTATTCTTGCCTGGAGACTCCCATGGACAGAGGAGCCTGGTGGGCTACAGTCCATAGGGTCTCAAAGAGTCAGATATGACTGAGTGACTGAGCACAATTCGTACTGAAAAAGCCTGGCAGGATGGTCACTT
This sequence comes from Bos indicus x Bos taurus, assembly GCF_003369695.1. Lineage (NCBI taxonomy): Eukaryota > Metazoa > Chordata > Mammalia > Artiodactyla > Bovidae > Bos > Bos indicus x Bos taurus. Next base: position 31,313,664 of record NC_040093.1, on the reverse strand, counting down.
CACTGTTTACAGTGGTGATTCTTGGGTGGTAATATGACCAGTGAATTTTCTTTACTATGCTTTTCTGATCCTCCCAAATTTTCTTTAATAATAGGTGCCACTATTGTAATTGGAAAATGAATATTTGGGGGTTTAAATTTCCCAAAAAAGCTAAGGAAAAGGGGAAAGAACAGAAGTCTGAGGAGTACATACTTTGTTCTCACAGATATGCCCACCCGACCATCCTATTAGCCCCCTTGACTCTCTGTTCCCATCTGACAGATCAGAAAACAGGAGGAGAGGTGAAGCAACTCACCCCAGATCACACAGCTAGTGATGCTGGGAGCCAGGACCCGGTCTGTCTGAGTTCACAGCCCAGATTCATTCCACTTGTGAGTGCACACACACACATACTTGTTGTTGTTATTCAGTCACTCAGTTGTGTCTGACTCTTTGTGAGCCTGTGGACTGCAGCACACCAGGCTTCCCTGTCCTTCACCATCTCCAGGAATTTGCTCAAACGTATGTGCACTGAGTCAGTGATGCCATTCCAACCATCTCATCCTCTGTCACCCCTTTCTCTTGCCTTCAATCTTTTCTAGTATCAGGGCCTTTTCCAATGAGTCGGCTCTTAGCATCAGGTGGCCAAAGTATTGGAGCTTCAGCTTCAGCATCAGTCCTTCCAATGAATATTCAGGTTGATTTCCTTTTGGATTGACTGGTTGGATCTCCTTGCTGTCCAAGGGACTCTCAAGAGTCTTCTCCAGCACCACAGTTCGGAGGCATCAGTTCTTTAGGGTTCAGCCTTTTTTATTGTCCAGCTCTCACATCTGTACATGACTACTGGAAAAACCATAGCTTTGACTATATGGACCTTTGGAGGCAAAGGAATGTCTCTGTGTTTTAATACACTAAGTTTGTCATTGCTTTTCTTCCAAGGAGTAAGCATCTTTTAATTTCATGGCTGCAGTCACCATCCACAGTGATTTTGGAGCCCAAGAAACTAAAGTCTCATTGTTTCCATTGTTTCTATATACTTGGAGTGGAAATTTTTTGGAAAAAAAAAAAAAACCTGAGAAGCTATAATTTTCATCTTAGAGTCTCTAGGTCGCAGGGCTTCCAGTCTGGCCTTTTGGCCCTGGGCACAACACACAGTGAAGAGCAGGCATGATTCTGCCTGTTGGTGCAGCACTGGACAACTACTGTCTCAACTGAAACTCACAGGGATCCCATGAGTTTGGGTAGGGCAGGGATGATGCCCTAATCACCTTGTTACTGTAGAGCAAAGACACTTGTATCTTTGAGAGGGGAAGTGAGATCTGGTCAAGGTCAGGATGAATGAGGTGTGGCTGTACAATCCTCCCCCAGCCCTTCATCATAGCTCTCACATCCCTACACTTCCTCTCCCCCATAAAGAGCAAAATCCAGGAGGCCACTGACACCAATGAGACCAAAGAATAAACTCCAGAGCAGTGAAAACAATTCTTTTTTTTTTTTCGATTCCACTTTTTCTTTAATTTTTTTTTTTTGGCTGAGTTGTATGGCATATGGGATCTTAGTTCCCTGACCAAGGATCGAACCCACGCCCCCTGCATTGGGAGCGCAGTCTTAACCACCAGACTGCCAGGGAAGTCCCCAGTTCCATTTTAAAGACAGCATGTAATTGAGACAGGATGTGCCTGAGTGGGGGCACAGTCTTTCCCAAGTTGACCTGAGTGGGCTACAGGGGAAACTGAGGCTTCACCTCAGACAGGCAGACTCCACCATCTCCTCTCACCTACCTGAATTCCCAGCTCTCCAGCACCTAGAGAAAACTGCTAAAGACTGGATGCAGGAAGGAAAGAATTGGATCAACTTTTATTTGGTTGTTAAAGAGGCAATATTTTAATTCTTTGTGAAGGAGTGAGCAGTAAAGGGTGTCCCTCCCATTCCCATTCTGCACCCTCTCCCACCCTTCCAGGCTACCAGACTCCACCCAGGAGGCAAACACTCTCCCTGGCTTCTCTTCAGTCACTGTGGAGGAAGTCTTACCTGTCTACACAAATGACAATCAAATTTCAAACCCACTTCCTCCCCCCTCCTGGTGATTTTAGACATGTTGAAAAAGGGACTCAACAGCCCCGGGTTTTTATCCTAGCTCTACCACTCACTGTGCACCCTAACTCAAGTCCTCTGAGCCCTGCTTTCCTCATCTACAAAGTGGGGCTACTGTGAGAATGAAGCTCAATCCAATGCTATAAAAGTAATTCCATTTTTTTTTAGTACTATAAATATGGAAATGTCTGGGTCACAGTGAGGGGGAAGTAGGTCAATGAAGTAGACACATTTGGGCCCAACCCCAGGCCCTGAGAGTGTTGCAGCTCCCCCAGGAGAAAGGTGGCTGGCTCTTCTGGGAGATGAACAGAGGCAGTCTTGGGGGCTACCTTCTGCATGTCTGTTATGATCCTCTGCCCCCTGTCTTAGAATCAGATTTTTATTAAGGGCCCCTTCCAGCTCCAGGGTCAAGGAGAGGTGTCTAGGCAGTGCTGGGAGGTGACTGACTGACCTTGGCCCAGCCAACCAGTTGTCACTTAATCTCCACAACTCTACTCGGGGACCTGAGGGGTTCAGGGCCTAAGGGAAACCAAGACAGCCACAGAGATATAGGGGAGCCTGGCAGACAAGATGGCAGATTCCCTCACAAGGTCAGCCAACAACAGGGTCTGAAATAGTCTCCTTCTGGTAGAGGTCAGACCAGCGGAGATTTCACAAATGGTCCTTCAACTCTGGTTGGGTACAAATCCCTGGGTGGGATCATTTGTCTCTCCTTCCATCCACCCATCTGTTTGTCTTCCCAAAAGTGCCTGCTGAGGCCTAGCCAGAGACAAGCCCTATCCTTGGCATAAGGCCACATCCTCAGATGAATCAGATTGGGCCGGCTGGAGCCAGTGGGTGGAAGACAGAGGACGTCCCAGGTGGAGGGCACAGCAAGGACCAGGGCTTGTGGATGGGAAAATGTTGGGCCAAGGCAGATACTGAGATTGAGTGCAGGGTGGAGGCCCTGAGCTCCCAGCAGGTGTGCCGAAGGTCATGGGGAGGCAAGGAAAGGAGGGACAAACAGTGAGCTATAAAGAAATAGAGACCTGGACAGTGGAGGAAGAAAGGAAGAGAAGCAGAGGGTGGAGGTACGGCCTCATACTTAGTTCCATGGTGGGAGCCAGCTGGTGTTCTGTGGGTCTGTCTTTTGAAGTATTTATTTGGCTGCGCCAAGTTTTCATTGCGGCACGTGGGATCCTTGGTTGTGGCATGTGGAATCTAGTTCCCTGACCAGGGATCCATCGAACCCTGGCCCCCTGCATTGGGAGTGCAGAGTCTCAGCTTCTGGACCACCAGGGAAGTTCCCTGGGGTCTGTCTGTCTTAATGCCCAGTGGTTAAAGCCCAAACTCCTCACTCCCATTATAAGACCCTGGTTCTGCCTAAGCCCTCCTCCTACCCCAGGGCTCCCAGACCCCCACAACCACAGGACTCCTTTGCCCCCACCCCCAACCCCGACACCAAGGGGAAGTAGGAAAGAGCACAAGAATCCAGGAGTGAGACAAATTGAGAGTAAAGCCCTCACTCTGTAGCTAGAAGATCTGCAGCAAGAAGTTACTTCACCTCTCTGGGCCTCAGTCTCCTGCTCTGTGCGATCAGGCTAATGGAAGTATACCACCCATTGTTGTAGGAAAGCTGAGAGGGTTAGGAAACAGGAATGATCCAAAGGTTGGCCCAGCACCTGGATCCTTCACCAAACAGGGGAAACTCCACTCGTGGACACTTGATGGTCAGTGCAATTTGCAGTTTCAAGGGGTCCCAGTCCAAGAGGACTCCGGGGCCCAGAGCCCAGGTCTCCGGTGGTGGGATTTACCACCCAGAGACAAGCCTGGGGGACGGATGGGGTGTGGAGAAACGGAGGCGGCCCTCATGATGGGTGGCTTCTCCTGCCCCAGAGGCTGTACACGTGCTGGAGGGAAGGAGGAACAGAGCTCGGCCAGGGTCAGGGTGGGGGTGGGGTTTAGGTCCCCTTGACACCCCCTACACAGCCCGCATCTCAACTCAGGGTTCAACTGGCTTGCGGGGTGGGTGGGAGAGGGCAGGGCGGGGCAGGGCCGGCCTCTCTCGCCCTACTAGGGGGTGGGGGGGGCGGGTCCCCTGGGAACCGCTCCTCCCGCCTGCCGCCGCTTTAAGAGGCTGCTCCGCAGCAGCGAGCGGGGCCGGAGCCGCAGCCCGAGCGAGCAGAACTGAGCCGAGCCGGCAGGTGACGGCAGCGGCATGACCGGCCACCACGGCTGGGGCTACGGCCAGAACGACGGTAGGCATAAACCCCAGCCAGCCCCCATCCACTGGGACTCACCCCTGACCCTCCCACCCAGCGGGACCTGCAAGCCCCCTATCCTCCAGGCGAGACGGGGACCCTTATCCCATCCAGCCCCCAGAGCCCGGCCCACCCGCCGGGTCAGAGCCCTGGCTCCCCCGCACCTGGCGCAAAGTGCGCGCCGCTCTCCGTCCGGCCCCGCCGCCAGCTAGCCACCCGCGGCCAAGCGCGTCCTGCCTCCTCCTCCGCGCAGCCCCTGACGACCCAGCTCGCTGGGACCTGGGCCGGACACTCACTCTCTCATCCCCCGCTGGAGTGCGCAGCGGGTGGAGGTAGCCCAGGGCAGCTGGGGGCGGGCTGAACGCAGCGCGTTGCGCGGTGTATGTGAGGGGAGCGCGCACGGCTGGTGTGCAGTGACCTCCCCGGAGCTGGGCTCCGCGTGGGCAAGGGCGCGGTGTCCCCGGCAGAGTTTGCCCGTCGAAGTGTCCAAGCTTTCGAGTCGGCAGGTATGTGAAGGAAGGGAGCATCTAAGGGCGCATGGATGTGTCTGCGTGTCTGCCTCTGGCAGGGTGTCTGAGCACGTCCCGGTGTGAGACAAGGGAGCCGGTGGCCCACATCAGCTTCCTGGTCTGACCCGGAGAATAGCTCCTCGATCCTGCCTCAGTTTCCTCCTTAAGACGCAGAGAAAGAGAGAAGAGGCAGACGGTAAGAGCCAGACCGCTTCAGTGTGGGTCTGCGGCAGGGCAGTTCCTTTGAGGCTATTTCTTACCAAGCTGGGGTGGGGATGTGGGATAAGGGTTCTTAGCTTTCCCCGAGGAACCAAGATCCAGAGGAAACCCAGGCAAGGCAGGTGGGGGTGGGGAGAAGGGGAGTGCTGGTGGGAGGAACACCCCCATCCCTACTTATCTACAGAGAGGCAGGCACTCTGTGAGGGGTGGATGGGGGTCCTGGGTACCAAGTCTGGGGGTCTGGAGGTTACAATTGGGCCAGAGAAAGTTAGGGAGGTGCTGTGGGGTCTTTGCCTCCACTCTGAGGTCCCAAGCACACAGGAGCATATTTTGAAGGGGAAAACCCTGTTTGGACATATGAAAGCTAGAAAGAGATTTTCAGAAAAAGGCAAGAGAGATGCGCAGAGATGCAGAGAGAGGCAGAGAGGGGCAGGTTGACAGGACCCTCCTAGAAGATTCCCCCACGCCCAGCTTCTGCTCCCAGCCAGCTTCTGGATGCCTTCCCCAGAGTCAAAGTCCACTGACTCTAGCCTTCTTGCTAGTCCTGACCGCCAGCACTGAATGTCCAGTATCACATTAGGTCTGCCCTGTAGCTGGCCTCCCTGAAGCTGCTGTGCCTCACCCAGTCCTGGGTCACCCACCCTAGGGACAGTGAGGGCGGGAAGGACAGAGGATGGAGGTGCCGGCATGCGGCATGCTCACAGGACTTCAAAAATAACCCACAGTGGGTCTGGGCCACGCTTCTGAGTCATCCGCTGGGGACACAGCTCTGTCGGCACCTGCTGCTGTTTTCTCAGGAAAACTTAAGAAGCCAAAAACGGGGAGAAGCACCAGCCGGCAGTGGCTCTAAAAATAGGCTGCATCTCAGGATGTTCCCCAGGGAGATGCCGAGCCTTTCGGCTGCAGATGGAATCTATGGGAGGCAGGTGGTGGGTGCTCGTGGGTGTGCACACAGGTGTGCATGTGTGTGCATGAGCATGTGTTTTGCTGTAGTCTCTTAGTGCAGACCCGGGTTTGCAACAGGGTTATCTCTGTGTAAGGATGCCTATGTGTGTGTCAGAGATACTTGGAAGGGCTGCACACTTGTACACATGTGTTACCGGGCCTGCCCGCTCTGGATGCGGTGAACTCAGGCCACTGTGCACATATGTTTGCGCACATGAAAATCTCCCTGGACCTGCACATGCCCAGGGAGGGCAGCTGGGGGCAAGGCATGCACACACTGTGTGTTTACTCCTGTACCCAAGTGTGCATGCACACGTGCACAAGTGACCCTCAGTGCCCTCATCTGTGAAATGGGAATCACACTTGTCTCTACTTGACAAGGCTATTATGAGAAGCAAATGCATGTCATAGAGCCAAAGTGAAGTTGATGTGAGCTTTTGTTAGTTATTATGAATACCGACTGGAACTTGGTCAGATGCAAGAAGAGGCCAGGCACTCGGTAGGGTAGGGTCAGGGACCTCGAGGCCCTGGGGACCTCTCTAAACATATGCTGGGTGTTGGGGAGGACTTGCTATCCCAAACTGCCCCTGAGACTGTAGCTTTTGTGCGCTCCCTTCCTCACGTTAGCTCTCTGGATCTCCTATCAGCTATGAGTAGAGAGCTTTGGAGAGGTCATTTCACAGACAAGAAGATGGAGGCTAAGAGGGGAAGTGGCAGAGCTGGGAGTGACGCTCCAGACCATGCGACTCCATAGCAGAGGCTGACCTCTGAAAGGATATAGCACAGAGACAATCCCCCACAGATGCCCTTGTCTGCAGCCCTGAGATCCGGGCTAGCCTAAATCCTTGCCCTCTCCCCGCCATCTGCAGGCCCCTCACACTGGCACAAGCTGTATCCCATTGCCCAGGGAGACCGCCAGTCACCAATCAACATCGTATCTAGCCAGGCTGTGTACTCGCCCAGCCTGAAGCCACTGGAGATTTCCTATGAGTCCTGCACATCCCTCAGCATCGCCAACAATGGCCACTCTGTCCAAGTGGACTTCAATGACAGTGATGACCGAACTGGTAAGTGGTCCCTGCCAGCCACTACCACTCTTCTCCCTGGGATCCTAACCTGATTGGGGCAGGCTCAAGAAGGGCAGAACGCTATACTGGGAAAGGAAGGCTCCACTTTGTACTAGCTGTGAAGCCTCAGTCTCCTGATGCATAAAATGGGGGACATTAAGACCCTGTTTCCCTCCTTGGGGTCACAGAGAGAAAAAAATGAAAAACCTGGAGTGATGTCTGTAGTGCTGGCATGTAGTAGATGCACAAGAAATACTAATTCTCTTTCTTCTCTTTCATTCAGTTCTTGAGGTCGGGTTTGTTTCCACTCCCTGCCCCATCACTGACCTGCTGTGTGGCCTAAGGCCAAACCCTCCTCTGTGTGTGATCTGGTTAATCCCAGCAGAAAGAGAATGGAGCTAAAATGTTCTGCATGCCAGGCCACTTGTTAAGGTCATAGGCAGTTGGTTTATTCCTCTTAAGAACCTGCCTCTAAGATGGGCTAGCAGAAACTTAGTAAGCTGGGGAGGGCCAGAACCTGCCTGGTCCTACTCCAAAGTCTCCAGCCCACCTATAGCCTCAAATCCCAACTACCTTGGACCAAAGGGAGCCCAGTGGGAACTTGCCCTGGGATTAGAGGGTTAGTCTCTTTGCCCTGGGATTAGAGGGTTCCTCCATGATAAATTCCTAGACAGAAGGCTTGGGAGTACTCCTTAGTATAGGGATTTTTGTCCTTATGACCAGGCCTGTGAGGGGTCGAGGGGGACAAGGAGGGAACCTGCTAAAGTTCCTTACATAAGGAAGTGACTGGTACTCTGCCCCTCTGTCTCCGACCTCTGCCCCCCATACATGCAATGAAAGTACTCAGGGGAACTCAAGTTTCAAATAGAGGATCAAAAGGCAGACAAGAGGAGGAAAGCCAGATGGGAATGATCTTATTTGCTTAATCCTGAGTTCTCTGGTAGGCTAGGAAAAAAGGGAAAGAGGATCAGTTATAATTCTTGCTGCAGAAGGGAGGAAATTCAGCAGATCCTCGGAAGAGAGACACAGCATTCCTGGTACTGAATTCTAAGTAAAAGGCTCTCGCCCAGAACTTTGGGGAGGGACATGGGGCTCTTGATGACATTGTTGTTGTTGTTTAGTCACTAAGTCGTGTCCAACTCTTAGCGACCCTGTGGAATGTAGCCCGCCAGGCTCCTCTGTCCTTTGGGATTTCCCAGGCAAGAATACTGGAGTGGGTTGCCATTTCTTTCTCCAGGGAATCTTCCCAACCCAGGGATCGAATCTGCATCTCCTGCATTGGCAGATTGTTTACCGCTAAGCCACCAGGGAAGCACCAAGGATCACAGTTTGTGAAGGAGTAGTTTTCAAGTGACTGGACCTTCAGAATAACCTTCAGAGGGCACTGAGGGCTCGATTCAGACATAAGTAGCTCAGTGAAGGCCACTCTTGCAAGGGAGCATTCCTCTGGACTACGGATCCAGGGGCTTACTTTCTAGCCTGGCTGGGGTTCCCTTCTTAATAGAATGCCCAGGCCTGAGGGGTTAGGGGCCCAGTGGAAAGAAAGTAGGCTTAGGAGTGAGAGAGTTGGGGCTCTGCCACTTCCCAGCTGTGTGACCTTGGGCAAGAGATCTACCTTTTCGAGCCTCTGTGCCACATCTGGCCAGGGGGGTAACAATGTGTGCCCCTCTAGGCCACTGTGGGGGTTGATGTCTGCAGAGTGCCTGAACACACAGTAAGTACACCGAGAATGGCAGTGTATTCTGTGGTCAGGATGCAGAGAGTAGGCGAGGAAGCCAAGCTGAAGGGTTAGAGAGGGAGGTCACTGTTTAAGAGGTTACACTATGGAGTCCCAGGTTGGGCATGCTTAGAAGAGTGAGCCTCCACAGTCCATATCAGAAGCTCAGTCTGTAGGCCCTCCCCAGGATGGAGGCATCCTCACCGGGCCTCAACCCAGAGCCACCATCTTCAGGCTCAGTTAACCACCCAGCATTGCCATGGACAGACCTGCTGCTCAGGTGAGGCAGGACAGTGAGACGGGGCCTCTGGGCTGTCCCATTATCCTCCTCCTCGAGGGGCCCACAGGGGTCAGGGCCCCGCCCTAGTCACCCATCCTGGAGGGGCCTAGTGGAACTCTGAGCCCAGGGCCGTCACCTGATCCAGGAGCTCACATTCAGGCCTGGCGGGGGCTCTCTCCACTGCTAGATCTATTTCAGCTAGAAATTCAATCAGTCCCAGGAGGCCTTGTGTGTGGCCTCTGCTCACTGGGTATCAGAGTAGGAAAGTCACAAAACCAGCATAAATTGCCCCTGCCAAAGAGGCCATGAGGGCGGGACTCTGGACAAGACAGGGGCCTGACCCTTGGAGTAGGGATCCTCAGGAGCTGGCCTCTGGACATCAGGTCCTGGGGAGCCACCAAGTTCTGGGCAGGCAACACAGCCTGGTGATTAGGGCCTTGGGCTCTGGACTTACATGAAGTAGATGTGGGCTTATATCTTAGCTCAGTGCCTTGCTGTGTGTGACCTTGGGCAAAGACCTTGCCCTCTCTGTCTCTCGGTTCCTCCTTTATACAATAGGAATAATAATAGGTTCTGTCCTGAGTTACCATGAAGACTAAAGAAAGAGAATCCTTCTGACCCAGCTCTGAGTCAGGGCTGCAGGCATGGGACATCTACCGTTAGTGGTGAAGGGGGTCTGAGAAGCAACATCCTAGCTTCCACTGGAAAGTGGGCAGGAGTGGGGAGGACAGCCTGATGGAAGGATGTACCCTGTCAGTACCAGACTCCTCTGTCACCTACAGGCCTCCAGGATTTCTGCCCTGGCCCAGTCAAGGGCATAGGGAACTGCGTGGGGACTGATCCAAGTCCATTTAGCCCCAGGAATGTTCCAAATGAAAAGTTTATCTCCCTTCTGGGCACTGCCCTGATGCTAGTACTGCCGCCTGATGCTAGTGGGGTCTCTCACAGCTATTGCTACAGGTCCCCCTTCTCCCCGCAGTGGTGTCTGGGGGCCCCCTGGATGGGCCCTACCGGCTTAAGCAGTTCCATTTCCACTGGGGCAAGAAGCACGGTGTGGGCTCGGAGCACACGGTGGATGGCAAGTCATTCCCCAGCGAGGTAAGACCCTCCTCTGCCTGATGGGGGAGGGAGTGGGGCACTGGGGAGTCAGGGGTTTGCTAGGTGCCCAGTGTGGGGCACTGGAGGGAGTGAAGTCCCTAGGGGACCTCCACCCACCCTCAGCACAGGGTCTTCCACCTGAAGTTGGCCCACTGTTGTGCTGATCTGTGTGTCCAGAAGGAATTTTCTGAAGGGCAGATCCAGTCCCATCACAGCCTTGCAACAGCCCTTCAAGGATTAAGCCTGGCATTCAAGAGCCTGCGTGACCTGGCTTTGCCTGGCCTCATCTCACCTTGACCTTTTCTCGTACTGACCTGCATGTAATGAATCCCTGCCCACACCTGGCTCTTTCATGTTGCTATTGTTATTGTTTAGTCACTAAGTCTTGTCCTACTCTTTTGCAACCCCATCGACTATAGTTTGCCAGCCTCCTCTGTCCATGGGATTCTCCAGGCAAGAATACTGGAGTGGGTTGCCATTTCCTTCTCCAGGGGATCTCCTGGACCCAGGGATCGAACCCACATCTCCTGTGTCTCCTGCATTGGCAGGCGAATTCTTTACCACTGAGCCACCTGGGAAGCTTGGCTCTTTCATACCTCTAGGCATTTACCTATGCTGTTCTTTCTGCCTGAAATACCTTGCCTGGAGAGTTCCATTGGGTAACCTTTTTCTGATTCTTTGGCCTCAGCTGCAGGGTCCACTTCCTCAGGGAGATGTCACATTAGATGGTCATTATCTATTGCACAGTTCATGGAGGGCAGGGCCTGAGCTCTTTGGTCCCTTGGGGCTCAGGAAAGGATCAGACCTAGAACAGGGTTAATGCTATCTTGACCCATGGCTCCCAGAGGAGCCCCTCCTGCAGGGGGCCAGGAGTCCTGTGGGAGTGAGGGAAACCTAGCCCTGAGCTCTCACGGACCCTGGGAGGTACTACACACTGGCCTGGCCTGTTGTTGCCCTGTAGCTGCACCTTGTTCATTGGAACGCCAAGAAGTACAGCACCTTTGGGGAGGCGGCCTCGGCGCCCGATGGCCTGGCTGTGGTCGGTGTCTTCCTGGAGGTAAGGGGATTACCTGGGGCCCAGAGGGCCATGGGAGGCCTGGTGCCACCCCTAGTCCCAGAACATAGTGAATTCTGGGCTCACGCTGCCTTCTCTCTGACAGACGGGGGACGAGCACCCCAGCATGAACCGTCTGACAGACGCGCTCTACATGGTTCGGTTTAAGGTGAGACCAGGGGTCGGTGTCCTTGATCCAGAGCAGCCTGGGAGGGGAGGGAGGGCCAGGCTAGATCATGGAGTGGGCCCTCCCACTCCTCCATCCTGCAGCAGACCCTTGCAGAGGTGAAGGGTGCAGGTCCGCAGCTGTGGGGCGCTGCGACTGACTCCTCATCATCAGTGTCCATGGCCCCGCTGTGTGCCCAGAGTGCTGTCTGGTTGGGTATAGGATTCATAAGATGCTTATCCCATTAATGGTCCTCCGACAGGCAGCACCACTAAGGTTTGTCAAGGGCAAAGGAGAGAACATGGTGCCCTGAGAACTTTAGGAGCCACAGCTTTCTAATGCAAAAGGATGGGTGATGGCCTCTGGGATCACAGACATTTGCCCACAGTTTGCATCAGTGGGCCATATAAGCCTAAATCGTATTGACAGAAATGGGTGGTAGGGTGCTGCTCTCATCCTGGTGGGAGGTCTATGCTGATTCCTGGGTCCCCCACCCTGGCCCAGGGCACCAAGGCCCAGTTCAGCTGCTTCAACCCCAAGTGCCTCCTGCCTGCCAGCCGGCACTACTGGACCTATCCCGGGTCCCTGACGACGCCACCGCTGAGCGAGAGCGTCACCTGGATTGTGCTCCGGGAGCCCATCCGTATCTCTGAGAGGCAGGTGAGTCCTCCCAGAGGAGCAGATGGAGGGAGGTGACATTCAGGCACACCTGGGCAGCATGACCATAGCAGCCCACAGCCTGCAGTCCCACCGTCAAGGTTCCTATTTTTTGCTAATACATGTTCAGATTCTTGGGTGGGGGTCAGCTTGGTTGTTAGTCATTAGGACCTGGACACAGGCTAGAAGGAGCGATCCCTGGATCCTGGGACCGCCCCTAGCGTGCTAGAACCTGAATGCTGCATTTGCGGACGATTCTTAGCTAGAGCGAAGATTGGGACTGGAGCTACACGAGCAGGACCCAGGTTCAGAGGCTCTTTAGTGAATAAGTCACTGAGCTCGGGGGTCCCAAACATGAAACGAGTGGGGAGAAGTAGGGACAAGCCCTAGGAACAGGAGGAGAGAGGGGCAGAGCTGGCTGGGCAGGGTATGCCAGATGATGTGTCTGGGGTCAGAGGGGACCACAGCTACCCTACTCTGCCCTGAGCATCTCTTCTGCCTTAAGATGGAGAAATTCCGGAGCCTGCTTTTCACCTCAGAGGAGGATGAGAGGATCCACATGGTGAACAACTTCCGGCCGCCACAGCCACTGAAGGGCCGTGTGGTCAAGGCCTCTTTCCGGGCCTGAGCTGTCTACCTGCCCAGCCAGTCACCGGGGCACCATCTTCCCAAGGGCTTCCATGTCAGCAGACACCAAACCATCCGAGGCTCCCTGCCTGGGGTTGCTGTGGACCCTCCTTCAGTTGGCTTGCTCCTTGGCCACGCTGGAGGCTTCTTGACAGGACCCTCAAGTCGGGGGACACCTTTCAGCAGCCCTGGGGACAGGAAGGGACCTAAGCCGAGTGTGGTCCAAGCCTGAGGCTGCCTCTGTTCTCCAAGACCCAAAGGCCCCTGGGAACCTCCTCTTGTCTTCCCCACTGGCAGTGGCAGCAGCCCTACCCCGAGCTCACACTGTGACGGATGAGACCAAACTCTCTGGGGCAAGCAGCTGGCACTCCTGGAAAGACTCAAGCAATAATTAGAAGAGTGGGCAGAGCTGCCCTCTCAGCATTACCTCTTCTGCGGGCCTCCGCCATGCACGCACCTCACTGCCAGGCCATTAAAACTGGGACTCAGCCTGCTGCGGGTGTCGTGGCCTTCTCCCTCCAGCCACCTGCTGCCATAGTCAGGCACTGGTTACAGCTTATGTAGTATCTCCCTTCATCCCCACCCAGCCACCAAAGCCACCTACATGACAATCCCTCCATGCACTGATTAATAAATTCAATCATTCATGCAACAAATACCCATTGAGTGCCTGTTTTCTATCAAGTACTGTTCTGGACATTGGAGAGGCCATGGTGATGAGTCAAGCATGGGATGTTGAGGGGCCATGGGCACTGAGCTCAAACTGTGATATCTTCATCTGGTGAAGGGATTAAATTCCAACCAGTGTTCCAAGGCAGAGAGATGGGAACAGTGTGTTTGAGCAGAAAGAGCAGGGGTGCCAGCTCCCAGGTGAGAGCCCAGGGTGTCTGTGGAGTGGAGAAGCACCAGTGGGGCTGGAGCCCTGGGGGAGGGCCTGGGACTGTCTCCAAGGCTAGTGGAGTCAGGAAGGATCTGGAGTAAAGGGAGGATGAGGCCAGATGTGCAAAGGTGGAGATCCCTGGGGAGTGTTGGGGGGCAGGCAGGAGTGGCAGCAGAGGGAGATGGTGGCCAGCGGCCAGAAGAAAGAATACAGGGCGGTGGAGGCTGGGAGCAGGGGGCTGAATGAGAGAGATTTAGATAGCATTTATCTATTAATGAGGGAGGGGGGAGGGGGAGTACAGAGTATGTCCCTGGGTAGAGAGAGGTGACAGGAAAGCCTGGGCAAGAGGGGACCAGGAGGGACAAACAGCATTTGTGGGGCCCTGGAGAGGAGTGCTAGGAAGGAGTGAGGTGTTGGGGTCTGAGCCAAGAAGAGAGGTAGAGGGTGGAGGGAGGTTTGGAGCATCTTCATTCAAGGTGGTAGGTGAGGCTGAGGGGCTGGAGGAAGAGGGTACTCAATGAGGGATCCAGCCCAGAACCAGGGCACAACCCTGGAGAGATGCTGCTGAGGGGGAAAGCCACAGAGTGGGGTCTGAGACACTTAATGAGTGTTTGGAAAGGTGAGGGGGGCAGGTGGAGGGTCTGAGGAGTCTGAGGCAGGGTGGGCTTGGGGTGGGATAAGTGATCTCTCAGGGTGCAAAATGTAAAGGGGCATGCACCCTCAGGTCCCAGCCCTGCATCTGAATGATGTTGAGAGTACACGTCTCCTTAAACGTGCACCTGAAGTGCCTTGCTGGACTCAACATAGTCCCAGCCCAAGTCCAGAAGGGTTGGAAACCCAGCTATCGCTGCACCCTAGATGAGCCAGAGCAGGGAGGATGGTGGACAGTGGGGGCACTGAGGAGTAGGGCGGGGAGTAAAACTGGGACAGCAAATGTATGCCTGAGGCTGTGAAGGGAGAGCTGAGGGGATGCAGGGTCAAGGTTTTTGGAGAGATGGGCCAGGGCATGCCTGGGAATGAGGCATGTTCAGGATGTGCCTGAACATCCTTGGGGAGGAGGCCAACCTGCAGGTACTGGTGGGGCCATGGGCGCATCTGTGTCTACTCACTTTGGCCGCAGCTTGTCATGGTCACTATACCAGGAGGCACTCCAAGGTCATGGGACACTTCTGGGCTTTGGCTGAGGCCATGAGGAGAGGGCGGAATTGGGCCTCAGACCTCTAGCTTCAAGCCCAGGGAGGCAGGGGAGGGAGAGGTTTGCTCTGTTGACAATGCCCCTTTCCGCTCTCATGCTCGGGGCATACCTCTCCCCAGTGTGTCGGGGCACAGGAGGCACAGGTCCCTCGCCAAGAGCTGCTCCTGCACAGGGTCAGACAGTTTTACTCCTGCAGGCACTCCTGGCCTCACCTAGGGACCGTTTTCTCCCTCCACGTTGATGATGGTTAAAGGGATGGTGTCTGGAGGACAGTGTTTGCTCAGCTTGAGGGAAGTAACGCTAGTAATGGGGCTTGGAAGGCAGGCAAGGGGCTTGGGGCAGGTGTCTGACTCTCTCCTTATGACCCAAGAGCTGTCATAACCCCCGTGTTACAGATGAGAAAGATGAGTCTGGGGGAGGTTAAATAGACATGTGGCCGAGCAGAATTTGAAGATGGATTTGTCCGATAACCCGCCTGCTCTTTGCCAGAGCAGCTGGGCCCAAGGGAGGGAGGGATGAGCATAGCGGTGGCCACCTGGAGGCAGTACAATAGGCCTCATACCACCGGCCCTGCCAGAGATCTTGGCCGGCCTCCCAGAGATGGCAGCACCACAGGCCTGGTGCTGCGGAGGACTTGAGAAATGGGAGCTGGTTTTAAAATAATTATGCCAAGGCTGCCAAGATTCCTCACGCCTTTCATCCTTCCACTTAATTCATTTTTTAAATTTAAAACTATTTTAAAACCAAAAGTGGCCTCCTTCTGCTAAAATTACAGTGCAAGCTTTGACCCTATTACATGCAAATGGGATGCGCCAGCTGGATCCCAAATGCCTCCAGCTGACCTGACCTCAAGGGCCACAGGACTGGGTCCTGAATCCTCATCTGTGGCAAGATTGCCTCCTGGGGGCACTGTTAGGCACATTTAGGGTACTCAAGACAAAATGGGCTATGCTTACTCCCAAGATCCCAGAGACCCCTTCCCAGGGTAGCCAGGGTGACCCTCTAAGAGATTTGGACCGCAGGGCCCAGGCAAGTGGCCACAGCATGCCGAGCCTGTGCCCAGGCTAGGGGGCACAATCTTCCCCCTGAAGCACCTCCTGGGCTCCAGAGCATCTCCCTTCTCTTGGCCTCACCCCATCTCAGGAAGTGGGGTGGCTGTGAAGACCCAGACTGCCAAGAATTTGCTCCCAAATCCAAAGTCATCCTCTACATCTGTTGCCTCAGGGGCCGGGGAGGGGGTCCCCTTAAGGGCTGACCAGGAACAACCGCTAGCCAGGATGCTTAACTGTGGGGAAAGTGGTCTGCGGCCTGAGCGGCGTTTTATGGGAACGGGGACAGAGGTGGGTCTGAGGCAGAGGGTGCAAGACACCCGACAGAGTGGCTGGCAGGGGTGACGTCCGGGAGGGCCCACACTGTGGTTCAAGCTGACGGCGCCTGGGGCAGGGCAGAGGCCGGCCCGCTATGGTTGGAACTGGGGAAGCAGGTCAGTTAATGGCATCTGCTCAGGCTGGCCATCTTGGGGAGCCTCCTCTGTCCACGGGTCACAGCTTCAACTCCGAGCCCACCCTCAAAGGCAGAATATACTGCTGGTTGGTTAAGATTCCGAGGAGGAGGGGAACTTGACTCTTTGAGCATGGAGGGTCCTAGTGTTTGTCCCACAGCCAAAGGGCCTGGGGAATGCACCCTTTTGAAGTCCTCTCTGCTCACAAATTCTAAAGCAGATTCACTGACTTCCACACTTGGGCTTTGCACCACACGTCACTCAAGCCCTCTGATGCTTGTACAGCACCTCTGTAAAATGGAAATGATACAATGTCCATTTCATATGTAAGTAAAAATTTTCTAGTAGCTCTATTTTTAAAAGTAAAAAAAGTCCAAGATACAGCAATCAGAAAAGAAAGAGAAATAAAAGGAATCCAAATCTGGAAAGGAAGAAATAAACCTATCACTATAGCAGATGACATGATACTTGACTTAGAAAATCCTAAAGACATCACCAAAAAACTACTAGAACTCATCAATAAATTCGGTAAGGCTGCAGGATACAAAATTAATATACAGAAATCAGTTGCATTTCTATACACTAACAATGAACTGTCAGAAAAAGAAATTAAGAAATCACTCCCATTTATAATCACATCAAAAAGAATAAAGCCCCTAGGAATAAATCCAAGATCTGTACTCAGTAAACTATGAGGCACAGATGAAATAAATTGAAGATGGCTCAAACAGATGGAAAGATAAACCATGCTCATGGGTTGGAAGAATTAATACTGTTAAGGTGACCATACTGCCCAAAACAACCTACAGATTTAATGCAATTCCTATTAAAATACCAGTGGCATTTTTCACAGAATTAGAATGAATAATTCTAAGATCTGTATGGTAACACAAAAGACTTCCAAATAGCCAAAACAATCTTGAGAAAGAACAAGCTAGGAGCATCATACTCCCTGACTTCAAACTATACTACAAAGCTACAGTATACTTTATACAGAACAGTATGATATTGGCACAGAAACAGATTATACATCAAAGCAACAGAATACAGAACCCAGAAATGAACCCACACTTATATGGCCAATTAATCTATGACAAAAAGGGGCAAGAATATACAGTGGGGAAAAGACAATCTCTTCAATAAATAGTGTTAAGAAAACTGGACCATTACTTGAAAAAGAACTGTAATGGATGACGCCCTCATACCATGCACAAAAATAAATTCAAAATGGATTAAAGACTTTAAAATAAATCCTGAAACCATAAAACTTCTAGAAGGAAACAGAGGCAGTACTTGCTTTAACACTGGTCTTAGTAATGTCTTTTTGGATATGTCTCCTCAGGCAAGGGAAACAAAAGCCACAATGAACAAACGGCACTACATCAAACTAAAAAGCTTTTGTACAGTGAAGGAAACTATCAACGAAATGAGAAGGCCACCTACTGAATGGGAGAAGATATTTACAAACAATATATCCAATACGGGGTTAAGATCCAAAATATAAAAAGAACTCATACAACTCAACATCAAAAAAAAATAAAACCCAAATAGAACTTCCCTGATGGCCCAGTGGTTAAGAATCTACCTGTCATTGCAGGGAATATGGGTTCAATCCCTGGTTTGGGAAGATTCCATATGCCATAGGACAATGAAGCCCACATGTCAGAACTAGAAAAGAGCCCCCACTCACCACAACTAGAGAAAGCCCATGCACAGCGAAGAAGACCCAGCACAGACAAAGACTAGAACCAAATAACACAATTAAAAAATAGGCAGAGGATCTGAACAGACATTTTTCCAAAGAAGACAGGCAGATGGCCAAGAGACATTTGAAAAGATGCTCAACATCACTCATCACCAGGGAGACGCAAATCAGAACCACAATGAGATATTACCTCCCACTAGTCAGAATGGCTATTATCAAAAAAAAAACAAAAAAGTGTTGGCGAGGGTGTGGGCAAAAGGGAACCTTCACTGCACTGTTGATAGGAATGTCGATTGATGTAGCCGCTACAGAAAACCATACGGAGATTCTTCAAAATATCAAAACTAGAACTGCCATTTGATACAGCAATACCACTTCTGGGTATTTATCTGAAGAAAATAAAATTACTACTGAGCAAACATTTATGTACCCCTATGTTCATTAGTTATTATTTATAATTGCCAATATATGAAAGAAATAATTTCATTTATATTTAACTGAATATTACTCAGCCGTAAAAAATGAAGTCTTGATTTGCAATGATGTGGATATGGGCTGAGAGGTATTATACCAAGTGAAATAAATCCAAAAAAGACAAATACTGTATGATTTCACATATATGTGGAATCTAAAAAGCAAAGCAACTGAACAAACATGAAGAAACAACAACAGAGTTATAGATACAGAGAACAAACAGATGGTTGACAGAGGGGAAGGGGTGGGGGAAGAAAGTAATCGGTGAGGGAGATCAAGAGGCACAAACTTCTAGTTGCAAAATAAATAAGTCACAGGTATGAGATGTATGATATGAAAAACAGCCAACGATTATGTAATATCTTTGTATGATGACAGATTGTAACTAGACTTATAGTAGTGATCATTTTGAAATGTATAGAAATATTGAATCACTACGTTGGGTACCAGAAACTAACATGCTGTGGGTCAGCTGTACTTCAAGAACAGACAAACAAACAAAAAAAGAGACCAAGTTTGTGGTTACCAGAGGCAGGGTATGGGGTTAGAAGGAATTGGATGAAGACAGTCAAAAGCACAAAGTTCCAGTTATAAAGAAATAATTGTTAGGGATGTAATGTACAATGCAATAAGTATAATTACACTGCTGTAGGTCATATATGAAAGTTGTTAAGAAAGTAAATCCATAGAGCTCTTGTCACAATGAAAAAATTTTTTTTCTATTTCTTTACATTTTTATCTATACGAGATGATGGATGTTGTCTGAACTTATTGTGACCATCAATTCATGATGTATAAAGTCAAATCATTATGCTGTACCCCTTAAATTCATATAGTGCTGTGTGTCAACTATATCTCAATAAGGCTGGAAGATTAATAAAATTTAAGAATAAAATTTTTATATAAAATAAAAAAGTAACTTGAATACTATATTTTAGTTATATATATAATATAATATAAAATTATATATATACAAAATAATAATATATTTCAATAAATACATTTCAACATATATTTTATATATATATAATATATAAATTATATATAAATGCATTATATACATTATATTAATCATATATAAAATATATAATTATATATTATATGTAAAATTATATATAAATATATAAAATGTATCATATATTAATTATATAGTATATATAATTATATATTAATTATAAGTCATATATTACATATTAATTATATTAATCAACATAATACAGTTATTAATTATAATACAATATAATTAATATATTAATTATATTATATTATATAATTATATTAATTATAAATTATATAATGTATTTTATATAATAAAATCTATCTTAATTACATAATATATTATATAAATATGTATTAAATATAATATATATTATATTTAACATATAAATATATTAATATATTTTATATATTGAAATATATGATATATATTAATATAATATAAATTATATTAATATATTATATATAATACAATATATTCAATATTAATAATAAAATATATATATATTTCAATTATATCCAAAAATACTTTATCATTTTAACATATCATCAATATAAGGAATTTAATGAGATAGTTCACATTATTTTTGGTGCTAAATTCTTGAACACCAGTGTTTATTTCACACTTTCTACATATCTCGGCTCAGACTGGCCACATTTCAAGTGCCCAAGACCACATGTGGCCAGCGGCCACCATACTGGATAGCACAGCCCGAAACGGATGGCACTCTTTACAGGGCCATCTGCTAGCAAGGTGTCCAAGCAGGCCCTCTGGCCAGGCCCAGAGCCAGACAAGGCAATGGCAGGCATGAGTCAGATCTGCTCCAAGGCTCTGTCCTCGACAAGGGCAGTCTCAGAACACTTGATGCCAACTTGGCTCTCTCTGCCAGGACGTCCCTCCTCTAGGAAACTGCCCTAACTCCCTTTCTCAGTCAGGCCTGGCTGGCCGTGTCTCAGGACACCCCCTGCAGGACCCTTGCTGTTCCATTGGGAAAAAGATTCAAGACCCTCAAGAAGGAACAAATGGCAAGAGACTGGGGGAGGTGGGAGTGCCCCTGAGAAGGGTCATGGCTTGGTTGAGGAGACTTGATTCGTTCGGGAGGGCTTCCTGGAAGAGGAGGCCAGGGCAAAGTTGTCAGAATCCGAGCGGAGGCTCAAAAGCCTCAGCAGCAGGGAGCCCTACGAGACAGAGAGGAGGGAGGTCTGGCTCTTGCCCAGCATGAATCAACATAGGGGAGATGTGTGGCTGCAGACACAGAGGTCCCCAGGCTCTGGAGGGCACAAATGCCAGGCAGGAGTCTACCCTTACATCCAGGGGCCAAGAGGAGCTACTGGAAATTCTAGAGCAGGGGCTAAAGGGCTCCCAGATTGGAGAAAGAGGACTCTGAGCTTCAGAAAGTGCTGGGCATCTTGGCCTGAATTCACCTCCCAACACAGGCTCAAGTGCAAATGTTGGCAGGTGCGATTCATCAGCTCCTCCTACTCCCCCTCCTGGGCTCCTGGAAATGGACTCATGCCCATGCCCTGGCAGTTCCTGGCTTGGCAGTCTGTGAACCTAATCTAAATCTCTCCAGCTGCAACCCAAATACCTGTCTTTAGTGGCATGTGAGGGTGAGCAGATGGCTCTTTTCCACTAAGCTGCCCTCCAGGGAAAAGCCTTGCAGGGAAGGCATGGGTACACAGGAGCCCTGGTCTCAGCTGGGCCCCCATAGAACACTTGGATCTTCAGAAAGGGACTCTCTCTCCTGCTCCTCCTCTCAGCACCTGCTCTGAGTGACAAGTTGTTGTTGCTCGGGGCACAGGTGCCCCAGAGGGCTCACTTCCCTGTCTCTCCAGCTATCCAACCTCCAGGGGGACTGGGGGTGGGCATGTGAATTTTTGCTGTGGTTGCTTCTTCTCCTGAGCGTTCAAGAGTAGAGTTTTTGGGGAACACCTTTTTCAACCAGAGGAAGCCATGGCAGTGATCAATAAATTGCTCAGGGAATCTCAGAGCATCCAGGTTGAGAGGATTCCTGGTCTGACCCCACTTTACAGGTAGAACAATTGAGGTCCAGAGAGGGAACAGCGTCTGTTCAAATGAATTGGTGGGAGATCTAAGATGTATGACTCCCAGTGCTATGCTCTTCACCCATCACAAGAGCCTAATCTAGCAGAAAGATCTCCCCCATACCAAATAATTCCTGCTTGCCTGTCATGGGGGCTTCCCAGGTGGTGCAGTGGTAAAGAATTCACCTGCCAGTGCAGGAGAAATAAGAGACGTGGGTTCGATCCCTGGGTTGAGAAGATCCCCTGGAGAAGAGCATGGTAACACACTTCAATATTCTTGCTTGGAGAATCCCCATGGACAGAGGAGCCTGGCAGGCTGCAGTCCATGGGATCACAGAGAGTCAGTCATGACTGAATTGACTGAGCATACACGCACACCTTTCATGGAGCCTGAAATCCTGCCATTTGAGCTACAGTGCTCACAGCTGAGAATGGTCCTCTGAGGAAAGACAAGTGTCCCTGGAAGGGGCACACAGAAACACCTTATGGGGGAATGACTACCGCCTCCTCTCCGTCTGCTCTGCAGTCTCTTCACTTGGCCTCAGTCTCTGCTTTTGTAAAATGTGTCAATGAGAGGCCCGAGAGAGGTAGAGCTTGAGAGAAGAGGGAAAACAGAGTTCCCAGGGGGAGAGTTAGTCTGTGTCTGAGCTGGGGGGCAGACAGCTCTGGATTTCAGGATATGGGTCACCCTAGGCACTCCCTACACTGAAAGTGGACATAGTTCTGGGTCAAAACCTGCAGGGAGAGATGATCAAAAGAGCCTCCCCAAACCCCCAGAGTTTTCTCATCAGCACTCATCAACCCAGGAGAATACCTGTGCTGAAATCCCTCCCAGCCCAATG
This sequence comes from Bos indicus x Bos taurus, assembly GCF_003369695.1. Taxonomy (NCBI): domain Eukaryota; kingdom Metazoa; phylum Chordata; class Mammalia; order Artiodactyla; family Bovidae; genus Bos; species Bos indicus x Bos taurus. Next base: position 31,291,373 of record NC_040093.1, on the reverse strand, counting down.
TAATGGGAGCTTAGAGGTAGATTCAACTGATTTATGGAAAATAAAAGCATCCAATGTGTTTACCCAAGTCCATGAACTATGACCCCCTATAACACGAGGTCTGTACTTTAGGAGAAGTCAGTGTTTGGAAATGGTCTCTCCTGGGAGAACAGAACTCTAATGGTACAATTTCAGGCAGGGCCAGGTGAGCTAAAAAAATATTTGGAGGCAGCTAAGCCTTAAAACCCTTGGCCCCTACACTCAGCCTGTGGTTTCTAGGGGCAGCAAAGGAGACTGGGGGCCTCCTCAGCCCATGCAGCTCAGGTCTGCCACGTACAGAGTTGCTCACATGCATCCTTTGAACTTGGGCTGGGTCCAGAGTGCTGAGCGCCAACCTGGCTGCTTTAGCTGGAGCCAGGGGTGGCTCTGGCAAACTCTGGGGCACGGGTCAGAGCACAGCAGCCAGCTTTACAGTCTTTGGGGCACCTGCCTTGATCCCAGTGTCCCCTGAGGTCAGAGGTCATGCTGAGGAAGGGAAGTCAGATGGCAGGCAGCTGGCAAGAACTGCCAATCCCAGCCAACTTTGCTAAGCTTTGCTGTAGGTTAGAACATTTAGAGATGGGCCTTCAGCACCTGTGGCACACAGCCCTGGCCTCCATGTCAGGAAATGCCAGGCTTTACTTCTTTCTTTTTCTGCCTCTCTTCACACTGACACCCATGAAAACTGGGAATAGGGAAAGGAAGGAAATAGAGAAGGTGGTCATAGGAATAAAGAAAGGAAGAGCCAATGCTATGAGACCTGGAACCCCTTAACCCCAACATTTTACTTTAGCATAACTCAAGATTTATTGAAAAGTTGAAAAAAAAATACAATGAATACCCATAGACTAGCCACTCAGACTCAGTTTTATCACATTTGCTCTCTCCCACTCTTCATATGCACACATTTTTAAAAACTCTGAGAATAAGTTGCAGTCATGATATGCTTTCACTCCTAAATACTTTAGCGGTTTTTCCTAAAAACAAGGACATTCTCTTACATACATAATACAAGAATCAAAATCAGGAAATTCACATTGATATGTTGCTATTATCTGATCAGTGTACCTTAATCAGATTTTGCTCATTGTCCCCATAATGTCTTTGTAAACCCCCCAAATTCCCAGACCATGCATTGTATTCAGTTGTCTGGTCCCTTAAGTCTGCTTCTCTCTGGACAGCTCCCCCGTGTGTTTTTCTTTCACAGCCTTGCCATGTTGGAGAGCACAGGCCAGTGATGTACTAGGAATACATCTACTAGGGATACTGATGTATCTCCCTCAGGTTTTGTCAAGTGTTTCCTCATGGAGACTCAGGTTATGTACCTTTCATGAGAATATCACACATCAATCCCATATTGTCTTCAGCACATGATATTGACTTGTCTCATTCAGTTCAATTCAGTTCAGTCACTCAGTCATGTCTTCCTCTTTGCAACCCCAGGGACTGCAGCACACCAGGCCTCCCTGTCCATCACCAACTCCTGGAGTTCACTCAAACTCAAGTCCATTGAGTCGGTGATACCATCCAACCGTCTCATCCTCTGTCATCCCCTTCTCCTCCTGCCTTCAATCTTTCCCGGCGTCAGCGTCTTTTCAAATGAATCAGTTCTTCGCATCAGGTGGCCAAAGTAATGGAGTTTCAGCTTGAGCATCAGTCCTTCCAATGAATATTCAGGACTGATCTCCTTTAGGATGGACTGGTTGGATCTCCTTGCAGTCCAAGGGACTCTCAAGAGTCTTCTCCAACACCACAGTTCAAAAGCATCAATTCTTCAGCACTCAGCTTTATTTATAGTCCAACTCTCACACCCATACATGACTACTGGAAAAACCATAGCCTCGACTAGATGGACATTTGTTGGCAAAGTAATGTCTCTGCTTTTGAAAATGCTATCTATGTTGGTCATAACTTTTCTTTCAAGGAGCAAGAGTCTTTTAATTTCATGGCTGCAGTCACCATCTGCAGTGATTTTGGAGCCCCCCAAAATAAAATCTGTCACTGTTTCCCCATCTATTTGCCATGAAGTGATGGGACCAGATGCCATGATCTTAGTTTTCTGAATGTTGAGCGTTAAACCAACTTTTTCACTGTTCTCTTTCACTTTCATCAGGAGGCTCTTTAGTTCTTCACTTTCTGCCATAAGTGTGGTGTCATCTGCATATCTGAGGTTATTGTTATTTCTCCTGGCAATCTTGATTCCAGCCTGTGCTTCATCCAGTCCAGCATTTCTCATGATGTACTCTATATATAAGTCAAATAAGCAGGGTGACAATATACAGCCTTGACGTACTCCTTTCCCGATTTGGAACCAGTCTGTTGTTCCATGTCCAGTTCTAACTGTTGCTTCTTGACCTGCATACAGAGTTCTCAGGAGGCAGGTTAGGTGGTCTGGTATTCTCATCTCTTGAAGAATTTTCCACAGTTTGCTGTGATCCACACAGTCAAAGGCTTTGATGTAGTCAATAAAGCAGAAATAGATATTTTTCTGGAACTCTTGCTTTTTCGATGATCCAGAGGATGTTGGCAATTTTATCTCTGGTTCCTCTGCCTTTTCTAAAACCAGCTTGAACGTCTGGAAGTTCACTGTTGACGTACTGTTGAAGCCTGGCTTGGAGAATTTTGAGCATCACTTTGCTAGCGTGATTTTTCTAGCTTGTCCCATTACTGGTGATGTTAACCTTGTTTTCCGTTATTGTTTTTCATGGTAGCATAATGTATATATGGCTTCCCTGTTGGCTCAGACAGTAAAGAATCTGCCTGCAACGCAGGAGACCCAGCTTCGGAGGCCTGGATTGAGAGGATCCCTTGGAGAAGGGCATGGCAACCCACTCCAGTATTCTTGCCTGGAGAATTCCATGGACAGAGGCGCCTGACGAGCTACATTCCATGGAGTCCCAAAGAGTTTGACAGGACTGAGCCACTAACACACACACACACACACACACACACACACACACACAGGGTATACGCAGAAAAGTACATACACCCAGTGAACTTTCACTGTCTGAACACACATGTGCAAACAGCACCCAGATCAACAAAAGTACATTTCCAGCACTCCAAACCCCTCAAGTCCTCATCAAGTTCCTATCTCCCCAGAGTAACCACCATCTTGACTTCTAATAGCATAAACTACATTTGTCTTGTTTTGAACTCCAAATAAATAAAGTCATTTATTTCAGAAACATCCATGGTTTCTGGATGTTTTGCTTATAGTATGTTTGTGAGATTCTCAGAGCTTACTTTCTAAAATAACAAATGCCATACGTCCCATTATGAGCCTTCAATGAAAATGGAAGAAAATGTAACATCTACACATAATTTCAAAAAATCAATGTAACACTTTAGTTGTAAATAAATCAGGGGTGCCCAGCCTCTGGGATCTAATGCCGGATGATCTGAGGTGGACCTGATGTCATATTAAAAGAAATAAATGTAAGCTCACTTGAATCATCTTAAAACATCCCCTGGCCCAGTCCATGGAAAAAATTGTCTTCCACAAAACCAGTGCCTTGAGGCAAAAAGTTTAGGGACCACTGATATAAAGGACAGTGATTTATAGTACATAAAAAGATATATTTATATACATAAAATATGTAATTTTCAATAAAAATATCATGTGTGTCCTTATGCAAATACAGGGGCACAAGGATGTGAAGAAGTCTTCCTGTGTGTCCGTGCCCATATTCAGAAGCCCTGTAACATGGCAGCCACACACACATTCCAGGCGGAGGAACATGAGTATTGATGCCATCATGGGGAGATTTTCCTATTTGGTGAACAGCTCCTGGTGAAATTCCAAATGACACTAAGTACGATAATTTGCTGCATATTAAACCTGTGCAAGCCTTACTTTGCATTTCCAAATAAAATGGAACAAGGTTGTAGCCTCTGATGTAGATAAAGTTTCTTCACTCGACTGAATATCCAGGTGAGATGTTTGAAGGTGGGGCAGGACTCAGACATCCTCTGTGGTGTGAGCTGTCCTGTAGGACTTCTAGCACCCTGACCGTCCCAGAAGCCAAGGTCTCCTCAACCATTTGACAACTACCCCCAGATTCTCCAAATGCTTTCTGAGGTGGTACCACAAGTCTAGGGGACAAATGGGGAGGTCATCTGGGGGTCAGAGAACCATGGGGGCGGGGGCGGGGGCAAGGGAAGCACAGGGTAGAAGGTTGGGCATGGCCTGAAGGAGGTGGGGGTATGGATGAGAGGAGTGATGGGATCCCTAGGCGGGGCCTCCCCAAGGCCAGCTCCGGGGTAGGAGGCTGGTCTCTGGGGATGGAGGGCTGGGGACCTATGTGGACCTTGCTACCCATCCCCACTCTTCCTCAGAGGATGCTACCAGGACCTACTTTCCTGAGCCCTCCATGCATGTCTGCTCAACTGCTCTGGGCCTCACAGGAAGTGAAACCCCCTAATAGATATAGGGGGCCCCATCTTCAGTAGCTCCTCCAAGGACCTTCCTGGGATGAAAACCCCACATAAGCTATATATCAAAAGGATTACAGGACCCTCACCTGTGTAACTGGGGCTTCTCTGGTGGCTCAGACAGTAAAGAATCTGTCTGCAATGCAGAAGACCCAGGTTTGGTCCCCAGGTCAGGAAGATCCCCTGGAGAAGGAAATGGCAACCCACTCCAGTATTCTTGCCTGGAGAATCCCATGGACAGAGGAGCCTGGTGGGCTACAGTCCATGGGTCGCAAAGAGTCAGACACTACTAAGCGACTAAGTGCATATGCACCTGTGTAATTAGATATAAAAACAATGATACTAAATTGATACTAAAATAAAGAAGTTAAACAAAGTTCTGATTTTTCCCATTATGCTTTTATTTTAATACAATACTAAGTAATGAGTTGCTTTAAAGTACCTTCCTTTGCTGCCCCTGAGAACATGCTCCAAATGCCTGTGGTGTGACCAACCAGTGAACACAGCCCATGAACTGGTTCATTTAATTAAACTCAAGACCTTTTGAGATGGGCACCATTCTTTCATTTTTAAAAAATATTTATATTTATTTGGCTGGCCCAGGTCTTAATTGTGGCATGGGGGATCTTTAGTTGCAGCATGTAGGAACCTGTTCCCTGACCAGGGATTGAACCTGGGTCCCCTGCATTGGGAGCATTGGAGTGTTAGCATCTGGACCACCGGGAAGTCCAAGGTGGGGACCATTCTTATTCTCATATGGGAGATGAGATACTGAGGATAAGACTGATTAAGAAGCTTGCTCTGGGGCACACAGCAAGAATTGCTGGGACCGGGATTGGCCAACATCCAGAGCTAAGCTTGAGCCACCACTCTCTAAATTGCTTAAAAGGCATTTAACCTCTCCACCACTGACTGTCAGTTCCTGGTGCTAAGCGCTATGGAAGGATGTGTGCATATACACACACATTCTCTCTCCACCAACTAGGCAAAGTGGGAGGCTCAAGTGCTTCCTGAAGTGTGTTTACGCCCCCTGGTGGCCACGAGCAGCTTCATCTCTGGTCCATCCCAGTCAGGGATCACCAGCCAGGGTCGTCTCAGTTCATTTCCAAGGCAAACCACTCAATATCACAGTAATCCAAGTCTATGCCCCAAACACTAATGCCGAAGAAGCTGAAGTTGAATGGTTTTAAGACTTACAAGACCTTTTCGAACTAACACCGAAAAAATATGTCCTTTTCATCATAGGGGATTCTAATGCAAAAGTTAGGAAGTCAAGAAATACCTGGAGTAACAGGCAAGTTTGGCCTTGGAGTATAATGTGAAGTAGGGCAAAGGCTAACAGAGTTTTGCCAAGAGAACTCACTGGGCATAGCAAGCACCCTCTTCCAACAACCCAAGGGACAACTCTACACGTGGACATCATCAAATGGTCAATAGTGAAATCAGATTGATTCTATTATTTGCAGTTGAAGATGGAGAAGCTCTATACAGTCAGCAAAAACAAGACATGGAGCTGACTGCGGCTCAGATCATCAGCTCCTTATTGCAAAATTCAGGCTTAAATTGAAGAAAGTAGGAAAAACCACTAGACCATTCAGGTATAACCTAAATCAAATCCCTTATGATTATACAGTGGAGGTGACTAATAGATTCAAGGGATTAGATTTGATAGACAGAAAACTATGGATGGAGGTTCATAACTTTGTACCGGAAGCAGTGACCAAAACCACCCCCAAGAAAAAGAAATGCAAAAAGGCAAAATGGTAGTCTGAGGAGGTCTTACAAATAGCTGAGAAAAGAAGAAAAGCAAAAGGCAAAAGAGAAACTGAAAGATATACTCAACTGAATGCAGAGTGCCAAAGAATAGCAAGGAGAGATTAAAAAAATAAGCCTTCTTAAGTGAACAATAAGCTTATTTAACTTCTATGCAGAGTACATCATGAGAAACACTGGGCTGGAAGAAGCACAAGCTGGAATCAAGATTGCCAGGAGAAATATCAATAACCTCAGATACGCAGATGACCCCACCCTTATGGCAGAAAATGAAGAGGAACTAAAGAGCCTCTTGATGAAAGTGAAAGAGGACAGTGAAAAATTTGGCTTAAAGCTCAACATTCAGAAAACGAAGATCATGGCATCCGGTCCCATCACTTCATGGGAAATAGATGGGGAAACAGTGGAAACAGTGTCAGACTTTATTTTTCTGGGCTCCAAAATCACTGCAGATGGTGATTGCAGCCATGAAATAAAAAGGTGCTTATTCCTTGGAAGAAAAGTTATGACCAACCTAGATACCATATTCAAAAGCAGAGACATTCCTTTGCCAACAAAGGTCCATCTAGTCAAGGCTATGGTCTTTCCAGTAGTCATGTATGGATGTGAGAGTAGGACTATAAAGAAAGCTGAGCGCCAAAGAATTGACGCTTTTGAACTGAGGTGTTGGAGAAGACACTTGAGAATCCCTTGGACTGCAAGGAGATCCAACTAGTCCATCCTAAAGGAAATCAGTCCTGAATATTCGTTGGAAGGACTGATGTTGAAGCTGAAACTCCAATACTTTGGCCACCTGATGCAAAGAGCTGACTCATTTGAAAAGACTCTGATGCTGGGAAAGATTGAGGGCAGGAGGAGAAGGGAACAACAGAGAATGAGACGGTTGGATGGCATCACCGACTCAATGGACATGAGTTTGGGTAAACTCCAGGAGTCGGTGATGGACAGGGAGGCCTGGCGTGTGCAGTCCATGGGGTCGCAAAAGGTCAGACATGACTGAATGAACTGAACTGAGCTGAACTGAACAATGCAAAGAAATAGAGGAAAACAACAGAATGAGAAAGACTAGAGATCTCTTCAAGAATATTAGAGATACCAAGGAAACATTTCACGCAAAGATGGGCACAATAAAGGACAGAAACAAGAACTTAACAGAAGCAGAAGAGATTAAGAAGAGGTGGCAAGAATACACAGAAGAACTATATAAAAAAGGTCTTAATTACCCAGATAACCATTTTGGTGTGGTCACTCACCTACAGCCAGACATCCTGAAGTGCGAAGTCAAGTGGGCCTTAGGAAACATTACTATGAACAAAGCTAGCGGAGGTGATGGAATTCCAGATCCTATTTCAAATCCTAAAAGATGATGCTATGAAAGTGCTGCACTCAATATGCCAGCAATCTGGAAAACTCAGCAGTGGCTACAGGACTGGAAAAAGTCAGTTTTCATTCCAATCCTAAATAAGGGCAATGCCAAAGAATGTTCAGACTACTGCACAATTGCTCTCATTTCACATGCTAGCAAGATAATGCTCAAAATCCTTCAAGCTAGGCTTCAGCAGTATATGAACCAATAACTTGTAGGTGTACAAGCTCTATTTAGAAAAGGCAGAGGAACCAGAGATCAAGTTGCCAAAATCTGTTGGATCATAGAAAAAGCAAAGGAATTTTTAAAAAATCTACTTCTGCTTCATTGACTACGCTAAAGCCTTTTATTGTGTGGATCACAACAAACTGTGGAAAATTCTTAAAGAGATGGGAATACCAGACCACCTAACTTGCCTCCTGAGAAACCTGTATGCGGAATAAGAAGCAACAGTTTAGAATCGGGCATGGAACAACAGACTGGTTCAAAATTGGAAAAGAAATATTAACAAGGCTATATATTGTTCACCCTGCTTATTAAACTCCTATGTGAAGTTATACATCATGAGAAATGCTGGGCTGGATGAATCACAAGCTGGAATCAAGATTCCTGGGAGAAATATCAATAACCTTACATATGCAGATGATACCACTCTAATGGCAGAAAGTGAAGAGGAACTAATGACCCCCTTGATGAAGATGAAAGAGGAGAGTGAAAAGACTGGCTGAAAACTCAACATTCAGAAAACTAAGATCAGGGCATCTGGTCCCATCACTTCACAGCAAATAGGTGGGGAAACAGTGACAGAATTTATTTTCTTGGGCTCCAAAATCATTGCAGATGGTGACTGCAGCCACAAAATTAAAAGACTCTTGCTCCTTGGAAAGAAAGCTATGACAAACCTAAATGGTGTATTACAACACAGAGACATCATTTTGCTGACAACTGTCTGTAGAGTTGAGAGAGTAAATTTCTATGTAGGTTGATAAGAACTGATAAGAAGTCTGAGGTCCCCAAGGAGGAGAGTGGGGTCTGGGGCTCTCAAGGAGGAGAAAAGAACAAACATTTTTTTTCTACATCTTTAGTCTTAGTCACATAAAACGTTTTTTTTTTTTTTTTTTCCTTTAAGCCCAGAGCTGATGATTACACAACAAAACAACTCAGTTTAAATTCTGTACTAAGGATTATATAACAAAAATGTATCCTGCCTGAGGACATGTTTCTCCTTCTTGAGAACCTTCTGACTAATCCTTTTATCTTAAAATGTATATTGTGGGAGTGGGTCTAGTAAGACCTTTACAACCTTGAGACATTCTTTTGATTTACTGTAATAACCAATTGAAAAAGTATATAGCTCCCTTGCTAAAACTAGGGCGGCACTCTCCATTCCCCTTCTGATGTCTATATCAGAAGCTTTCTCTGTGCCTTTTCATACTTCAGTAAAACTCTGCTACTCAAAAGCTCTTGAGTGATGAAGCCTGGTCCCTGGTCCCAAAGCTAAATCTTCTTTGAAGATCATGAATCTGATACCATCCAGCCTAAGCTATCAGAGTCAAGGCTATTTTTTTTTTTTCCAGTAGTCATGTATGGATGTGAGAGGTGGACTATAAAGAATACTGAGAGCCGAATAATTGATGCTTTAGAATTGTGGTGCTGGAGAAGACTCTTAAGAGTCCCTTGGATAGCAAGAAGATCAAACCAGCCAATCCTAAAGGAAATCAACCATGAATATTCTTTGGACGGACTGATGCTGAAGCTGAAGCTCCAATACTTTAGCCACCTGATGCGAAGAGCCAACTCATTGGAAAAGACCCTGGTTCTGGGAAAGATCGAAGGCAGGAGAAAAAGGGGATGACAGAGGATAAGATGGTTGGACCGACTCAATGAACATGAGTTTGTGCAAACTCAGGGAGATGGTGAAGGACAGGGAAGCCATGGAGTTGCAAAGAGTCAGACACAACTTAGTGACTGAACAACAACAACAGTGGGCTGTGTGTGTGTGTGTGTGTGTGTGTGCACGCTCAGTCATGCCCGACTCTTCGCAACCTTGTGGACTATAGCCTTCGGGATCCTTTGTCCATGGAATTTTCCAGGCAAGAGTACATTCCCTACTCCAGGGGATCTTCCTAACCCAGGGATCAAACTTGAGTCTCTTGCGTCTCCTGCATTGACAGGCAGATTCTTTACCACTGTGCCACCTGGGAAGCCTATCCAGCAGGTTTTTACTTGTTGAAATATTTTAAATATTTTTGCTGTTGTCTGTGGTCCTGCTTTACTAACATCCTAGGCTCTTGCTTCCTCTGTTGCCCCTGGGGTCCAGCACTGGGTGGAGCAGGCAGCTGGTCAGTGCCACCGAGACCACTGGGCTACTTAGGAGAGGGCATGCATGGAGGGCTGAGACAGTGGCCCCACTGTTCCCAAAGGTATGGAGGATAGGATAGGGCGTTCTAGGCAGGGGAACAATAGGGACAAAGGCCTGCAGGTAGTTACATGGGACTGAAGTGAGCACAGAAAATAAGCTGAATTAAATTTGACCCAGTCTCCAGCAGAGTCTGGGGATGGGGGTGCCCTGATTACAGTAACAGGCCCTAGTTCTTGAGACAGAAATATCTCCAGAGCCAGGGAAAGGAGGACAGCTCTGCTTCAACACCCCCATATGCTAACCCTTGCCCCCATTCTGTAGTCACAAGAGGAGTTCACCCCAACATACATGGGAATGGCTGCCCCCATTCAGCAGATGGAGAAACAGAGGCTCTAAATTCAGCTGAGGCCTCTGGCCCTAATCATGTATCCAGCTGATGGCTGGGGTTCTCACGTTCTGCCTGACCTTAGGCCCAGCCTCTGAAACTCCCACATTACATGGGGTGCCCTTTTGAAACAGAAGGGAAGGAGGAGGGGCACAGCCTTTGAAAGAAAGACAGAGCCCAAGGATACAACATAAACTGATTAGAATCAAATGGATCCAAGATGGTGAAAGGACAACTCCCACTAGACCTTGAACCTCAGTACAGACTCATTGTAACACATCAGCAAACTAAATGACACACCCATAGGCTTCATGACTGTTCCAAGGCCTTCAGAGACCAAAAAGTGGGTGGTGGCCCAATTTCTGGAAATCCCCGCCCATTCCCCAAAAGAGTTGGAATAATCCTCCCACTCATTAGGCTATGAAACTACTCAGCCCATAAAAGCTAACACACCACATTTTGAGGCCACTCTCTCCTGCGATGGCCTGCACACGGTCTGTGAAGTGTGTTTCTTTTGGAAGTTCAGTTCAGTCGCTTAGTTTTGTCTGGCTCTGCGACCCCACAGACTGTAGCTCGCCAGGCATCCCTGTCAATCACCAACTCCCAGAGCTTGTTTAAACTCATATCCATCTAGTCGGTGATGCCATCCAACCATCTCATCCTCTGTCATCCCCTTTTCCTCCTGCCTTCAATCTTTCCCAGCATCAGGGTCTTTTCAAATGAATCAGCTCCTTGCATCAGGTGGCCAAAGTATTGGAGCTTCAGCTTGAGCATCAGTCTTTCCAATGAATAGTCAGGACTAACTTCCTTTAGGATTGACTGGTTTGATCTCCTTGCAATCCAAGGGACTCTCCAATACCACAGTTCAAAAGCATCAATCCTTAGGCATTTCTTTTGGAAGAGGTGTGAAAAGTACTGAGGTGGGGCTTGGCACTTCATAAATGAGGCCCAAGACCACAGTGCCACACTGGTCCTCAGCAGGGAAGAAAAAAATACCTGGTTTATGACACTGTTGGTGGGAATGTAAGTTGATGCAGCCACTGAGGTTCCTCAGAAAAATAAAAATAGAATTACCATATGATCCAGCAATCCCACTCCTGGACATATAGCCAGACAAGACTCTAATTCAAAAAGATACATACCCCCTGATGTTCATAGCACCACTATTCATAACAGTCTAGACATGGAAACAGCCTAAACGTCCATCAGCAGATGAATGGGTAAAGAAGATGTGGCACATACATACAATGGAATACTGCTTAACTATATAAAAGAACAAAATAATGCCATTTACAGCAACATGGATGCAACTAGAGCTTATCATACTAAGTGAAGTCCGTCAGAAAAGAGAAAGACAAGTACCATATGATATCACTTATATGTGGACTCTAAACTATGCCACAAATGAACCTATCTACAAAAGAGAAACAGACACACAGACATAGAGAACACACTTGAGGTTGCACAGGGGGAGATAGTCGGGGGAGGAATGCAGTGGGAGGATGGGGTTAACGGATATAAGCTATACATACAGAATGGAGAAACAGCAAGGTCCTACGGTATAGCACAGAGAACTTTTTTAATATCCTATGATAAAGCATAATGGAAAAGGCTATTTTTAAAAATGTATAGTATGTATATCTAAATCACTTTGCTTTACAACAGAAATGAATACAACATACAACACAATCAAACTATACTTTGATTTCAAAAAATCCTATGGGGCGGGGGAGGAAACAATCCACAGATTCCCAGTCTTCTACAAGAAGTGGAGTGTTCAGACAGAGGTTTTGATTATCTCTATCACCTGATTAAAGTATATTTGATTTTCCATGAGTGTGTTTGAAATGCATCAGCCTGCACTGCCCACTGGGGGACCAAGCTCAAGACACACACATTGTTAACACCCATGAAGATGAAGTGCCTATTTAAGCTACAGTCTTTACCTAAAGATGGCTAAACAAAAACATGGCATGGTGAAAACTAGCTTCCCTGTACAGTGTACAGGGGTCTTCCTCTGGATTTGTCTGGCTTTGAAGAAGTCTAACCTGGTCCCTCAGGCTATTAAATATGCATAAGGTGCTTCTAGGAATGTGGCTTGCCAATGAGTCCAGAGAGCAAGACCCAGACTCCTCTCAGCCACAAGCTTAAAGGGCAACCTGGGGAAATCAGTTCAGGTCTTCCGACTCTATTTTGCTCTTCCAAGAACAGATATATGGCATCTCACAAAGTACACAGGTTCTACCAGATGTGTCAAAATTTTACGGTAAAAAGGAGGTCCATGGTGAACAGTTTTGCATTGATGCAATGAAGGTGGATGAATTCCTTTTACTGAATAATTTTGATTCAGCCAATAATTCTGACTAGGCTGTCAGGCGAGTGTATGCTCCTCGGTTCTGTCTCGTCACAGCAAAGATTTGGACATTAATGCCCTCTGCTGCTACTAAGTCACTTCAGTCGTGTCCAACCCTGTGCGACCCCATAGACAGCAGCCCACCAGGCTCCCCCGTCCCTGGGATTCTCCAGGCAGGAACACTGGAGTGGGTTGCCATTTCCTTCTCCAATGCCCTCGGCACATCACAAACTTGGAGAAACCGTGTTATAGCTCTTAGACAAACCAGTGTTATAGGTCTATTTTATTGAGAAGATAGCAGGAGAATCCATCCTCGAAGAGTGAGGGCATGCCAACCCAAAGGAGAGAAGAGAAGGGGAGACAGAGGGAGAGGGAGAGGGAGAGAGAAAGAGGGAGAGGGAGAGAGAAAGAGAGAGAGAGAGAGAGAAAGAGAAAGAGACTTGGCTCCTCCTTTTATATGTTTTTTTCCCTCCCCCTGAGCCTGCCCTATGCAAATTGGGCTTAGCCAGGAGTGCTGTTTGTTCTTCCTGAGGTCTTCACTCCAGTCCTCGGACCTTCTTTTGACCTTCCTTTGTTCTATTTTCACGGGGTTTTCCCTTCCTTGTCTTTTAGCCACTGCCATTTTGGACTCCAGTTTCCTATTCTAACTAACAAAGCCATTGTTTATTATGCATCTCTGCCAGGGCAGAGTGGTATGGCTGTGGCCCTTTTCTCTCAGAACATTTTCGGAGACCGTGTTCCATGGAGCACACTTTAGGAATGTTAGGTAGGTAGAATAGGGAAAAGGAGTCCAAAATGGCGGTGGCTAAAAGACGAAGAAGGGAAAAGCCCACGAAAATAGAACAAAAGAAGGTCCGAAGACCAGACTGAGGACCTCAGGTAAAACAAACAACACTCCTGGCTGGCCCAATTTACACAGGACAGGCCCAGGGAGAGGTAAACATATAAAAAGAGGAGCCAAAGCTAGCTCTCTCTTTCTCTCTCCCGAGCGCTGGGGCGCTCTTCTCTTCGCATCTTTGGATCGAAGTGCCCTCACGCCTCGAAGATGGATTTTCCTGCTATTTTCTAAATAAAATAGACCTGTAACACTGAGCTGTAACATTGATTTGTCTAAGAGCTGTAACATGGTCTTTTCGAGACCTGAGAGCTATAACACAGTCTATCCAAGACCTGAGAGCTGTGACACGCTGAGGGGGCTTTAATGTTCGTCACTCCAAATCTTTGTTGTGATGAGACAAAGAACCGAGGAACATATACTCGTGTGACAGGAAAGAAGGGGGAGATGCTCCTTTAAGTTCTCTTCAGCCGGCTGGAGATGAGACAGGCAGCCCTAGCCATAAAATTTAAGCCCTTCCCTTGGCTGGCAAGGCCAGGACCTTTGTCCCTGATATTTTCTCTCTGTTGAATGTATCTCAATTTCCCAGATACTGCCAGGCTCATTCCCTAACTCCCTTCAGATCTCTGGCCAAAGCCTGTCTTATCAGATTAACCTACCTGATTTCCCCCATCTAGAACAGCAGTCTCCTCTAGGACACTGCCCTCTCCCCAGCTGCCTCCCTGGCCTCAGGACAGTCCCTACCCACCCTGTGCTGTGTCTCCTTCCCTCCCACTCCCAGGTGTCATTAGGTAGGATAGACAGGCTGACTGTTAAAAACATTTTTTTTTAAAGGAAATAATAAATGGACAGGCAAAGAATGTGAAAGTTCCTACAGAGATAAGCATTGTTAACTGCTGGCATGTGTCCTACTTAATTTTCTTTGCAGGCAGAGAAAAGAGGGGTTGGGAGAAATGCAGAGATAATTGCTGTTATTATCAAACGCCTTCTCTCTGTTGTAATCTGGTTTTTCCATCTGAGGTCTCTTGGTCACAATAGCTCCTTTCTGGACTTTCCAACCTGGCTCTTGGCTTCTTGTTGGGTGTTAGGGACCTGCTCAGGCCAAGGTGCTGATACTCCACTCCTAACCTTGTCTATGGCAACCATTCCAGTACTCTTGCCTGGAAAATCCATGGATGGAGGAGCCTGGTGGGCTACAGTCCATGGGGTCGCACAAAGAGTTGGACACAACTGAGCAACTTCACTCACTCAACCTTGTCTCAAAGAGGTGCCCTGGGCACTTGGGGTGGGGATTCCACCGGAGTGGTGGGAGAGGCACTGGAAGTTTTCCTGGAGAACTACTGTTTCACAGGGGAGCACAGGATGGCGCTTCAAGGGAAAGAACAGGAAGTGTGCTTCTTCGGAGCTCCAGAGTTGTCTCCCAACTTTGTCTTCCCCACACTAGGCCCGTATTGCTGTTCTGCTGCTGCTGCTAGGTCGTTTCAGTCTGATTCTTTGTGATCCTATGGACTATAGTCCACCAGGCTCCTCTGTCCATGGAATTCTCCAGGCAAGAATACTCGAGTGGGTTGCCATTTCCTTCTCCAGGGGGATCTTCCCAACCTAGGGATCAAACCTGCATCTCTTCCATCTCCTGTATTGGCAGGTGGGTTCTTTACCATTAGTGCCACCTGGGAAGCCCATGCTATTCTTCTGCTCCTCTCCAAATTCACTTTCAAGAAAGGATATGTCATGGGCAAACTAGAGTGCAAATGACAACTCCAAGGCCCATATAACTGCCCTCTCCAAATAGTTCTATGGAGGCTTTGAGAGAGAAAGTGACTGGCCCATGATCACACAGCAAGTAGGTGTCAGAGCTGGGCCTCAGACTTGGGACTCCAGGGTGATGGAAAATTCTGAGCTCACCAGTTAATAAGGGCTGAGTGAGAATGGGTATGGGGTGACAGTGGCAAAGGGAATGATTCGTTGAGGCTCACAGAAGAAGGTGCCCTCTGGCCTAGATCATCGCAGCCTTGGCAGCAGCTGAAAAAGATTAACTTATGTTTGAAGAAGCCTTAAAGAGACAGAAACACAGGCTGTGTTTCCCCAAAAAGGCTCTGCCCATCCTCCTCTACTGAAGGGCAATCTTAGCTTGACTCTAGGAGCTAGGTGCTTAACATAACCATTTTTGAAGACTGCTGGCAAGGCTGTCAGTGCTGTTGCTTCACAACAGGTTTAAGAGGGCTGAGGCAGGACTTGTATTTTTCAAAAATTTCCAAGCCTTTGTCACAAGCATCCTCAAGACTGGCTAAATATGTCCCTGAGTTTGCTGCTCTGCAGGGATTGGTAACCATTCCCTCTAATGGGAAGAAAGGTGGGGTGTGCGCGTGTGTATGTGTGATCAATCTGGGAGAGAACAGTGCCAGGGAAAGCCACCTGCTTGGCTCAAAGATGGTGAAGTTAAATCACTTGATTTGGGATGGCACTGGTCTCTGGGACAACTGACTCAAAGCACAGATGTGCTCAGATCAGCAAGAAGGCTTTTCTGGGCTTAAAGCCACCTCGGGCAACAGTGATGCCACAGAAACGCTGCAGGGGCAAGCTTGTGCTGGCAAAGAAGACATCTGACATTTTTCTAAACTCTCCCAGATGATCAGGCCAGATACAGTTTTGACAAGTCAGACAAAACCCCCCTGCCACCATCTCAATTCCTCCTGGTCATCTTCAAATCCAGCTTTCCTAACATTCCATAGGTGGGCTTATCTGCATTGCTAAGGAATCAGGGGACCTAATCAGAATCATCTAAGAGATTTGTTTCCCTACCCCCACCACTCCTCTGCTTGCAAAATACAGTTTTGCTTCTTTTTTTTTTTTTCTGATTATACAAGATGGGGGAATGTATGTTTATTGTATAAAATTTGCTGTGTTTGCCTTTGATTGTCTCTGTAAAATTAAAAGATGTAGAATTAGTGGATCAAAGAGCTGCCCATTGGGCAAACTCAATTTATACTCCACCTACCAAGAAGGCAACACCCACTCATCAACATTAGGTATTAATCATGTTTTAATGTTTTTCACTTTGACTGACAAAAATCAGTAACTCATCAGTATTCACATTTGCTTGGTTTTCATTGAGACAGTATTTTTTACATATTTTCTTGGAAAATGATAGCTGAGCTGCTGCTTTCCCTTTATCAAGGCACAGATAAGTCCTTTTCCTTCTTTTTTTTTTTTTTTCCCCTAATAAGACTTTGTGCCAAGGAAGACTTGACACTGAATAGGGTTCTTGGGCTAGCCATCATGTATATATAGGGCAACTAAGCTCACTATAGGCTTTAAACAGAAGTACCAATGCACACAAAATCCTCAAGGGTGGATTTTTACTTTGGAAGTGGTGTACGTGTGGTAACTTAGAAAAACTCAGTGATTTCAGACAGCAGAATGATGTAATTTTCTCAGGAAAGTGCTGTTGGGGCTGCCATCTGTGTTTCTCCAGTAGTCACCAGCCCAGGGCCTGACATATGGTAGGCACCCAGAAACTGTGTTGCCCGTAAAAATAATAATAATTGCACCTATTTATTTCAAATCCTTTGGAGTTATTTTTAGTTTAAGTTGGAAACAGCTGTCTCAATATCCAGGAAGAGAGATATTGCAAATTCTGACTTACTGGTAGAACTTCTGAAAAACGGCAAGGGTGAGTGGCAGTATGAATATCATATCACCAGCAAGTCTGACAGAAGCTGTTTTATGGCAGCCATGTCCTAGGATCCAGGTGGGCTGGCCAGGCTCCCCAGGTAAGCCAGTGAGCCTTCCTCCCAGAAGGCCACATTTTCAGGGTTCTAAGTGGCCTTTTCTGGTCTTCTCCCAGTTTTCTCTGCCTCCAGGGAAGACTGCACTTGATTTATCGTAGGTAATTGTTGTTTAGTTGCTAAGTCAAGTCCCACTCTTTTGCAACCCCGTGGACTATAGCCCGCCAGGCTCCTCTGTCTATGGGTCTTCCCAAGCAAAAATACTGGAGTGGGTTGCCATTTCCTTCTCCAGGGGATCTTTCCCACCTAGGGATCAAATCTGTGTCTCTGGCATTGGCAGGCAGATTCTTTGCCACTGACCTACCTGGGAAGCCCTTATTTTCTTGGGCTCCAAAATCACTGTGGCAGCCATAGTGTTATGGATGGTGACAGCCATGAAATTAAAAGACGCTTGCTCCTTGGAAGAAAAGCTATGACAAACCTAGACAGCATATTAAAAAGCAGAGACATCACTTTGCTGACAAAGGTCTGTCTAGTTAAAGCTGTGGTTTTTCCAGTAGTCATGTATGGATATGAGAGTTGGAACATAAAGAAGGCTGAGCACAGAAGAATTGATGCTTTTGAACTGTGGTGTTGGAGAAGACTCTTGAGAGTCCCTTGGATAACAAGAAGATCAAACCAGTCAATCCTAAAGGAAATCAGTCCTGAATATTCATTGGAAGACTGATGCTGAAGCTGAAGCTTTAATATCTTGGTCACCTGATGCAAAGAGCTGACTCATTAGAAAAGACCCTGATGCTAGGACACATTGAAGGCAGGAGGAGAAGGGGATGACAGAGGATGAGATGGTTGGATGTCATCATCGACTCAATGGACATGAGTTTGAGCAGGAGATGGTGAAGGTTAGGCAAGCCTGATGTGCTGCAGTCCGTGGGGTTTCAAAGAGTTGGACACTGCTGAGCAACGGAGCAACAAATTGGGAAGCCCACCATAGGCTGTAGATAGGTTCTATTAAAGCAATTTGTAAGGCAGCAGGCTATAATCTGAATTCTACAGGGACGGACAGAGTATCTGACATCCTGGTTCTCAGCTTTTCTCAATCTACCAACCACTAACTATTGTGATAACTGTCAGTGGCCATGCCAATGTAATTGTCAGTTCAAGGCCCAGTGGTTGGTGGGGAGTCAACGAAGACGTTTTCGTAGCAATTTAAGTTGTAGAAGGGTCACTGTACCTGCTCTATAGAAGAAGAGTGTGCTCAGTCGCTCAGCTGTGTCTGACTCTTTGCGACCCCATGAACTGTAGCCCGTCAGGCTCCTCTGTCCATGGGGCTTTCCAGGCAAGAATACTGGAGGAGGTTGCCATTTCCTTCTCCAGGGATAGAGGAAGAGTGCCTAGGGCCAAGGTGAAGTCAGGGTGGGGCGACCAGATAAGATTGTATAGAGTGGTAGAGCTGCTGCTGCTGCTGCTGCTATGTCGCTTCAGTCGTGTCCATGGGGTTTTCCAGGCAAGAGTACTGGAATGGGGTGCCATCGCCCTCTCTGGAGTGGTAGGGCAGCTGGAGGCAAATATTTGGATTAGAGGGATATTTAGGAGATGAGACAAAGAACAGGATCAGATAACTGACAGAAGAGGGGTGGGGGTGAGGGAAGAGGAGTCAAAATGACTCCCAGGCTTGGGGCTTGGGTCTCTGAGCACGTGGTGGGGCCATTACTGGGTTAGGGAAGGAGGGGAAGAGCAGGTTTAGCAGAAAAAATGAGTTCGGGGAAAACTGTGTCTAAGGTGTACGAAGGAAATGGCAATCCACTCCAGTACTATTGCCTGGAAAACCCCATGGACAGAGGAGCCTGGTAGGCTACAGTCCATGGGGTCGCAAAGAGTCGGACACGGCTGAGCGACTTCACTTTGACTTTTCACTTTCACGCACTGGAGAAGGAAATGGCAACCCACTCCAGTGTTCTTGCCTGGAGAATCACAGGGACGGAGGAGCCTGGTGGGCTGCCGTCTATGGGGTCGCATAAAGTCGGACACGACTGAAGCGACTTAGCAGCAGCAGGGACTCCGAGGGAGGCGTCTAAGGGGATTGTCTAAGAGGATATAGAAGGGTGTGGCGCCTGGGAGAGGGGTCTGAACTGGTCGGGACAGAAATGGAGAGGAAGCCAACAACAGTGAGAAATGGGAGAGGCTGCTCTGTTTGAGGTGTACAGAACGGCAGGGTGTCACGTGGTGGGAGCGCTCAGCCTCAAGTACGCTTAATCTCAAAGCCGAGGGCCAAGCCTAACCGCAGACAGAGATGGAGGGCGGGGTGGGTAAAGGTTGAGTGGGGTGGGCGGGAGAGGGGGAGGAACCGGATTTGGCCCATCTGGAGCCCGCCCTCTCAATCTCCTCATCCATTGGACAATTGCGCTGTTCGTCACGGGCCCGCCTCCACAGATGAACCAATAAAGGCTGGCAAAAGAATGCTTCCTTCTCCAGCTGGATCAGCAAGCCCGAGAGGTCCCTCTCGGGAGGCTGAGTCCCGGGTAGGGGTACCCGCGGTACGGCTTGCGAGCGTGAAATTGACTGACGGACACGGCTGCCTTGGTGCAGGTAAGAGGAGGACGTGGCTCCGAGGTAGGGAAGAGGGCGAGCGTGAGAGGTGAAAGCCTCTAGCTCCCCCCGCGTCCGCTCCAGCCCACGGAAACGGCTCAGGTGATGGGGTGGAGAGCGGAGGTGAAGTGAGGTGAGGGGGCGGGCCCGCGAGGGACTGGGAAGAGCCTTGGTCACACCTACGGTCACCCTCCTCGCGCGCACGCGCCACGTGGGCTCGCAGCCTGGCGTAGGACCTTTGGCTGCGTGCCCTAACATCCGCAGTAGCTGTTTTAGCCCTCGGAGCTCAGCATCGCAACTTAATTCGCCTTATCTATAGACTGGGAAGCTGGGACTCGGGGACGTGGCCGCGCCAGGGTTTGAGGGAGATAGGGCTTGGTGGATTCCGGAGGCCGCGCTCGTATCTATGAGCCTGTGGGTCAGAGACTTGACTCTGGGTCCTGTTTTCTTTAGATACACGAAACTGTTTGGGTCAGGTCTGCGGCAGACGGCCTTGCGTCGGGCAACGCTGCCTAGCTTCTCTGCAAGGCTAGGGGTGGGGACGAGGGGCACGGGGAGGCGCCCTCTGCGCGCCGGGTCCGACCAATCCTGCCCCTAGTTCGGCGAGGTGGGCTGGGGAGACTGGGCGGTCCTCGAGTGTGGGCGTTCTCCATACTCCGACCGAAAAACTTGGGGGCGGGATTCCGAAAACACGTGGAGTGAAAAAACGCTCCACACCCCCCCACCCCCACCCCGTTTCTCCAGAGAAAATAGTAAAATAGAGCAACTTAAAAAATTTTTTTTCTAAGGAAAAATACCGCCAGAGGCTGTTGAAGGTGTAGGGTTTACTTCATGCCCTTATGGAGGCAGATGTGAACCATTTGGAAATCAGTTTGGCAGGATGAGTCTACACCCTTTGACCCACTGATGCTAGCCTTGGGAAATAAGTAGGTTAAACTTAAGTAGGAAAAATGTTGATGCGTTAGGCATTGCGGTTTGGTGTTTTATAAATAGGGAGATAGTGGAAACAACCTCTAAATCCTCAGTGATACACCTAATAATAAAAGATTATTGCTAATAATATCTTTTTTTGGAGCTGAAGGGTTATATTTCTTTAAAATCCTCACAAAACCCTATGAAACTAGTATTCCCATTCCGCAGATGGATAACTGGAACTCAGGCAAGTGAAGTCATTGTGTGTCTGATGCTAGACAGCTAGTGTGCTTTGGGACCTCTTGAAATTGCTGTGTTTAGCCAGTGTTTGAGGCCTGGGCACTGGAGAGCCACTGGTGAATAAGGCAGCCGTGTTTCCTGAACTTACAGAGCATGCATGCATGTGTTCTTTACATATATGTAGAACAAGCTCTGGCCAGTTTTATTAAGGAAAATTTTTGCATGATTTACTGTTCACCACTCTCTCCTAGCATGCTTCTGCTCATCACCTGGATCAATGGTAGCTAGTGTGCATACTCTGTTATTTTCCGTACGCGGTGTCCAATTCAGCAGTATTATTGCCACTATAGTGATGGACACCAGTTTTTGGCCAACATGGCATACAAGTTGCAAGTCTTAGTTGCTCAGTCATGTCTGACTCTTTGCAACCCCATGGACTCCTCCTCTAGCCCACCAGGCTCCTCTGTCCATGGAATTCTTCAGGCAAGAATACTGGGGTGAGTTCCCATTCCCTTCTGCAGGGGATCTCCCTGACCCAGGGGTCAAACCCGGGTCTCCTGCATTGCAGGCAGATTCTTTACTGTCTGAGTCACCAGGGAAGCCCCAGCATGGCATAGTGCTCTATGCAAGATTTCCTCAAGGCTGGGCAGCTGTTGGCGAGGATGATCAGGTTCACTTTGCCTTGTCTTATAATTTTCAGAGTCTCTTGTACCCCAGCACATACTTTTTCCACTTACCATAACCAGTTGGAGCCTAGAGTTGATCTGACTCCAACGGCTTTTCCGTCTTTTTTGCTGCCACTGTCTTCCTGCCTAAACAGCTGGATGGCCTCTGACTGAGAGCCGCTACCAAGGTGGCTGGGGAGCAAGAAAGAGCTTGTATTATTTAAAGGAACACAGCCTGCCTGGGAGAGGGAACATGGAGCTGTGCACTAGTCTGTGGCAAGGGAAAGGATTTGGGAAGAAGGAAACAACTGTGGGAATTCCTCAGTAACTCTTTAGTGCAGAGTGTTTAAAAAGCCATTTTCTGAAATGCATTTATGTTTTAATGGGATGTGTGGAGACTTAAATATTTTGAGATTAAGTGTTTGCAGAAGTCATTATTTTTAAGAAATTAAATTTCTTAACCTCTTGAATTTTCAGATTTAAAGAACCCTTTTGCGGAAGGAACATATTCACTCATACAGTTTCAGAATGTCAAGTACTGTGTCCTACTGGATTCTCAGTTCTGCAAGGAAGACCATTGCCACATTACAGGGGGGACAACGTTTATATTCAAGGTATGCCTCAAATAGGAGTAAATCAAAATGGAGACTCTGTCCCCAGGGGCAAGCCATCCTAAAAGACAGTGCCACTGCATGTGGTGGCATTGCTCTGCAGAAAGCCTACAGACACACATCAACGGAGGAAGAGGACTTCCACTTGCAGCTCAGCCCAGAGCAGGTAAATGAAGTGCTGAGAGCTGGTGAGTCGGCCCATAAGATTCTTGACCTTGTCAGCAGAGCTCCAGATTCAGTGCTACGATTTGAGAGCAACCAGCTAGCTGCCAATTCCCCGGTGGAGGACCGGGGAGGTATAGCCGCCTGCCTGCAGACCAATGGACTGCTGTTTGGCATCTTCGATGGACATGGTGGCCACGCATGTGCTCAAGCAGTGAGCGAGAGGCTCTTCTACTATGTGGCCGTGTCACTAATGTCCCAGCAGACTCTGGAGCAAATGGAGGAGGCCATGGAAAGCATGAAGCCCCTGCTGCCCATCCTTCAGTGGCTCAAGCACCCAGGGGACAGTATCTACAAGGATGTCACGTCAGTGCACCTTGATCACCTCCGCGTCTACTGGCAGGAGCTGCTGAACCTGCACATGGAAATGGGGCTGAGCACTGAGGAAGCATTAATGTACTCCTTCCAGAGACTGGATTCTGACATCTCGCTAGAGATCCAGGCCCCCCTCGAAGATGAGATGACCAGGAACCTTTCACTCCAGGTTGCTTTCTCAGGGGCAACGGCTTGCCTGGCCCACGTTGATGGGGTTCACTTGCACGTGGCAAACGCTGGCGACTGCCGGGC
The DNA here is from genome assembly GCF_003369695.1 of Bos indicus x Bos taurus. Classification (NCBI taxonomy): domain Eukaryota; kingdom Metazoa; phylum Chordata; class Mammalia; order Artiodactyla; family Bovidae; genus Bos; species Bos indicus x Bos taurus. Next base: position 31,268,313 of record NC_040093.1, on the reverse strand, counting down.
CATCCTTGGTGTCCAGGAAGACAATGGCATGTGGTCTTGTCTGCCCCTCACCCAGGACCACAATGCCTGGAACCCAGCCGAGCTGTCACGGCTGAAGAGGGAGCATCCTGAGTCTGAGGACAGGACGGTCATCATGGAAAACAGACTGCTGGGAGTCCTCATGCCCTGCAGGGCCTTTGGGGACGTCCAGCTGAAGTGGAGTAAAGAGCTGCAGCGCAGTGTCCTGGAGCGGGGCTTCGACACCGAGGCCCTCAACATCTACCAGTTCACCCCCCCACACTACTACACCCCACCTTACCTGACGGCCAGGCCAGAGGTCACCTACCACAGGCTGAGGCCACAGGATAAGTTCCTCGTGCTGGCCTCTGATGGCCTGTGGGATGTGCTGGGCAACGAGGATGTGGTGAGGCTGGTGGTGGAGCACCTGGCTGAAGAGGGTCAGCACAAGCCAGACCTGGCCCAGAGACCCACCAACCTGGGACTCATGCAGAGCCTGCTGCAGCAGAGGAAAGCCCAGGGGCTCCATGCAGCAGACCAAAACGCAGCCACACGTCTGATCAGATATGCCATAGGGAACAACGAATACGGGGAGATGGAGCCTGAGCGGCTGTCGGCGATGTTGACGTTGCCGGAGGACTTGGCAAGGATGTACAGGGATGACATCACAGTCACCGTGGTGTATTTCAACTCAGACTCAATTGGTGCATCTTCCAAGGGCAGTTAAGAGTCTCCCACCCTGTTGCCACGGTTAACTTCAATGTTCTTCTGAGACATTTTCCCTTACTCAGCACCTGGCTCTTTTAGACTCTATGGTTGAAGGGCAGGTGGATAGATGCAGCTTGCTTAATTATAGACTAATGTGAGGAAAAAACATCCTTGGATTAAAAACAAATCTAGTGATTTTATGTGCCTGCGTGTTTTGGTCACCTCTTCTATGCAGGGAGGGTAGAGCACAGAGATGATCGACTTGTCTTGGGCTTGTGTAACCCAAGTCCTTTTATAAAGACACTGTTAAAACTGTCAGCCTGAGCCTGGAAAGGGTAAATTTAATTATGATTCTAAGAATATGAAGAAGTCTAGGATTTTCTGAGCTCTTGCAGCAAAATCTGGAGACTTGATAATTCTGTGTGTAATCATGGACTTCTACACTATGAAGGGAAGTTTTTGTTTTTTATTCTGAAGTTACTAAAGACCTAGGTTTACAAAGCATATTACAGGACACTTTTCTATGCAATATTCTAACTTGTGTGTGTGTTTAGTTGTGAAAACATTTTGTAATGCTGCATTCTAGTTCTGATTTAGTTTATGTTAAAATTGAGTCCTCAAACTTGCCAAACAGGCGTGCTGTGAGCGAGCATGCTTAGAATGAGTTTTCTTGGTTTTTCAGCTGAGGGTAAAGGTGGCCAGGCCTCTGGACCAGCTGAATTTGTGTAGCTTTCAAGCCCTTCCTCTGTGTCCCACCCCTTGAACCTTTGAGCCATGCTAGGAGGTAATTTCTGTCTGAGCCTTAACTCCTGGTCTTTCCTTCATTAATAAAATTTCCTCCAGTGTTCAGTAAATCTCTACAGATTTACTCATAGTACTTAGCCTTTCTGATTATACTTCTCAAACATTCCTCTAATTCCTCCTAATGCTCCTTCCCCCACTGCTATGCTGAACTTGCTCACCCTGCTGACTGTGCAATACTGTCTAGAAAGAATGCTCTCACTTCACATGGTTGCAGGGAAGCAGGAAATTCATGACTGTATGTGGTAATCGTGACAGTTTAGGCAGGACTGGCTTATGCAATGGATTCTAGACTTGAGATTCAGCCTGAATCTGGAGAGGTAAAAATGTGAAGGACCTGAGAACAGTTGCTAACCAAGGCTCCCTGGCTGCATCCCCAGGGGTGGTGGGGAGGAAGGAGGGGGGAGATTTTTTCAGATGGGACACTTGCCCATAGACTAGTGGGATAAATGGCCACTGCTACTCCTCAGTAATTAGGCCTTATTTAGTATAAGAGTTGCGCAAAAAACAGTGTAACCTGTAGTAGCTTCTGTGGGCTGCACAGTCTATGTTTATTGGAAAATTAAACCATGTGGATCTTTTTTAGGGGGATGAATTTCATGTTCTGAAATTGCTGTAGTTAAACAGGAAGTGTGTCTCTAGATGGAACAAATATAAACCTGCAGAACTGACTTTATTTTCCTGTACTATCTTCCTGTTGATGGTTCCCCTCATCTGACCCCCTTGAGCCACCCACTGAAAGGAAAGCAAAATAGATATGACTTTCATATTTGGGACAAGGGACATTCAAGTGTTGAGACAGCCTAGGGATGTTTCCCTGTACATTTATTTAGTGATATTGTTTTGTCTAAGAAATTCTCTTCTGAGTGCTTAAGCCTTTGTCCTTTTATTCTGAAAAATCTTAACTCAAATAAAACCTGAATCCCTATCATTTAGCTTGCATGAAGTTTCGTTACTAGAGCCAAACACTACTTGTCTGCAATCCTTCATTCTTTATGCCAGCTAAACCCTGGCACACCCTCAGAGCATTTACTGGGGTTACAGAGTGTCTGAATTCTATTTTGGAGCCTCACATGGGCTCTTAAATATACCTGATTAACTTATGGAACAGCTGAGAGAATACAGACTTCCAACCTATTCCTTCAAGGGTGTCTGTGTTTTTTCTCAGCCTAATAGATTTGCTTTCTAATTGGCATATTGAGAGAGAAGAAAGGCTCGTTTATTGTCTGCCCTTTTTCCACTGTGAACTCTGCCATGAATGCTTCGAGGAGCAGCTCCTCCTGGTTAACTCCAGTGTGTCTGACTCCCTGACTACAATTTTGGTGTCACTTGCCTGAGGCACATGGGCTACCACTTGAGGATGGGTAGTAGAATTTGAGAGGGGGTTGGTGATACTTGTCAGGTCTTCTGAAATACGTATCATTCCTTGTATGTAATGATTTTGATATTTAGACTTCTAAAATGAACTAAAAAATGAGATTGTTTAAGGTGTCACTTATGAATAAACTATGCTTTATTGGTCCTTTAAATTGCATATTTATTTTAGGTAAGAAATGTTGGTAATATTGGCATACTTTAGATATTGTTATATAAATAATACAGTTCTGCTGTTTCTGGGGATTGATCAAAATGGATAGAGAAGTTCTAAGTTCAAGTTAGTATGTTAGGTCAAGTTATGTTTTCAGTCTTCTGAGATGTTATTTGGAACATTAGAGCTAATTTATTATAACGAAAGTGTAAACTTTGAGGCATGTTAACATTTTCCCCAGAAGTATGATTGGCCTAAAAGGTCGACAAGAAAATGTTCAGAATGAGTCTGGCTTGACTTGTTCATCCATCAGTCCCTAGTGACCTATTTTTCATTTGACAGTTTTGGAATTCTGCATTTCCCAGGTTAAACCAGGATATTCTGGAACTGAGCTATCCTAGTTTCATTTTAAGTGGTTCATTTGTCTCTGAACGTGGCTCTCATCGCACAGGAAGGCCTGGTGTGGCTTTGGGACTAGGAATAAAGGCTGGTGGCACTGCTTTGTCCTGTGAGCTGCCACGTGTGTCACCGAGTGCAAAACACAGAGGCCTGCAGTGTGACCGTCTCCTGAGCAGGCTCGAGGCTCTTTCCCTGACACCTGTGGCACCTGACATTTAGCTAACCTCCTGGGAAATATTTCGTATCAAGGATTTACTTGGAAAAATTAACCATGTTCTTTAATATTTACTGATATTTGTAAACTGTATACCAATGTTCATTTTGACATTGATTTTCTCACCATGAGAGATATTTAAGTGAAACTTGTAAATAAAAGAGGCAAAATAAGATTTGGTTTCTTTTGGTTTTGAACATTTGTATTTGTAAGGTCCTTAGGGTACTAGATTAGGCCAGCCTTTGTTTCACCACCTGTATCTAGCCATGGAAGATTTTAGTTTGCTCAAGAGTCCACCCGAGGGACTTCTCTGGTCTGGTGGTTAAGACTGCCTCCCAATGCAGGGAATGCAGTTTTGACCCCTGGCTGGAGAGCTAAGATCCCACATGCCTTGGGGCCAAAAATCCAAAACATGAAACAGGCAATACTGTAACAAATGTAATAAAGACTTTAAAAGTGTTCCACATCAAAAAAAAAAGGCTACCCTAAAGAAGTTTTCTCTGCCAATTTTTGGTGTCTGCTAGCCACACAGGGACACGGAAGCCTGGTGGGCTGCCGTCTGTGGGGTCGCACAGAGTCGGACACGACTGACGCGACTTAGCAGCAGCAGCAGCAGCCACACAGGAAGTCCTTGCTTAGCGTTAACTTGTGGAGAGCTGAAAAGGAGGAAAAGAGAGGCTTTTGTTGTGACGGTCTCCACACACTCAGGGCTGAGGCTTGCTGGGACTTCACATTATTTAACTGGCCTCGTAAAACCAGCTTCTTTGTTAATTTTAAATTCAGAGCCAGCTTTGGGGAAAGATCTACCCAGCTACTTGAAGAGCCCAGTTGATCCCACCTCCACTGACTGAGCCATATCTCATTGCCTATGAGTGATACAGCTCACAAAGACCGCTCTGGTGGGTACTTCTTAAAATGCAAATACAACTATTAGGTTGGTAATTTTAGTGTGGGCTAGTGTGGTTAATTGGAAAAGACCCTAATGCTGGGAAAGACTGAAGGCAGGAGAAGGGGGTGAGAGGATGAGATGGTTGGATGGCATCACCGACTCAATGGACATGGGTTTGAGCAAACTCTCAGAGATGGTGAAGGACGGGGGTGGGGAGACTGGTGTGCCTGCAGTCCATGGGGTCACAAAGAGTCGATACATCTTAGCAACTGAAGAATAACAAAGGGTGGTTAAGCTGGGCCTTGAAGAGCAGCTTTGAGGGAGAGAAAGGTGAAAATAATGGAGCTGTTTCCTTCTTTGTAACATGATAAAAACAGGCCCAGAGGCTTGAAAACTTCCTGACACTACACTAGGGCTCAAATTTGAAAGTCCACTGCCCCATGCACTTGTCCCAATGCTGGGTTTTCAGAAAGGGAAAATGCAGGAAAGTCTCATGGCACAATTTTGGCCCAGGGTGGGTGGGATGGGGTGGAGAAGTAGGTTGTTCAGACAAGAAGCTGATAGATAACCCATACATTCCAATAGCCCATCATTTTGAAACTTAATAAAAATATGTGCTGATGACAAGCACTGTAGACCTCAGAGCCGTTGCAACCAGGAGGTTGACAATTGGGATTACCAAAACATTACCCTCTTACCTCACCACCGACAAATCAGATGAAAGTCACACATCCTGCAGCTCTCACCCTAAATGGTGCCTTTAAAAAAACCTCTAGGGCTTCCCTGGTGGCTCAGTGGTGAAGAATCCACCTGCCAGTGCTGAAAACGGGGGGTCATTCCCGGGTCTGCGAGGATCCCACATGCCGCGGAGCAACTGGGCCCTGTACCACTACTACTGAGCCTGTGCTCTAGAGCTTGGGAACCACAACTTCTGAACCCCACATGCCTGGAGCTCACTCTCCGAAACAGGAGAAACCACCACAACGACAAGCCTTCGTACAGCAACAAAGACCCAGAGCAGCCAAAATTAAGTAAACAAAAAAAGTTTCAATTAAAAAAAAAAATCCTTCTCTGAAAGTTGTGGGGGAGTTTGGGTCTTTACAGCATGAAAGCTGCCCACACAACCTGCCTGCAAATAAACGCTGCACTTTTTGTCACCACAACCCAGTATCAGTAAATTGGTTTTGCCATGTGGCCAGTGAGCAGACCCAGTTTAGTTCAGTAACATCCATAGACCAGGAAATGTTACTTACCCTCACCTTCAAAAGAAGCAGCCTGTGGAGGCACTTTTTAAACCTCACTCTATCTCAGATCTTAACTCTTCCTGCCTTCCTGGGATTCTGGAAAGTTCTCACTTGCCCCACTGAGACAAGAGGGAACGGGGCAGGGCATAAGCTGAGATGTTGAGGACTCGACGAAAAGCAGTCAGAACCGATTAGGTCCAAGATGGCTGAAGATTCCACTTCCGGTACACCTTGGGCCTCATTATGTGCTCATTGTAATACATTCAGTTCAGTTGCTCAGTCGTGTCCGATTCTTTGTGACCCCATGAATTGCAGCACGCCAGGCCTCCCTGTCCATCACCAGCTCCCAGAGTTCACTCAGACTCACATCCATCGAGTCAGTGATGCCATCCAGCCATCTCATCCTCTGTCGTCCCCTTCTCTTCCTGCCCCCAATCCCTCCCAGCATCAGAGTCTTTTCCAATGAGTCAACTCTTCGCATGAGGTGGCCAAAGTACTGGAGTTTCAGCTTTAGCATCATTCCTTCCAAAGAAATCCCAGGGCTGATCTCCTTCAGAATGGACTGGTTGGATCTCCTTGCAGTCCAAGGGACTCTCAAGGGTCTTCTCCAACACCACAGCTCAAAAGCATCAATTCTTCGGCGCTCAGCTTTCTTCACAGTCCAACTCTCACATCCATACATGGCCACTGGAAAAACTATAGCCTTGACTAGACGGACCTTTGTTGGCAAAGTAATGTCTCCGCTTTTCAACATGCTACCTAGGTTGGTCATAACTTTCCTTCCAAGAAGCAAGCATCTTTTAATTTCATGGCTGCAGTCACCATCTGCAGTGATTTTGGAGCCCAGAAAAATAAAGTCTGACACTGTTTCCCCATCTATTTCCCATGAAGTGATGGGACCAGATGCCATGATCTTCGTTTTCTGAATGTTGAGTTTTAAGCCAACTTTTTCACTCTCCTCTTTCACTTTCATCAAGAGGCTTTTTAGTTCTTCTTCACTTTCTGCCATAAGGGTGGTATCATCTGCATATCTGAGGTTATTGATATTTCTCCTGGCAATCTTGATTCCAGCTTGTGCTTCTTCCAGCCCAGCGTTTCTCATGATGTACCCTGCATATAAGTTAAATAAGCAGGGTGACAATATATAGCCTTGACGAACTCCTTTTCCTATTTGGAACCAGTCTGTTGTTCCATGTCCAGTTCTAACTGTTGCTTCCTCACCTGCATACAGATTTCTCAAGAGGCAGGTCAGGTGGTCTGGTATTCCCATCTCTTTCAGAATTTTCCACAGTTTATTGTGAGCCACACAGTCAAAGGCTTTGGCATAGTCAATAAAGCAGAAATAGATGTTTTTCTGGAACTTTCTTGCTTTTTCAATGATCCAGCAGATGTTGGCAATTTGATCTCTAGTTCCCCTGCCTTTTCTAAAACCAGCTTGAACATCAGGAAGTTCATGGTTCACGTATTGCTGAAGCCTGGCTTGGAGAATTTTGAGCATTACTTTACTAGCGTGTGAGATGAGTGCAACTGTGTGGTAGTTTGAGCATTCTTTGGCATTGCCTTTCTTTGGGATTGGAATGAAAACTGACCTTTTCCAGTCCTGTGGCCACTGCTGAGTTTTCCAAACTTGCTGGCATATTGAGTGCAGCACTTTCACAGCATCATCTTTCAGGATTTGAAATAGCTCAACTGGAATTCCATCACCTCCACTAGCTTTGTTCGTAGTGATGCTTTCTAAGGCCCACTTGACTTCACATTCCAGGATATCTGGCTCTAGGTGAGTGATCACACCATCGTGATTATCTGGGTCATGAAGCTCTTTTTTGTACAGTTCTTCTGTGTATTCTTGCCACCTCTTCTTAATATCTTCTGCTTCTGTTAGGTGCATACCATTTCTGTCCTTTATCGAGCCCATCTTTGCATGAAATGTCCCCTTGGTATCTCTAATTTCCTTGAAGAGATCTCTAGTCTTTCCCATTCTGTTGTTTTCCTCTATTTCTTTGCATTGATCACCGAGAAAGGCTTTCTTATCTCTTCTTGCTATTCTTTGGAACTCTGCATTCAGATGTTTATATCTTTCCTTTTCTCCTTTGCTTTTTGCTTCCCTTCTTTTCACAGCTATTTGTAAGGCCTCCCCAGACAGCCATTTTGCTTTTTTTTGCATTTCTTTTCCATGGGGATGGTCTTGATCCCTGTCTCCTGTACAATGTCACGAACCTCAGTCCATAGTTCATCAGGCACTCTACCTATCAGATCTAGTCCCTTAAATTTATTTCTCACGTCCACTGTATAATCATAAGGGATTTGATTTAGGTCATACCTGAATGGTCTAGTGGTTTTCCCTCCTTTCTTCAATTTCAGTCTGAATTTGGCAATAAGGAGTTCATGATCTGAGCCACAGTCAGCTCCTGGTCTTGTTTTGGTTGACTGTATAGAGCTTCTCCATCTTTGGCTGCAAAGCATGTAATCAATCTGATTTCGGTGTTGACCATCTGGTGATGTCCATGTGTAGAGTCTTCTCTTGTGTTGTTGGAAGAGGGTGTTTGCTATGACCAGTGCATTTTCTTGGCAAAACTCTATTAGTCTTTGCCCTGCTTCATTCCATATTCCAAGGCCAAATTTGCCTGTTACTCCAGGTGTTTCTTGACTTCCTACTTTTGCATTCCAGTCCCCTATAATGAAAAGGACATCTTTTTTGGGTGTTAGCTCTAAAAGGTTTTGTAGGTCTTCATAGAACCATTAAACTTCAGCTTCTTTAGCGTTACTGGTTGGGGCATAGACTTGGATTACTGTGATATTGAATGGTTTGCCTTGGAAACGAACAGAGATCATTCTGTCGTTTTTGAGATTGCATCCAAGTACTGCATTTCGGACTCTTTTGTTGACCATGATGGCTACTCCATTTCTTCTGAGGGATTCCTGCCCGCAGTAGTAGATATAATGGTCATCTGAGTTAAATTCACCCATTCCAGTCCATTTCAGTTCGCTGATTCCTAGAATGTCGACATTCACTCTTGCCATCTCTTGTTTGACACTTCCAATTTGCCTTGATTCATGGACCTGACATTCCAGGTTCCTATGCAATATTGCTCTTTACAGCATCGGACCTTGCTTCTATCACCAGTCACATCCACAGCTGGGTATTGTTTTTGCTTTGGCTCCATCCCTTCATTCTTTCTGGAGTTATTTCTCCACTGGTCTCCAGTAGCATATTGGGCACCTATTGACCTGGGGAGTTCCTCTTTCAGTATTCTATCATTTTGCCTTTTCATCCTCTTCATGGGGTTCTCAAGGCAAGAATACTGAAGTGGTTTGCCATTCCCTTCTCCAGTGGACCACATTCTGTCAGACCTCTCCACCATGACCCGCCTGTCTTGGGTGGCCCCACAGGCATGGCTTAGTTTCATTGAGTTAGACAAGGCTGTGGTCCTAGTGTGATTAGACTGACTAGTTTTCTGTGAGTATGGTTTCAGTGTGTCTGCCCTCTGATGCCTTCTTGTACCACCTACCGTCTCACTTGGGTTTCTCTTACCTTGGGCTTGGGGTATCTCTTCACGGCTGCTCCAGCATAACGTAGCCGCTGCTCCTTACCTTGGATGAGGGGTATCTCCTCACCGCGGCCCCTTCTGACCTTGAACGTGGAATAGCTCCTCTAGGCCCTCCTGCGCCCGTGCAGCCACCGTTCCTTGGAGGTGGGGTTGCTCCTCCCCGCCGCAGCCTCAGGCCTCAGGCGTGGGATAGGTCCTCCCAGCTGCCGCCCCAGACCTCGGACGCGGGGTAGCTCCTCTCGGCCGTTCCTGCGCCGTTGCAGCCTGGCACGCTCGGCCGCTGCCCCTGACCTCGGACGCGGGGTAACTCCTCTTGGCCGCCTCCCCTCAGGCATGGTGTCCTCCCGGCTTCTGCCCCTGACCTCGGACGTGGAGTAGCTCCTCTCGGCCGCGCTAAATGCGCCGGTCGCAGCCGCCCGCGCTAAGTGCGCCGAAGCTCCAATACTTTGGCCACCTGATGAGAATGAAGAGCCGACTTATTCGAAAAGACCCTGATGCTGGGAAAGATTGAGGGCAGGAGGAGAAGGGAACGACAGAGGATGAGATGGTTGGATGGCATCACCGACTCAATGGACATGAGTTTGAGCAAATTCTGGGAGAGGGTGATGGACAGGGAAGCCTGGCGTGCTGCAGTACATGGGGTTGCAAAGAGTCAAACATGACTGAGCGACTGAATGACAATAAAAGATTTTAAAGGGAGCGGTGGCTCAGTTCCCTGGAAGTCCCTGTCCCTTTCCCCAGATAATTGGAATAACCCTCCCCTTACTACCTTCTGAAATTACACTGCCCATAGAAACTCACCACCCCATATTTCAGGGCCCTCTCACCTTCTGCCTGTGGAATGTGTATATCTGCTTTCACCGTACTATGGTTCTCTAGCTCGCTCGCTTTTGAATTCTTTCCCGCAGGAAGCCAAGGACCTTCACTCAGCAGCCAGGCCCAGGAACTCGCCAAAGACCTGGGACATGATCACCTTCTAGCATCCCATTTTCCTGCAACTTCTTTACAAAAAATATTAATAAATCTACCGCTTACCTGTCACTTTACCTCTCACTGAATTAGTTCTGTGCTGAGACGTAAAGGACCGAAGCGTCATTAAGTCCTGAAACAGTTGTGTGGTTTCCGTTGGAAGACTGTGTATTCGAGTCCCATCTGCGGTGTGCAATTTCCTGCCATTCTCCTTACAGCAGATGAACAGAGGTAAGGTCTGCCACAAGCTGCTTCTCTCTCCAGTCCACCTGCACATACCTTGTGTGACCCCGGGGCCAGGCAGGCAGAGCTGTCCAGGGATTGCCCATGACCCTGGGCACAACGGAGCTCGGAGGGGCTGGTCCAGAGCATCTGGGGATGCGCTCTAGGGACATCACAGAAGCAGGGCCAGAGTTGTAGAGAAGGTTGAAGGAAGCTGGCCAAATGTGGCTGAGTGAGAAAGAAGGAGCCTCTTGGGTAATCTCTGGGGATGGGGAAGTAGGTAAGGCCATGCAGCGACCTCAGAGAGGACATGGCTTGCTCTTCATCAGCATAGAGGTGGGGTGGGGGCCACGCAGAAAGTCCCACCTCAATCCCCCCACTTTCCCTGCAGTGTGACCACCAGGTGCTGTTGGGCATCTGTTCTTGTTTTTTCCCTTCCTACCCTCATCCCTGTAATGTCAGAGTTAGCCCCCTCTTCTGCTGATTGTACAATGAATAAGGAAGGATGGGGGCAGATGGGTGGATAGATGGATGATTAAGGAAGGAGCAGATGGAGAGGAACCAGAAAAAGAGAGACCAGAGAAGTAGGAGGAAAACAATGAGCGGTGGCATGGAAGTGAGGAGAGGGGTGAGGCATATCCAGACACAGAAAAGACTGTGGGTGTGGATAGATGACAATGAACATTTAGCTAAAAAGATCTCCAACAAAAGCTGAGGGTCATTGCATCTTCTCACATGGGACTCAGGACATAGGATGGGCCCAAATGGTGAGGTGCTGAGAGGTTGGTTCTGTGAATGCTGAGCTGCTGGGATGACTCTTCCTCTGAAACAAAACAGAGCAGTGGGTGAGGGGAAAGGGAAATGTCATCAACAAGCCAATGTGCTCCTTGACTTGTGGCAGGGGAGGGTATCCATGGGCTGATTTGGGGTTCCGGGGACCTTGCTGACGCCACACTGGGTTTTATCAGGGAAGGATGGAGGAGCTGGGTTTCAGAGCTCTGCCCATTGGCTTGGCCACTAAATCCCAGAGTGGCATGAAGGGAACACTCATGTGGAGCTCTGGAGGCACAGGCCTTTGCTGTGGGATGCTGTGGTCAAGCAATGTGAGGCAGGTGCTGCCTCTAGGTGTCACCATCAGGCCGTGTTGGCGTCAGCTGCAGGAGGAGTAGGAGGAAAGTGTTCCAGAGTTTTGAGGCCCTGGGACTCACCACCAGGCAGAGCAGGGTCTCTGGCGACTGCAGCCTGGAAGAGCCTTCATGGAGCCTCTCCAGACCCTGGAAGTCCTTGGGGCTAGAACGAGTAGGTGCTAGGAGGGAAGGATCCTCCTCTGTAGTCACTCAGCCCTACCTGTTGAAGAGGTTGTTGGGATCCCAAGAGAGGTGAGAGGGTAGGCTGCCACCTTTTCTGGTCTCCCCCAATGTGGGAGTTCTTCTCTGGGGACTGCCCCACACCATTGAATCCTTCCCACCCCCATCTCCACTCCCTTCAGCCAGTCCCCACGGCAAAATCCCCCCACTCCGACCCCCCGCTCCCCCACCCAGAGCATTTCTGGGGTTTACTCCCTTCAGCCCCAAGAATGGTCCAAACCACCTTTATCCTCCTCCACCCCTAAACAACGGCTGCCCTCTCTGATCAACTCTACCCAGCACACAGCAGTCAGAGTGATCTTGGTCAGACCCAGAGCTGACTGCTTCACTCCTCTGCTCCAAACCCTTCCACTGCTCCCCATCACCCTTAGGAGAAAGTGAAGAATCTTCCTCCCCAGGTGTGGGGGCACTACAGTCACACACAGAGGAAGGAGCAAGAAAAGAGAAAGTGGTCTTTGTCTTATCTCGTAAGGCTGGAGTCACCTCTTCCATGGCCCCTGGTCTCCTGGGATATAGCCTAGAACCCTCCACCTTTTGCTTCTGGCTGTGGTTTGTTTGTTTTAATTTATGGCTGCATCCAGTCCTAGTTGTGATCACGTGAGCTCTGAAGTTGTGGCACACAGCGTGTGGGGTCTTAGTTCCCTGACCAGGGATCAAAACTTTGTCCCCTGCATTGGGACAGGACTTAATCACTGACCCACCAGGGAAGTCCACTGGCTATACTTTTAAGGTTGACCACAAATTCTTTTCCACTCCTCCCATCAAGCAGTAAGATCCAATTCTCCTCCTCTTGAATCTGGGTGCCCTTAGCAGCTTGCTTGTAAAGAATAGAATACAACAGAAGTGACACTAAGGACTGACAAAGTCAATGTTCAGCAAAGTCTTGATAATTGGTGAATCTGATAGATTGCTGTGATGGTTTTCTGTATTAACTTGATGGGGCTAAAGGATGACCAGATAACTGATAAAACATTTCTTTTTCATTTTAGTTTTCATTTACTTCTGCCCTGAGGGTATTTCCAGAAGAGATTAGCATTTGAATCAGGAGACTGAATAAAGAAGAGCCTGGACTTCATCCAATCCACTGTGGGCTGGGTTAGAACAAAAACGTGGAAGGAAGAGGAAAGTTGCTCCCTGTTGAGCTAGGACATTGATCTTCTGCCCTTGGGCATCTCAGGCCTTTGGACTCTGATTAGGACTTACATCCTTGGCAACTGTGGTTCATAGACCTTTGAGTTTGGACTGGAACCACGCCACTGGCTTTCCTGAGCCTCCAGTTTGCACACAGCAGATGGTGGGACTTCTTAGCCTCCATTATCACACAAGTCAATCCCTTATCATCTCATAACTGTATGAGGCAAGTATTATAAACCCATTTTACAGATGATAAAACTGAGCTTGGAGTAGTAAAATGATGTCCCCAAAGTCACAAAGTTCGTAAATGCAGAGTTGAATTTCAAAACTCTGCTGGTGGTTTCCAAAGCGTCCTCATAGATTTTGCGCAATTGCTAAGAGACCATGCAATTCTGTTGAATATCTACTCATCTGATTTTTTTTTAATGCCCTATCTGTTCCCCAAAAGCCTGGGAGGAAGGAGTAAGTTTTTGGTCCATGGAAGCATTCTAGCAGAAGCTGGGGGAAGTTCATGGCCAGACATGAATTGGATGGACTCAGGGGCCCTTTGCTTGTGCCTGGGGTGGGGCTGTGTAGATATAATACAGGATAGATCTTAAGTACAGCCTTTCCCTGCATCCCCAGGCAGCCTGGCCTATGGGACTGGGTAGGCAAGAGCGGGTGGAAGCTGGGGGTGGGGGCTGGTCTTGAGCAGCAGGAGGGACCAGCAGACCACAGCCTGCCCTGCTTCACCCAACCTGTGGCCCTGGAGAGGTCTTGGATCCCCTCCCTGGGTCTGACACCTCTGACTTAAGGGAGAGTTCAGAACTCATCAGATGAACAGTGAAGCCTGCTCTCTCACCCCAGTACCTGTTAGAATTTATCAAAAAACAAAAAACAGAGGGAGGGAGGGAGAAAAGATTAGGCAACTGTGCAAGGGGGTTTGGACAAAAATGGTCATAACCCGATGTTTCTAAGAAAGAGAAACTGGACACCATGGACATGTTCTTCCTCAACATACTGGACAAAGGGATTCTAGTACATCCATCCTAGTGGACTTTAAAGTGATAGCGAAAGACTAAAGTGATGATGAAAGATCTTTATTATTTGACGGGAAACCACTACATGGAAATACTGTAAATGAGGGGATGGGAAATCAGGTTGCAAAACAGTATGCACAGTAAAACCCCAAGTTGAGATTGTTCCCCCTGGACCTCACACACACCCCCTCCACCCTTCCACCAGCTCCCTTATGACTAACCCCATTGGCCAGGGGCCACCGCGGGGGAGGGGACCGAGGACTATATTGGGAAGGGGATGAGATCATCCAAAGACTGGCTGATTTAGAACCGGGTAACTTTTTCCACTCGTGTGGCTCTCAGTGTCTTCTGTGCCGGATCATAAACCTTGGCACCAGCGTACGGGTGGAGGGGGAACACGTTCCCCCTCACGAGGGGCAGAGACGTGGCTGAAGCTGGACAGAGTGCAGGTGCTGGGCTGAAATTGTAATATAATGGCAGAATGGGTCTGGGGGTCCCCAGAACCCAGCTGGGACCCTGCAAGTGCTTTGCTCCCAGCAGATCTGAGTGTTGCTCCCCAGGAGTCTTTGTGAGCAGAAAATGCATTTCATGGGTGCAGGAATATCCCAGAGGTGGAATATCCCTTGTGATGTGTTGAGTTGGGTGCCCCCGGGGCCCAGGTCTAATGCTCTGTTATGTCTTGAGATTCCTATTTGCCAGCTGGGACTTCTGAGAAGACGCCTCCTGTTTCTGGCTAAACCCAGGGAAAACCTTTGTGGGGGTAGCTGTGGAGGGGAGAGGCTGGAGTGGGAAGGGAATTGGGGTCCAACTCCAGCTAAGTAGATACAATGCATGAGTTCAGTTCAGCTCCTATTTGGACCTCAGTGTCCATCTGACTCCCTCAGACCTGTTCTCCAGTTTCTCGGAAACGTAACAGTACATCCCAAAGCTCTGAGCTTCTGCCCAGGCAGTTGTCGCAAGCTGGCTCCACTTCCCCTCTCCAGCTGCCTTTGTCATACCCACCCCCAAGCTGTGTCAGGTGCCATCTGTGCCCCAAATCAGTGTCCATTGTATTGGTTTGTCCGTGTTCATCCAGGGTGACCCTGAGGGCAGGGGCTGGCTCCAGGGAAAATGCTAAAACATGCTGGGTGAAGGAAAGGGAGGGCCCAGGAAGGGATGGGGAGGGGGGTCAGGAGAGGGCCCCTCACTGTTCTGTGTCAGGCCTCTGAGGGACCCCTTGGATCCTCAGGCACCTCACACTCCACAGAAAACAGCAAGAGATTACAGTGTGGGACACCCTGATGTGGGTTTGGCAGGCAAGGAGCAAGAACTGGGCAGAACCGGAATGAGCCGGAGCATCTCTCCTTAGCCTGAGCCCTGGGTGGCAGGGCCAGGAATGGAATTCTCCAGCTGAATGGAGTCTTTCTGGAAAATCCCCATAGGCCCTTGCAGAAACGTGCTTTTATGCCTGACTCCAGTTCCTTCAGAATGGCAGGGAAGGGGCATTTTGGTGGTGAGGCTATGTGCAGGTAAGGCCCTTATCTTCTTTGGATTTTCTTCTACTTCTCTTTTGGCTGCACCGTATAGTACGCAGGATCTTAGTTCCTTGACGGGATCGAATCTGTGCCCCCTGGAATGGAAGCGCGGAGTCCAAATCACTGGACGGCCAGGGAAGTCCCTTCTCTGGATTCTGGAACAATTGAAGTGGAGATTCAAGCATTTATTGAGCACCATCTGTCAGCTTTACAGGGTTCTCTCAACCACCCTGAGGAGCAGAGATCAAGGTCCCCATCGTTTGAGAAGAGCTGATGCCAGGAGATACCAAGTGCCTTGCCCAAGATCACATGGCCAAGTTAGGATTCTAGGCCCACTTATCGAGGGTTGTCAACCTGCTTTTAGCTCCAGTGCCCCTATCCCATTCAGGATTCCCAAAAGGACAGGCTGAAGCTGCCACTTCCAGCTCAGCTTCTCTTGACCAAGCCTGGGCTGGCCCTGTGCCTACCACTCTCAGAATAACCCTCATGGTTCTGGGCATGAATTGCTGGCCATCACCTGGAATCTATTTTTGTCCTTCGGGTAACAAGGAAGTCTCACCTTGTGCAGTAACCACTTGGGGTGAGGGGAAAACATATGACCCCCAACCCCAGCTGACCTTGCTGCCCTGCTAGGAAATGACCCCAGTGGGAAGGAGGAAGCCTGGCTCAGCCATGCTCCCTTTCTCACCCTACTTAGATACATCCAAGAATCTAGCTTCTTCCTACCTCATCCTTTCTTGACAGTGCACACCCTCCCCCCATCCAACACACACAAAGACCAGGAAGCTGACAAATGGATCATTTGTCCTCATGATCCATTGCCTAATCTTAGGCACCTGAGCAGCCAGAAAATTCTTTCTCGCATCTAATCTGTGGAAACAAGCCCATTTCCTTAGGTGCGAGCCAGAGAGTCTTAGAGTCCAGGTGCAAAGGCTATGTGAGGACCCAGCACCTAAATTTGACTTTCCAGTTCTAGGACCCTGGAATCCTGTGGGGCAGTGGTTGATGACATTTGAGGAGATGACAGAAGCTGTAGGTATACCACAGACACTCTGGAAGGTCAAGTAAACCTTCAGAGGTCATGGACCCCAAAGGACATGTATAGAGGGGTGACCCCTGGGAGTGGGGGCCAGAGATGCTGATAGAGGTACCCCAGAAGACCTAGGGGCTCTTTTCTGCTAAAACCAAGCATGGAGGAGGGAAGAGTTTTATGACCTGAACTTGACAACATAAGATAAATGCACAGAAAAAAGACTCGAAGGAAACTAGATAAAAATGTTACCATAACAACAAAGCCAAGAATGACAACAGCTATGATGACAATAATAATAGTAGCTATTCCCGTTTTTGAGGGCCAGTTTTGTGCCAGTCCCTGTGCTAAGTAAGGGCTTTGCTGTGTTATCTCAGTTAATCCCCACAACATGCTCTTCCGTCGATGGCCAAGGCCAATGTCCTGTGGGTAAGCATCATAAACAAGGATGGTTTTTGCCAGGTCCATAGCTTCCCTGGAGGTGAACAACTAAGCTCTCAGGCCCAGTACACAGGAGATGCTGTCCTCTCCTTGCCAGCAGAGCTGGGCCAGAGAGGGCACAGCTGGCCCCCTCGGGGATGCCTTCCAGGAGCCAGCCAGGCCCACTGAGCTGACCCCAACCCCCACTTGGCCCTCCTCCTTCAGGCGTTGGGGCTCAAAATAGCAGCCGCTCGAGAGCTGACAATCAAAGGGCAGCTAAAAAAAGTCCCCTCAGTCTGGGCTCTGTCGCACACGGCTCGTACGGCCTATTTTGGGGGAGAGGGTGCCGACGTGCCAGTGGAAAATCCATGGGGCGGGAGTCTCCAAGATGGGGAACCCACGTGCCTCCCTCTCCCCCCCTCCCCCACTGCCACCAAGCACACTGGCTCATGTGCACAGACACACCCATATTTGCAGCCCTCAGCCCACCTTCCTGATTGTTGGACTTCATCATCCCCACAGCAGCCCTGAAGAGGGTGAGGAAACCACAGCTCAGAGGAAGGGAAAGGACTTACCCAAGGTCACACAGCTGGGAAGTGGGCAGAACAGTGGTCAACCTGGACCCCTGTGGCTCAGAGTACAGTGCTCTCCCTGTAGAGGTGGCCCCTGGCCTATGGCCTCACTGGGGAAACCAACACCTCAACTTCTGGGGCACTTAAAGCTCTGAGGTGGTGCCCTCTGGGGTGGACTGGCTAGGAAGATGACTTGAGGGTCTTAATGACCACACAGGAAGAAATTGCACTGGAAACCCCAGGCTGGTTCTCTTGGAACCTTGCCTGCCTGTAGGAGAGGTAGGTGAGCTGGCATAAGGCCTTGTCCGAGTGAACCCACTCCCCTCTCCGTCCCTGTGACCACCTCGCCCGCCCAGCCTAGGCCCCTGGAGCCTGGAAGCCCCTGCCAAGTTTCCAGGGAACGTGTTCGATAAGGGACTGGTGCTCATGACTTGCTCCCACCTAGCCACTATCTCTGACCCCGCTGCCACCAGCAAGTGGGTAAGAATAGTAACAGCCCTGCTGAGTGGGCAGGCACACAGGGACAACACAGCAACGGCTGCAGGCAGGCAGCTCTGGCCCTCCGGTTGAGGACAAGTCTCCAGCTGTCTCTTCCCATCAGGCTTCGCCACCCCCACCCATTGTCCTGACATCCAGCCACACCTTGTGATACAGCGCCAAGCCTCGTCCTCTTCCCCTGCTGCCTCAGTGGTGGAGACCTGCAGGGGAGCACACTGCCTTGTGCAGATCCTGGCCTCGGCCCCCTGTGACAAGAGGACCCCCGCCCTCCTCTGACAAGCTGTATTACCTAGAGCCAGACACTGTCCCTCTCTGGGCCCATAAGCAGAGTAAGGTGGCCCAGCAGCCTCCTGAGGCATAGAAAATGGCCAGCAAGCCCTTTCCTCTTGCTGCTGCTGCTGCTGCTGTTGTTAAGTCGCTTCAGTTGTGTCTGACTCTGTGTGACCCCATAGACGGCAGCCCACCAAGCTCCCCCGTCCCTGGGATTCTCCAGGCAAGAACACTGGAGTGGGTTGCCATTTCCTTCTCCAATGCATGAAAGTTAAAAGTGAAAGTGTGGTCCCTCAGTCATGTCCGACTCTTAGCGACCTCATGGACTGCAGCCTACCAGGCTCCTCCATCCATGGGATTTTCCAGGCAATAGTACTGGAGCGACTTAGCAGCAGCATCAGCAGCAGTACTGAAGTGGGTTGCCATTGCCTTCTCCCTTCTCTTGCTAGGGCCCTTCATTGTCCTGGTACCTGCTGTGGGCCTGTCTCCTGAATGCCCCTAGGAACTCTGACCCTTGGACATCTTGGTCAGAGGGGATATGGATGGGGGTATTGGAGTCCCTGGGATAAGGCATATGCTGTGGCTGAGTTCCCTCTATGAGTCTGCCTGTGACATGCCTGTTGTATGCTGAACAGCCACAAGGGTGGCTGCATCACTCTGAGAGAAGAGGCTGTTGTCATGGAATCCAGGGTGAGCGTCACCATGACATTTAAGGCAGGGAGATTTAGGGAGGCTTGCATCCAAGTCCTGAGTCACTGTGGCACCTGGAGGTAATTAAAGGAGATGAGGCTGAGTCCCCCATTCCCCTGGACTGTGGCCCCTGAATCTCTCATAGCCTGACTCACTGAATGGCTCAAACCTGGACCCAGCCCCTCCCCCAGCCTTCTCAGCCCTCCCAGCCCTCTTGCTCTCCTCATCTTCCCTGTTCTCTTGACCCTCAACCCTACCTCCTGCCCTGCCTGCATGTCCCCCATAGATCCAAGGAGTCCCAGAGGGAGGGGCCCAGGGATGCTAGGGAAGGGAAAGAAGAGAAGGGCTGGGGTGGGTTCCTGGCACGCTTTTACCACGGAGACTAGTGTTTAACACACACACACCCACAGACACACTCATGTGCACACAGGCACACATGGACTCCTAAAGGAGTGACTGGGCCGCCATGGGGTCTCCAAGCTCAGTCTCCCGGAACTAGCTCTCAGGTAGGCCTCCCCACCCCTCAGTCCTCTGGGTCCTCACACCTTCCTGAGACCCTCTCATTAGAAACACATTATCCCACAGCAGCAGGACGTTCAGAGATGAGATCAGAGAAAGAACTTCTGCCCTGAGGCCTAAGCTAGTCTTGAGATGAGTCTTGGTGGGTGTGAGTGGGGTTGGAGGAGGGGTTGTCTCTGAAGTCCCAAGACTGTTTTTTTCTTTGTGAGCAAAGGGCCAGACTGACCTCTGGGTCTCTTGCTTCAAGAGCCCTAATCTCTGGGTCTGGAAAAAGTTTAAAAATATCCTCATGTTTACATTCTTTCCAAGCCCGCCTCCCGATGCTCAGTGCTGGGTCCCTTTGATCTGGCCCTGTGCCTCTGGAAGGGGCCTGGGAGAGGGAGACCATGAGCTCCCCACCAGGGTGGACCCCACAACTCTCTCTAGACTAGTCCGAACCCCGTGAGAACCCTCAGCAGCCCCCAGAGAGAGCCTTGGAGCTGGCGAGGAGCCAAGGCTGGAAGGGATGTCTCGCCCAGGGTCACCCAGCAGGGCCTCATGGGAGCAGGAGTTGGGGTCCTTCTCCATACTCCCTCCCAAAAGCCTGGGCCTCACAGGGGCCTTGGGGAGGGTGTCAGAATCTGTGACTATAGGCGTCTGAGGTGAGCCCCGCCCCAACCCACAGTCCACGGACCAGGGAAAACCATGCTGATAGAGCTCCTGCTATTGCCCGCCACTGTTCTACACACATTTTTTTTTCAGGGATTACCTCGTGTAGTCCTCCCAACAATTCTAGTTGAGTGAAACCCATTTTATCGACAAGAACACTGAGGCTCAGAAAAGTAAAGAGATTCCCCTGGGAACACAAAGCAGGGAGGAGGCAGAGCACGACTCACGTGTCCTGCCCACACTGAGCCACCAGTTACCCGCCCCCCCGCCCCCAACCTTGCCCTTGCAAGGTCCAAGCCCCGCCTGCAGAGTGAGCTCACTGACCTACCACCAAGCCCACAAAAGAGCTCCAGTTTCTTGTTTCTCTCCCTCAGAGAGCCAGGGGAAGCCACGCCCCTCCACCCCTCACTTTCCTCTATAGAAGGAGCTGAGAAAGGCAGGAGAAGCTTATGTCTACAGATGCTCAGGAAAATGGAGCCCGTGTCGTTGGGGGTTGTGGACCCTGTTGTCAGCCCCACAGTCAGAAAGTGCTCTGAGGTCTAGAGGCTTGAGACCTCGTATTGGGGCAGATGCCCTCTTGAGCCCTGGTGTCCTGTCATCCACCCATTCCTTTGTGGGGGCTCCACCTACCTGCTTACCAACCCATATAGTCGTCCACTTATCCACACACCCATCTATCTATCTGCCTGTCTACCCATTCATCTTCGGCCCACCCACCCACCCATCCATTCATCCACTCACCCACCTATCAACCTATCCACCTATCCAGAACAAGGACCCAGAAAGCAGCTAATTCCCGGGGCCCAGCTCAGCTGCTGCATGCCCTTGAATGGATGAACTTGGGAAGGCTTCTCCACCTCTTTGGGATTTACTTTTCCAACCTGATAAGAAGTTGGCTGATCCCTAAAGCTCTTCTGGGGGAATCTCGTGGGTGCAGAGACCTGCTGAGGGCTGTGGACACTGCTGGAGAGGTAACACAAACCTTGACCACCCTGCTTCTAAGACTCCCAGTTGCAGCCCTTAATTTTCCTGACCTTCACTGGAAAAATGGGGCCAATAAACCCACCCTCTCACATTGATGGAAAGATTCAATGAGATCTGCTTTCGAAGAGCTTTGTATCTTGAAGGCTTCTGAGTAGGTGCAGGCCAAGCAGAGGATCCTAGGAGATGGGCAGGAAGCTCTGCTTGGACCGAATTAGTCAGCAGAGCCTCCCTTGAGGTGGGGGAGGGAGGGATGACGTGGGCCCAGAGCGGCTAGGATCAGCTTCAGAGTCCATCCTTGGGCTGGGGATCCTGGCTGAGTTTCCCAGGCTCCCCCAAGCCCTCCAGGATGCCTGCCCCATATCTCTTGGCTGTACTTGGCCTCCATCCCACAGAATCTGCCAGGAGTTAGGAGATTATCTCCTAAAAATAGGGCCTGGGCCCCACTGAGATTGTTTTTCTCCTTTCC
The DNA here is from genome assembly GCF_003369695.1 of Bos indicus x Bos taurus. NCBI lineage: Eukaryota > Metazoa > Chordata > Mammalia > Artiodactyla > Bovidae > Bos > Bos indicus x Bos taurus. The sequence goes on along the minus strand of NC_040093.1, from coordinate 31,246,663 downwards.
CTGTGATTTACCATCATCAGCTCAGGGTGCCTGGGACAACGAGTCCCATCCCAGAGACCGCTGGGATGAAGGCATGGGGGGATCATTATGTGTCTGGGGTCAGTCAAAGGGTCAGGGACGAGAGGTCAGTCTGGAGATGGGGTCAGGGCTTAGCACCAGGCCGTGGCTTAATCTCAGGCCAGGGGGAAAGGGTTCTCACCTGGGGCAGGGGCAAGGTGAGCCACGAGGGTTCCTATTCCACCCCAGTGGTGTCCATCTGAGTAATTCTCTGACTTTTTGCAGACTCCTCATCAGCCTGAGTGTAAAACTCAAAGATGCCTTGGGGGCAGAGAGACCCATCCCCAGCCTCACCTCTCCTTTCCAGCAGCATGGGGCCCTCACCATTCCTACCCAGACCCCTCCTGAGACTTTGGGACCTCTGCCCACCCCTGCATGCAGGTGATTCACACATAGGGACGCGAGTGTAACTCACACATGAGTACAGGACATGCACTCACAAGTTGCCTTCCAAGAGCACCTGTGAGTCCATGTCACTCTCAAGGACACCCTCCTCAACCATTGCCTGGACAGTTAACCCATCCAGAGTCTGCAGCCAGTGGTCTCCAAATGCCCAGAGAAATGACCCATTTGTCTCCAGCCTCAAGATCTCACGTCTTTCCCTACACGGGACCCCAGGCTCGTTCCTCAAGCCCTGAGACCCTTTCTGTGCAGCAGGAGATGGGGAAGGGATGAAGGGGCAGATGGACTTGGATGATGCACACGCAAATGGACGCTTGGCATGGGCACATGGTCTCTGAGGACTCATGGCCAGTTCTCTGAGGCTTTATTATTGGACAGACATGAGCCGTCTGAAGTGGTTCCACGGGCACTTGAGTCAGTGTGCAGGCCCCACAGACATGTCCGGGGATGTTGCCTCCCTCCTAGGGCAAGTGAAGGGGCTTCTTGCCTTGCCTCGGCCTCGTGGATCTGGAGTGCTGGGCCGTCTCCCAGTGGATTCAGATGCAGCCAGATGCCAAGTTCCCAGCAGGGGCTGCCTGGACCATTTAAACTGCCACCTTCAGGGGCACACTGTCTACTGGCTGATCCAGGTCCTTCTTCCTCGCCAGGGTCAAGTGGGTGAAGATGAGGATGAGGAAGATGCCTGAGGAGCCAGAGAGGATAGATCACCCCTCAGAAAGGGCAGTAGGACCTGTCTATCCCTGGGGACTCCTTGCTACTGGAATTGATTTAATGAGGAAGCAGTTTCCTAGATAGCATCTCTGAGGCTGAACTGGGAATGACTCTGTGGTTCTGGTGCCTGAAGGAGCATGACTGGCTCATCCGGCCCTCACCAGGTACCCATCCCCTTGAGGCTGCCCCAGAATGCCCCAGCCTCCAAGGTCCCCTTCTCTGGGGAACAGAGAAGGGGGTGTCTGGGAGCCAGTGAGTTGTCCCCATGGACCTCTGAGAGGAAGGCACACTGTAGCAATGTCCTAGCACCAGTAAAGAAAACCAGCCAGGAAAAAAAAAAATTAGGGGGCTAAAGAAACAAAGGGGCTGGAAAGGGAGGCTTGAACTAAAGGAATTCGGCTGGAAAGAGTGAGCTCTGCCACACGTTGGCTGTGTAAACTCCGACAAGTTACTTAACCTCTCTGAGCATCAGTGACCTCACCTGGAAAAGTGGGGAAATGCCAGCATCACAAGGTTGTGGGAGGATTCAACTCAATAAACCTGTGCTTGGCTGATACACAGTTAAGGTGTAACAATGTAACAGTAAGTGCTGTTATCAGTGAGAGTGACCTGGACTATGGTAAAGAGGAGGCAAGAGCATAATGATTCTGAGAGTTGGGGGGGTTCTTCTCAGCCCTGGGGGGCACCATGGGAACAGGGGCACTGTTTATCTGGAGGCAGTGGCTCTGACCACCATTGCCCTCCCCAGCGCAGGAACCCAGCCTCCGTTACCTATTGCTATCAGGGTGCCCACGAGAATGCCCACCGCCGACAGCTTCGTGGGCATGCCCTTCATGCGGCCCACCTTGCGCATGCACTGCCCCTCCACATTGCAACGACACACGATCACTGAGGACAGGCAGAGGAAGGTCAGGGCGGTGCGGGAGGGCTCCCAGCTTCTCAGCGCCTTTAGCCCAGCCCAGCTGGCTATTACGTGTGCTTCTGTGCCTGTGTATGTGTCATGGGTGTGGGGGTGGGATGCAAGCTCCTTTGTGCATGTGGCTGCATGCCCAGACACACATGTGCAGGTGTGCACAGGTATATGCTGTCCACATGAGCCTGCAGACATGTTGCCCAGTCCCTCCCGCTACATCCCAGTGGCTCCCTCAGAAACTGCATGCCCCTGACCTTGGCCGCACCCCAGCCCGGCCTCACCTCGGACCTGAATCTGCCATATCTGGTCATTGTGGCTGACAGCTATGGGGACTACGTGTTCACGAGGCTCCACCCAATGCAGGCCCAAGGTGAGGTAGGCATGGGACCCTGTTGGGACCATAAGCAGCGATCAGAGTCACCAGGCTGCTCCCCCCAGGCCCGGCCCCACCCTCATGGTGAGAGGGTGTCCGGCTTCCGAAAGCCCCGCCCCTGCCTTGGCCGCAGCCTCCCCGCTTTCCGCGGCACACACCATTGAGAGCCCGGAGTCGCCAATCCCGCTGCACGGTGGGGTTGGGACCAAGGGCAAAGCTGAAGGGACCATGTCCACCAGCCTGGTCAGGGTCCTCCCTGGGTCCACTGACAACCACCCCATGGTCCTGGCGGGGTGTGCATAGGTGTCGGGAGGGCACGGGAGCCAGCGTCGGGGTTGGGGCAGGAAGGGCCTTCAGGAAGTGGATCACAAGGGTCGCAGAGGTGCTCAGCGTTGGTTCATCTGCAGAGGAGGCAGTATTGGTGTGGGTCGGCCCCTTGTCGGGGGTGGGGTGAATTCAGGGTCCCTGGGCTGGTCCCCTTCCCCACAGTCCATCTTCTCACCCGGCTGAGCCCCTTTCGTGCCCGTCCTTCCCCTCCACCTCCACCTCTCTATCCCAGCATTTCCACGCTAGTCTCTTCCTCACAATGCCCTTCACCCCCTTCACTATCCAAACACCTGCCAGGCCTTTCTGTGCCTTTTTGGATGGAAAGCTTGCCTCACCCCAACCCCCACCCCGGCCCCCGGAGCCAGGGCCCAACAATGCAGAAATGCCCTGACTGTACATGAGCTCACCCCTGCTGGTCTGTCTTGCATCACAGGACAGCCTAGCTCAGAGCGGAAACCTGACATCCCGCTCCTGGGCCAGCTCTTCATCCCGTCAACATGGTGTTTGGAGTCCTCCCCACCTGACCTCATCCAAGCTCACCTCCTGGCACGCCTCCCGGGGAGAACCCCTGGCCCTTATCTGCCCCCTCACCTCCCGCCCAGCCCCAAACCCTCTGCTCCCAGTTTGTGTCTAAAGCTGACACCCTAAGAGGCTCCCCCGCAACCACCCCAGGGCTGCGGTTGGGGGATTACAAGTGTCTGGCGAAGAGGATGGTGGTGGAGCAGAAGCCAGACATTCTCAGAGAAGGACACTGTACCCAGCCCCTTGTCCCTCCCTCCTGCCTGGGGCAGAGTGGATGCCAGCAAGGGCCCTGGGGAGGAGGCTTGGTCCTGCCCATCTGTCTGTCTGAGGCTCTCTCACCCTCCCAGGGGTCCCCACCATAGGCTGGCCATACCTGCATCCTGGGCCTCTATGAGCACTGTGTACATGTCCCCAGGCTGGGCGCCCTGCAGGGGCCGGGCTGTGTGCACCTCCCCGGAGATCTCCTTGATGCAGAGCCAGCCCTCGGAGTCATTGACCAGGGAGAACCTGAGGCCCAAAGAAAATGGGCAGGGAGGCAGTGACCGCATGTGGGGTCTTGCCCAGAGACCTCCAGGGGCCATGTGACATGCTCGAGTCCAACATTCCCTCTGTGACTTGAAGGCAGCAGCAGCATCCATGATCTGTCTCCAGCTTAAGGGACTTGGGGCAGGGCAGGGCTTAAACCACAGACACCGAGGCTGAGAAAGAGACCACACTAGAGCCTGTGGGGCTCTAGACTTAATTCCACTATTCCCAGGACAGCCCACAAAGGGCCAAGATGGAGCCAGAGGCCTGGGAACAGCACCCAGTGCTGCAGTCTGGGTGGGTGGCAGGAAGAGAGCCAGGTATACAGGATGGAATGAGGAGGCATCATCTGAGCTCTCAAGGGGTCCCAGCACCCCTTCTCCCTGCTACCCTGGTGCCCCCAAGAGTCACAACCTGCATATTAGCCAATGGTTTGAGGAAATTTCTAGGTTGTAAATAATGTGAGTTCCCTCTGAGGTCCGGGGGTCATCCCCAAGGAACAGAGGAGGTCCATTCTGGGTAAGGGGCTGAGCTCCTGCTCACCTGAGGGGACTGCTCAGGGGATCTGAGGGCTGGACAGTCAGCAGGAGGGAGCCGGCAGGGGTGCTGATGGGCACGCTGGCCTCATAGCTCTCCCGGTCCAGCTGAGGAGGCGGCACCACCCTTTCCACCAGCACAGTCACAGTGGCTGTGGCTCCTGGGCCTGGGCCTGGCCCCACCAGCTCTTCCACGTTCCGCACCACCACCACCAACTTGTGGCTCGGAGCTGCCTCATAGCTGAGGTTCTGGAACCAGAGGGACCTGGGTCACTGTGTGGGCCAAGGCATGGCGCCCTCATGCATGAATGTGTGCGTGTATATGCACCCCTTCTCCAGCCTTAGCCCCTTACCTTGAGGAGTCGCAGCTGGACATGAGCGGAGTCTGGCTCCCAGTCCAGGCTGAAGGTCCCCTCTTCATCCCCTGCCTCGATGGCAAAGTCCATGAGGCGGAAGGCAGGCTCGAGGTCGGCATCAGTGGCCGTGAGTGTGGTCACCAGAGTCCCAGGCTCTGCATCCTCAGGGAGACTCACGGGCTCAATCTGGAGAGATGGCGAGGGACCATGAGCCCACCATTACTGCCTTCTGAAGGGGTCCTTCCCTGTGCCCGCTTACCTGGGAAGTGGTGAACTCAGGGGCATGGTCATTGATGTCCGTGATGGTGACTGGTATTTCACAGGTGCTGCTGAGGCCTGAGACAGAGGAGGGCATGTTGGGGAGGCCAGGGTGGGAGCCGAGGGGTCAGGGAACCCCGGTCACCACTGGGGCACTTACCACCATCTGTTCCTCCTAGGTCCATGGCCAGCACCTGAAGCAGGATGTTCTGGCCAGCTTGGAGCTGGGCAGCCCCCAGGGTCACGCTGCCCGAGGTGGAGTCCAGCTCGAAGGCTCTCAGTTCTGCCGGCTCCTCAGGCTCAGGGCTCAGTAGCTGATACACAACATGGGAATTGGGGGAACTGGGGGCATCTGCGTCCTCTGCCGAAATCTTAGCCACCTTGGTGCCTGCGAAGATGACACCCACTTGGCTGGGACCACAGCCAAGCCTGGAGGCCTTACCCCCTACTCTTCTTTGTGTATGTGTGTGGGTTGGGTCAGACGTTGACATAGGGGCCTGGGGCTGGCTGGCGCCATAGCACAGGAGAGTCACATGGCATAGTTCACAGGGACTTTACCACTACCCAACCCCCTAACAGGGCCCATAGCCCACCTGGGGGGCTGAGCTCCGGGATGCTGACTGAGGGGCCTCGTGGGGGGCAGATGGGAGCATTGTCATTCTCATCTGTCACCACCACCTGCAGCTCCAGTGGTGCTGCGTAGTCCTCGCTGTGGGTGTTCTGAGCCCGCACCTGGAGCAGGTACTGTAGTGGGCAGTGGGAGGGCTCCAGGTGAAGACCAGGGTCTTCTCTTCTGGTGGGCCGCTCCAGTTCTTCTGCCTCAGTGCCTGTGGAGGGTGTGACACCCCCAGAAGCCCCCTGACCAGGGACCAAACACCCCTCAGCCTGTCCTGGCTCCCCCTTCATCTCACCTCAGCCTGGGCTTCTCGGTCCAGCTCCTGGGTCACATAGAGTTTCCCCTCTGTGTCCACATCAAAGGGTCCCTGGGGCTGGCTCTCCAGGTGATAATGTACATCCCCCCCATTCCAGTGGACCTGGGAGGGGGGCACAGAATGAGGGTCCCCAGGATGAGGGGCAGGAATAGCCCATGTTATCCCTTATGTTCCAGCTGCTCACGGTTTAGGGAGCCTGCGCCCCAACTGCCACGTGACTCCAGGCAAGCGACTGTCCTTTCGGGAGTCCAGGTAGGGTCCTTTTGTTCAGGGCGGTTGTTGTGGCAACTCTGTGGTGGCCTTGCCCTGGTTCAAGCCTGGATTCTGCCCAAAGTGTCTGAATGACCAGATTGTTTTATTCTCTGCCCTCTGGGACTGAGCCTGACCCCAGGGCATTCCTCGAGGAGGCCTGAGACATTCCTGGCCTAGGTGACAATCCCCATGGCAGCAAGGAGGTAGCAGCTGTTCTGTGAGGAAGCCTGGGGTGAGGTCAGAGCATAGAGCTCAGGGCCTGGTCCTTTAAACACTCATTGCATCATGGAAGCTGATGGGGACGGAGGAGGGGGGAGCATAGTTAGAGGTGGAGCAGGAGTCAAGGTCAAGTTGGGCCCCAGATCCAAACCCCAATCTCCACAAGACTCAGGCCCAGCTGCACCATCCATGGAGTTATTTCAGCTGTAACAGCTATTTACTCACCTGGGCAATGTGGTGTGGGTATGGGACTTGGAGATTCTCTGCCAGGTGGACAGGATCTAGGGGCACCCAGGTGTTCTCCACTATAGAGACATCTATGGTGGCTGTGGCCTGGTGGCCTGAGGCCTGGTCACCCATGTCCTTGACCTGTACCAACAGCTGGTAGTACCCCTCCAGAGCCTTTTCTAGGCTGGTGCTCCCTAGAAGGGGAAGGCAGTCAGCTGGTCAGGGGGCCAGGGCATCCTTCTCAGCAAGGAACCAAACAAAGCCAGGTACATGGCAGGTGTTCAGAATATTCTCTTGGCCAAGGGAGCCTGTAGCACCATTGTGAGCACCTAACCTGGACTTGACAGTTTACAGAATCACTTGCACATCTGTCCACACAATGAATGGTTGATGTACTGCATTCGTGGATGGCCAGGATGAGGGGGTACATGGGTGGATATGTAGATGAATGAATGACTGGTTGGATAAATGGACAGTTGACTAGATGGATGGATGGAGGCTTGGGAGGGTAGATAGATGGGGATTTGGACCTGTGGATGGATGGTTGGGTAGATGGACTATATATGTGGGTGGGTGGTAGATGGGTGTATGAGCGAGTTGTATGATTGGCTTCTTTTTCTCTTCCCAATTTGTTTCTTTGGTCTGAACTCCCAGGTTCGGGTCTCTCTTGCCATCCGTCCCAAGGTCTCTCAGCAGTGTTCTGGCCCACAGCCCCTCAGGTCTCTCCTACCCTTGCCTCTTAGGCCCAGGTTTGTAAATGTAGGGTTGAGGCACTTCCAGTCATGTGCATGCTTAGTTGCTCAGTTGTGTCCAACTCTTTGCGACCCCATGGACTGTAGCCCACCAGACTCCTCTGTCTGTGAGATTCTCCAGGCAAGAGTATTGGAGTGAGTTGCAATTCCCTCCTCCAGGGGATCTTCCCAACCCAGGGATCAAACCTGGTCCTCCTGCATTGCAGGTGGATTCTTTACCACTGAACCACCAGGGAAACCCTGCTTCCAGGCACACCATTTCTTAACTCTCCGTGCATGGTCCTGGCTCCACACATGATTTTGCCTTGCTACCCTCTCCAGCTGCAATACTCTTTTATCTCTTGAGCTGCAAACCCATCCTACAGCTCAGATGAAACCCAGCTTTCCCTGTCCCTCCCTTTTCACATTGAGCTCAGGCTCACCCTCAGGGCTCAGAGCCAGAGCGCCCAGCCGAGGCTCCAGCTGGAACATATCTGAAGCAGGCTGGGCTGGGGCCTGGTTCAGGATGTGGAACCGAAGATCCGAGTTGGTTGTGCCTGGCTCATCCCCATCGGAAGCCTCCAGGAAGAAGAAGGGGACACCTGGGAGTATGGAGAGAGTTTACCATTAGGGCCAAAGGCGTAGGGAGAGCCTCCCACGCTTCACCTATCTCTCCCTGGTTCTTCCTTCCATACCCATCATCATATCAGGACTCTGAAGGTGCGCCATGACTCTTCACCCCACTGCACAGATGAGTAAACTGAGGCCTAGAGTAGATGGAACTCACCTGTGGACCTTCAGTTGGGTGGGGGGTGCAGATGAGACAGAAATGGGAGGGGAGCAGTTTGGACCCTGTTGCCCTGTCCCTATGCCATCTCTCTGGCCATCTGTTTCCTCTCTGTTCTCCCATTGGTGCCCACCTGACCTTGCTGTGAGTTCACTGCTTTGGGCACTCACCCGGCCTAGTACCCCGGCTCAGATGAACTTTGTAGGTGGCCTGAGAGAAGTGGGGCACCTGGTCATTCTCATCCTTCACACGCACACGCACAGGCTGCGGGCCCCACAGGACACGTCTGTTCTCGGTCTCCAGGGTGACCTGACAAGAAGGAGTGGTCAGAGCCCCGCCCTCCCCAGGCGACTTCCCCCTCCCCCGGCCCAGCCGTACCTGTAGCTGGTATTCTGCCTGTTCCTCCCGGTCCAGGGCCCTGGTCACCAGCAGGAAGCCAGATTCTGGGTCCACAGCAAAGAGGCCCTCCCCTGCCACTCCTGCATCTCCTGACACCACAATCTGGCCCTCAGTCTCCTCACGGGGCAACAGCAGCTGGTGGGGGAAGAACAGAGGTGAAGGGAGCTGGGGGCGAGTCTGGGGGATGCCCCTTCCACCCAATAGCCCCGTTTTTTAATATGGGGAAACTGAGGCTCAGAGAGGGCTTGTGCTTGCCTGAGGTCACAAAGCCAAGTAAGGAACAGGATGGACATTCAAAGCCAAAGCTCTTCCGCCTGTGTTGGGTGCTCCCTTGTACTCTCTGCCTTACTTCCTGAAGCTTGAAACCCCTCCTCCATCACTTCATCCTTTAATTAACTAATTAATTATTATGTTTTAAAATTTGGGGGCCATGCCGTGCAGCCTCTGGGATTTTTAGCTCCTTGATCAGGGATTGAACCTGGGGCCCCGGCAGTGACAGCACTGGTCCTAACTACTGGACCGCCAGAGAAGTCCCCCTCCTTCCATTTAAAGCTCTACTTTCTTCTGAGATGAAAATCTTACTAGCCATTCACACTATACCACATATTCTCTAGAAAGCCAGAGCAGTGAAGAGAAAGGGAGGCTGGAGGTAGAGGAAGCAGGACCTGGGGGAGGGCAGCCTACCCAGTCAGCTCTCAGACTCACCTTCGTCAAGTACAAAGGGAAATTTCCACCATAGTTTTCCGGGACTTCGACATACAGCTCTGCAGGCTGGGCTCTAGGGAGAGCCTGTGGAGGGATTCTCAACACGTCACCAAACTGTACCTTCCTCCCATGGGTGCTACGACCCAACAAAGAAGGGGAATTTCTACCCCTTCCCTGGGCCTGGTCATACGTTATCCCTCCGCCCCTGGCCTTTGACCTCCTAACCCCATGACAGGCCTAGAGCCACATCCCCCAGACACTACCATCCATAGTCAGTGCAACTGGTCCAGATGGAGTAGGGGGTGAAAGTGCAACCCCCAAGGCCAGGATCTGAGGGCAAGGAGAGGGCCTGACTCACCTGGGGGACTAAGAAGCAAAGTAGCCAGAGCCAGGCAGCGACCATGGTCAGGATGGGCCTGTAAGGATCCAGCCCAGGTTGGTGCACAGAGGGTCCCTCCCATAACCCTCCCTCTAGAAAGTGTTCCTCACCCATTCCCACTGAGTCCCAGGCCACAGCTTCCCCAGGCCCCATGGGGTACAATGGCCCCTCCTCCTTCAGCTGGACTAGGGGGCAGGCAGTCAGGCCGCCTGTGCCCTGTTTTGTGCTGCCCCAGCAGTTCTCAGAGCAGCCCCTCCCCCACCACTTGGACGATGCCCACCCTGCTCCCACCCCCTCCCTCCCCGGCCTGAGCCTACTGCACACACATAGCCTGGCTTCACAACCGACTGGCCTCCTCTTCCTCTGCTTTGAGGGGCCTGTGGCTCCCCATTGCCTGCAGCGCAGTGTCTGGCTCCTTGGCCAGGCCCACCAAGACCGCCAGGCCCAGCTGCACTGCATCTCTTGGTTCTTGTGCCCACAAGGATCTCCACAGGGAGCTTCACCTCCAGACTTCTGTCTCCTTCCCACCATAGCCTCCCCAGCTCGCGGATCCCAAAGTACTCATTTCCCAGCAGTCTCCCTGAATCACCAAGGTTTGAAGCTAAAAAGACCCTGATGACACTGAGGGCCACCTCCTGTGGTCGCCTCACATTGTAGGCAAGGCCTGAAGGGCAAGAGCTGACCAAGGTCACAGAGGATTTGACCACAGGAGAATTCTTCCTGAAACAGAGGACTCAGGGTTCAGGGTTTCCAAGACTGTTCTAACTCCCACTGTTATCCTGCAGACATGGAGCCCTCACAGGACAGGACCCCTGCCCTCACCTCAGTGTTTTCCAGCACTCAGCACAGTGCTGGGCGTGCAGAGCGCAGACAGCCACACCAATCACTCCCGGGAAGTTTTCCCTGGACGACAAGGCATGTTTCTCCCTCCCCTGCCACCAACCCCTGCCTCAGCCCTGCCACCAACCCAGGTCCCAGGTCCCAGCTCCCAGGCCCTCACCCACTGATGCCCGAGGCTGGCTTCCCTTGGTCCAGCTGCCAGGTGAGAGGAGTCTTTCTACAGGAGTGCTGGCCAGGCCAAACTGGGTGGAACAGGGCAGGGCGGACACTTGAGCAGGTAGGCGGGCCAGCCACGCTTGCTCAGGAGTGGAAAACACCCCTGGGTCCACAGCAGCAGGCCTGACCCTGCCCAGCCCCTCAAGTTACTCATTGACTTTGAAAAGTTGGAGGCTGCTCGGCATCCATGACCGCCAACCCCAGGAGGTGGGGAGATCTTCGACCTGGTACTTGTCCCACCCCTACACAGCTCAGTGGATACTTCTCGGCCCCCTGGATTTGGACATGACCCTTTTCCCATGGCTCCAGACTTGCTCCCACTTCTCCCCCTTATGCACCAGTGTCTGCAGCCCCGCCTTGGTCCACGCTGTTCCTTTTTCCTGGAATGCCCTTCTCACTCCTTCATCTGTCTGCTGATCACCTGCTCAGGCTTCAGCGCTCAGCTCAAATAGTCCCTGCTCCCAGGAAAGCTTCCCTGGGCTCCCAGGTTTGTTTGGGGCTCTCCCATGCTGATACTTCACCCCTACCCATGCCCCTATGCCATAGAGATCGTGCTATCTCTATCAACACGAGGAGGGCACCAGCTTGTTATTAGCTTTCTCTTCCATCAGACTCGGAGGCCCTCTGGGGCGAGACTCAGGGACCCAGTAATTAATGACCTGGTCCTTGCCTGGCCCTGGCAGCTCCCAACTGACTTGTGGAACTAAGATAAGGAGCTGGAGGTGCCATGTGCAGGATAGGGGAGTGGTGCATGACCTGACCCAGATATTCGGAGCTCCAGACCACCCACCAGTGTGACCAGTGGGCAGGCGTAGGAGGACAGCAGCCCATGAGAACCCCTGAAGCTCCCTAGGTGCTCACACTAGCCCCTGGACACAGACAGGGCTGGGACAATGGACCGCCTCGTGCCTTTGAGAGGAGAGAGGAGTTTGAGCCAGTTCAGGTGACCTTGAGGGAGTTGCAGGGCTGACGGGAGGCCCTTCCCCCACTGGTGTAGCCTAGAAGCTCCTGGGGCCTGAGTGTGTGGAGTGGTGGGAAGAGGGTGGGAAAGGTCAGGGATCTTGGTCTCCGATCTCTCCTGTGGTTTCCCTGGAGTCCTTCCCATTGCATATCTGGTTAATTTCTCTTAGGCTAGAAGGCTGGATCAGGACCCTCAGCTGACCCCAACTTTGTCCATCACAAGCTGAGTTCCTGCCTCCAGGTCACTTGGGCACCCCAGCCTGGAGCAGTGCAGCGTGGGAATGTTGAAAGGGTCTCACGTGTATTAAGACCACATGAGAGGGGTCTCCAGCTATGTGCCTGGCACTACTGTAAGCAGATACCATCATTATTCCACCCATTCCATTCTGAAAAGGGCACCGTGCCCATGTCACACACTGGAGCACAGAGAAGTCGAATGACTTGCCCAGGGTCACACAGCCAGTAAGTGACAGAGCTCAGGAGGTCTGGAATCTTCTTCAGGTCTCAGCACCTTCACCTGTTCTGAGAAAACCACGCCCGCCTTTGCCTTGGTGAAGTACACTGAGACTGGGAGTGGGACTGCAGCTTTGAGCTGCCCTGGGGGGCATATGGGTTAGTCACGGGGATCACACACCTGAGGAACGGCTTTCAAACCTCCACCTGCTATTGAACAACCGCAGAGTTCTAACCAAGTTCTGAGGGCTCCCAGGAGCCCTGAAAAAATTGACTAATATATAAATATCTGGATCCCAGCCTGGAACCTTCTCAGAAACCGTCCCCAGCCTTGCCCCTGCCTGCCTCTGGGCTCCCAGTCCCCACTCAGCCACTTCTGCCCATGGGGCCCCAGGTAAGTACTTTGTCCCCCATCTGCCATTGTTGAATGGGAATACTCACTCCTGAAACCACAATGGTAAATCCAAGCAGGCACCTGTGCCCAGAAGTCTCCCCTTCCCAGGTGTGGGCGGTGGGGAGATACACACCTCCAGCTATCAGCAAAGATGTACACATTTATACAAGAATGCAAGGCCTCTCATTCCAGGCAAGGAGGGCCCCAGGGACCTGCTCCTATATTAGGCAATGCCGAGCATGGAATCCTCTGGCGTGGCCACGCAGTGGGGAGAAGAATGGCCCTCCCTGTCCCCTCACCACTTCCTGCCTAGCAACCCAGCCTCCGCCAGGAGGTGGGGAGCCACACGGAGTCAAGTCCACCTGAGTGTGCCTTCCTTGTGCATGTGTGTGTGCTGTCACTTCAGTCGTGTTCAACCTTTGTGACCCGGTAAACTGTAGCCCGCCAGGCTCCTCTGTTCATGGGATTCTCCAGGCAAGAATACTGGAGTGGGTTGCCATGCTCTCCTCCAGGGGATCTTCCCCACCCAGGAATCATTTGGCATCAAACTGGCATCTCCTGTAGCTCCTGCATTGCAGGCAGATTCATTACCACTGAGCCACTGGGGAGGCCCTGTGCCTTCCTCACCCCAGCCTTAACAAACCAGCTGCTTCCTTCTCCAGCCAGGGAGTCTCGGAAGTCTTCCACAGTCACACCACCTTAGCAGCTTTCCAGCCCCTCAAGAGGGAGCAGGCCAGAGACAACCACCCAGGAAACAGACCCAGGAATCTTGTTTGGCCATGACACCCGGGGGCAGAACGTGGTCTCTTGGGCAGCCTCAATTTCCTTTACGTACAGTATGTGTTAGTCGCTCAGTAATGTCTGAATCTTTGCAACCCCATGGACTGTAGCCCTCCAGGCTCCTCTGTCCACAGGATTCTCCAGGCAAGGATACTGGTGTGGATTTGCAGTGATTGAACCCTTGATCAGCTGGGCAATGCCAGGCCCCAGTACAGAAGAATCTGAATAACAGGTTGGGTGAGATTCATGTCTCTTCCTGCTGCTTGGACCCCCACCCCCAACCCTGTTACCCCTGCAACCAGACCACAATCCACACCTGCCCCTTGGACGCAGCTGGGCACAAACATTAGAATAGTTAAGGCCACAGACTGGGGTAGGGCAGTGAGCCCCCTTCCTCAACTTAAGGAAACTTTCCTGTTCCTACAGCCCCCAGAATCAAAGGAAACACAAAGTTGCCAGCCCTGGCCTATCGGGAAATAGTCTTTATTACAAAAATCTGCATGTAAACAAATAGGCACTGCACTGAACAGCCTCCCTCCAGGGCATGCACACCAGGGTGTAGGGAAAGGCAGAGTCCTCTCCCCATTCACAGGCCTGTCCCCAAGGGCTGGCTGGGGTCAGCCTGCTGCTTGGGATGCACACGGGCCGGCACAGGCATCTTGGTGGGCCCAGCCCTCAACGGCCACTGGGAGCCGCCTCCCTGGGCAGCACTGTCTGTCTGTCCATGACCGTGAGCTGGGGGACGCCCAGAGTCTGAGCCAGCTCTGAGGCACCTTGGGCGGTTGGCTGGGCCAGCCCACCAATCAGCCCATCTGTCTGCACAATACAGCAAGTGCCCCAGGGTCTAGAGCACCGATAGGTCATGGCAGGACTTGGACTTGGCACGCATGGCCATCTTGCGGCTGTTTCGAGCGACGATGCGGCCCAGGAAGCGCTTCGCCTTCTTGCCCAGGCTCTCTCGCCGCCGGGTACCCGCTTGCCGACGCGCGTTGGCCTCTTTGCTGTCCCTGCGCAGGCGTATCTGACGCACGACACCCTCGAACAGTGCCTGGACGTTGTGGTGCAGTGCAGCCGACGTCTCGATGAACTTGCAGTCAAAGACAACGGCACAGGCCCGGCCCTCTGGTGTGTGTGGCGGGGGTGGGAGACAGGCACACATCAGTAAGCAAAAGGTGAGTGGGTGAGAAGCCCACTCCAACCCTGGCCACACCTTGGCAGCTATCCGTGGGGAAGGGGAAGGGAGTCCTGGATCCTCCCCAGGAACATGATGAACCCCGGCTCGTGTAGGGAGGGGCCCAGGCATCACTGGGTCACCCAGCTGCAGAGCTTGCCCATGTTTAAGGAGCTCACAGAGGCCCACAAAAGGAGATTCATTTATTGAAATAATTCGAAGTTTGATATTTAAACGGTAGTGCTGGGGGGGAGGACATCATCAAGTCACTGCTGGTTCTTCTGTGGGGTTCAGGTCTGAGGGTCACAGAGGATGCTGAGCCCAATGTTGGGGGAGGGGTTCTCCCCAGGGGCAAGACTATGCAGAGACTGGACTGGGCCTGGAATCCAGGCTCTGGCCTCCTGGCCTGAGTCCCTGAACTCTCCTCACCCCTCATCAGCCAGGCCAGGGACAAAGAGGACAGAAAAGGAGGGCTCTGAGTTGGTCCAGCAGCTTTTACCTCCTCTAGTGCATCTGGTCCCTTCCCCAGGACTCAGGACTTGGGAGACCTGTGGGAGGGCAGAAGCTCTCCCCCTGCCTCCCTGAGTTTTCTTCCTGGACATTTTTAGCCACTGATGATCCCCAGGGACTCGAGCTGAGTCAAGACTGAGTGGACCACAGTGCAGCCAGGATCTCCCTCCCTTTCCAACCCAGCTCCCTGCTCACCGTCCAAGGAGACCTCGCGAGAGCGCACCAGGTCGCTTTTGTTGCCCACTAGGATGATGGGCACGTCATCTGTCTGCCGCGCCCGCCGCAGCTGAACCCGCAGCTCTGAGGCCTTCTCAAAGCTTCCCTTGTCGGTCACTGAGTACACAATGACATATGCATCTCCCATGGCTAGGCAGTGGCCAGGTAGCCAGCGACCCCCATCCTAGGGGACACAGACACATATTTACCCAATAGTCCTCACACCCCAGCTACAATGCTGTCATTCCCAGCAGGTCCCTACCCCAGCTCACCCCTCACCCAGCCCTGGGTCTCAGCCTACATCCTACCTGCTCCCAAATGTCATAGACCATGAGTGACGCCTCTTCTCCGTCCACCATGATGGAGCGGTCATATGTGTGCCCTGGGCAGGAGACCAGTAGTCAGGTTACTTGCTGGCAGCCACAAGCCCCCCCTCCTCCAATACATCAGGCGTCTTATTCTGGCCACACCCTTCAACTCCTCCCCAAAGCCCCCCAACCTTCTCCTCCAATGATGGATGCTATATAGTAACGGAAATGACAGGGCTGAGAAATGGGGGGCGGGTGAAGGGCGTGATATGCCGGGGCCCCCACCTAGCTACCCCTTCCCCAAGCTAGCAATGTCCTGGGTGGCCATTCCTGGGCTCCCTGCCCTTCTGTTGCCTGAGACCCAGGATAGTTTTATCACAGTGGCCTGAGTTAGAACAGACATGCCCTGGGGATCTTGGTTACCTAGGACTCCTCTCCTAGACTCTCCCTCTGGCTGTGTTCTCGCCGGTCCTGGCAGGGAGGGCTATCCTGTCCTCACACTACAGAACAATTAAACATATGCCCTGGGTCTTCTACTCCAAGCATTTCTTTCCCTACTAAAGGCTAGGGTACCTTCCCCCTTAGTTTCCCCATCTGTGAAAGGGGGAGGTAGACGCGATTCTCAAAGCACCTTCAGAATTCCGTTGGTATTTGCTGCTTTTAACCCTGATCCCCAGTCCTGCAGCCCCTAGTCCTAACCCTGTGTTCGCCCCTCCCTCGAACAGTCCCTCCCAGTCCCTCACCTGCGGCTTCCGCTTCAGGCCCGTCCTCTACACCTCCGAAGATGCGCGCCAGAGCGCTCTTGCCCACGCCAGGCGCCCCCAGCAGCAGCACCTTGTAAACGCTCTCGTCTGAATCGCTTCCTCCCGAGCTGAGCGAGTCGGAGGAGCCCTCGGGCCAGTCCAGCCTCGGACCCTGGGCCCCTGTCCCGGCTTCGGCCGTTGTCAGAGCGCCCGGAGACAGCGCCGCCTGCAGGTCGCGCTCGTCCACCGGCATGCTCCGGCGGTGCAGCGGGAGCGCGGGGCCCCAAGGTGTGCTGCCCCGACGGCGATCGCGTTCCCGGCCCCCGCCGCGGTTCCCGCCGGCTCCGCTGCCGCCGCCGTTCAGAGTCATCGCGTCGGACGCCGTCTGGGGAACGGGAATCCGGGTGGCCGCGTAAGCCGCGGTGGACATGGAGTAGGAGGCTGGACCCGGGACACGCCTGCCTGACCACGGGTCCGGAAAGATGCTCGGGGTGTAGGACCTGCCGCGGAAGGTCTTTGCGCCCTGACAAGTGACCCACCCTCCTGGCTCGTCCATCCCAGACGGTGAGACCACCCCAACCCCGTTCTGCCAGGACACTCACCCACTCAGACACGGTGAGGACTAGGTAGGTACCAGGCTCGGATACAGTCCACCCGTAGACCTAGGCGCGAACACTGGACCAGTCGCAGCCACCGCCTTCTCAGTCCGTACTGGGCTCAGGCTCCAGAGTCGCCTATTTAAGCCTCTGCCCGCCCCCGCCCCCACCCCCACCCCCGCGCTCGCCCCCGTCTGCGCGATGCGGGGGCTGACGTGTCGGTCTACCTCCCCCGAGGGGAATCCCCCACCCTCCTCCTAGGACCTCACACCCATCCAGCCCTGCCTCACTCTCTAGGGCGGGGCAGGGACAGACCCCGCAGACAAAAGCCCGGTCTGAATGTGTGTGTGAGAGACAATTGGGGGTGGGTGGAGGGCAGGTAAGGAAGAAGAAGGAGAGGGCGTATGTGAATGGTACGAGGAGGAGGGGGACAGAGGTGGAGAGTGCCATCACGGATGGGGCGGGGTGGAGGGGGGGTGCGGGGGTGGGGGGGACAAGGCGGGAAGAAGCCCTATCAGCCCAGTGGGCCAAGTCCCCACTAGGGCTGACTTAGGTCTGGCCCTTTAAAAGTGGTTTCTCGCTTCCCTCTCTCCCAGTCCTGGCCTGTTGCCCAAGCAAGCAGACCAGTTACAGGTCCACGGACTTCACCCTTCACTGCCCATGACACCCATTTGTTTTGGGGCCCTAAATCCAAGCTTCTAACCTCAACCCCAGGTCCTACCCACTCTGATTCCTGCCTTTGGGAGTTGACGATTCTACCTGATGAGCCTGCCCTTTGAGATGAGGGTTAGTGACACCTGAGCCCCCAAAGGGGCCCTCAGAGGCCTGTGGGGAAGGGGTGGAGAAGGGAGGCCCTCTGGCAGTGTGGTGCAGGTAGAGGTGCAAGTTTGAATCTTGAAGAGGGAATGTGGGCCCAGAGAAGGAAAAGGATGGACTCAGCACCACCTCCCCCTCAGCACCCTCCAGGCAGCTGCCAGCAACTCTGCTAAAAATACCTGGTCATTCGGCTCCTGGCCTGGAGGTTGCCCAAAGTTAGGGAAATCCTGGCAGGCAGGTGTCAGAGACCAGCAGGAGCGGATAGGGGTGGGACTAGACTGGATCAGGTCTGGTTCCAGTCAGAGTCTTCAATGTCTTCTTCCTTCCCTTTAGTCTCAGACTGGGCCTATAATTCAAGGCACACTCGGGGTCTGGAGGTTCATAGTCATAGAGCATGGATGGGATCGGGCTTCCCAGGTAGCTCAGTGGTAAAGAATCCACCTACAATTCAGGAGACCAGGTTCAATCCCTAAGTTGGGGAGAACACTAGGGATTGGGAAGAAAGAAATGGTAACCTGCTCCAGTATTCTTCCCTGGGAAATCTCATGGACAAAGGAGCCTGGCGGGCTGCAGTCCATGAGGTCGCAAAGAGTTGGACACGACTTAGCAACTGAGTGTGCATGCACACATGGATGGGGTCAGGCGGTTGGGAATGGGATAGCCACCACTTGGTGCCACCACTGCCCAGAGATCAGCCCCTCCTCAGACCCAGGGAAGATGCTGGGGCACAGAGGGGAGGAGATGTAATGGAGAGACTTGGTTTCTAGTCCTAAATCTGTCCCCAGGCTCCTAGGTTTTGCTTCTCTCCCAGCTTCTATTACTCTATCCCAGCCCCTCTATTATTGCCTTGCTCGTGTTTGGGGTGTGTGAGGACTGGGGGCAGGCAAGCTGTGAGGTACTTTATAACAGGGACCTCCTATTAGACTGACGTTTGATTGTGAGGGGTGTGATGGGGGTGGGGGGCACCCATTCAGGGCTCAGGTGACATCACGAATGGATGGATCCTAGTGGGCTGCTGTAGGTTGTCATGGAGACCAGGGTCAGGGCTCTCTGGCTGCTGTGTCAGTTTCCTTGGCAATGTCTGAAATGGCCTTGGAATGAGCAGGGCCTGGTTAGGTAAGTGTTAGAGAGTTCACGCAGGCCCCTCTAGTTCTTGACGTCCTCAAAGCAAGCAAGGCCTGAACTGAGGGGTGGTCCATCCATTTGTGTCCTTCACATGGCTTGGGGGGTCTTGGGAGGACTGGGCAACCCCATGTTGGCTCTAGCTTCCTGGACCAGGTCCAGTGGGAAGATGGAGTCATGGATTGAGCCTCCTGTCAAAGAACAAAAGTCTTGGGACTTCCCTGGTGGTCCAGTGGTTAAGACTCTGCACTTCCAATGCAGGGGGCATGGGTTTGATCTTTGGTCAGGAAACTAAGATCCCACCATGCCATGCAGCATAGCCCAAAAAAACCCAAACAAACAACAAAAGTCCTAAGAGCCAGCAAACCACTTTCCATCAGGAATCCCAGCTGGGCTGCTCACGGCCCCTCCTAACCACCTTACACATGACCTTGCTGCTGACAAGAGCCCCTGGATGTCCGACAGAGGGTGGGTGTTGGGGGGGTAGCTGTGGTCATGTAAGGAATTAGGGCTGGGTTTCCCCTCTGATAATCTAAGCTCTTGACCTCAGCAATGTTTCCTCATTGCCAAGGGAACTGCATCCACACTGGGCCACTCAGGCCCCAAGCATTCCCCAACATGCATCAGTATGGCCAGGGGCCCCAGGAACCATACCAGGACATGCCCTTGAAACACCCCCAATTCTCCGTCCTCTCAGTTCTCTGGGCTGAGCTTGGCTGCCTAGGAGGAACAGACCGAGGCAAGAACACCCTCAGGAGAGCCTGGCCTTCAGATCCCAGCTCTGCACCTTGCTAGCTGTTTCACCTCTTCCCATTTAGTTTGGCTGAGCCTCAGTTCCCTCCTGTGTAGAACAGGAATAGTGCCTTCATGGCGGTGGTTATAAGATATGAATAATCTGAGGACTTCCCTGGTGGTCCAGTGGTTAAGATTGCATGCTTCCAATGCAGGGGATGCAGGTTCGATCCCTGGTTGGGGAACTAAGATCCCACCCACTGTATGGTGCATCCAAAAAAGAAGAAAGAAAAGGTATAAATAACATGAAATTCAGAGGTAAACTGGTTGGCATGTGTCTGGCATATAGTAATATCGATATCTCAGTATGAACACTTTTATTATCGCCCTTGGTTGGACAGGACAGGCTGAGTGGCTCTGTGGGCCCTCTCCTGCTGGTTCTCTCCTGCTCCTGCTCCATTCTGTCCACAACAGTGGTCTGCCCAGGACAGGGGCAGGTACAGATACTTCTCCCCTCTCCCCACTACCCACCTTTTCTCTGTGGGACCCTAAGCCCTTCCCCTTCCTGGGGTAGCAAAATGCTGCAAAGGGAACTTGGCTGGATTTCAGTGTCCCCACCCCTTCTCACACCACAGCTCCCATGCCCCAGTTCCTCTGTTCTGTTCTAAGGCTCGATTCATTCATTTCACTGACCTGTATTACCTAACTGTATGCCAGGCCCTTGTGCTTTGGGCAGGATGATGAGCAAAAATGGACAGACCTGGCATGTTCATATGTGTCCTCTAATCCCTGGGTTGGTCTCACTTAGCTATGATTTGTTGTTCCCATTTTGTAGACATGGTAACCGAGGCCTGAGAAGTCATAGGCCAGAAACAGCACAGCCAGACACACCTGGTGGAGGGCTTCAGGGACCTGAAACTTCATTCCCCCCTCACCCTCCAACCCTACCCCTACCCCCGTGTTTGCAGATAGCAGCTGGGATTCCAGAAAGTTACTCAGGCATTAGTCCAGTATTCACAAATGGTGTCACTGCAGGCAGCTGGGGGCCAGGCCCAGATGAGTCAAAACTGAAAAGGGGATATCTGATACGCTGGCTGGCTGGATGTGAGCAGCTTGGTGTCCCTCATCCACTGTGGCCTGGCTGCCAGGAGGGCCAGCTGAATGACTCAGTGACACCTGTCTCCCCTGTGACCCACCCCCCCACAACCCCCAGCTGAACAGAGACACCACAGATCTTAGACAGATCCGGGCTGTCACTGCAGACGTACACAGGCGGTGAAATCTACAGCTGGGTACTGGTGGTTGGGAAGCCTCCTTGGGGCCTGAGGGACCCTGGCTGGTTGGTCACCTGCCTCTCTGGAGCACTGAGCTGCCTCATCTTTGGAAATGGGAGGGTGGGTACTCTGCCTGGAAGGTCACCTGAAATGGTCCTAGATCCACTTGCAATCCCCTCAGAGCAGTCCTGAGCTGTTGTCACCACTTCCCACATCACACATGAAGAAACTGGGTGACATGAACTGATGACTCCACCTCTCTGAGCTGCCAGATCTTGGTCACTGGGTGGCAAAGCCACTCCTGCCTGGAAACCAGGTGACATTGGTGGTAAAGAACCTGCCTGCCAATTCAGGAGACTTAAGAGATGAGGGTTCGATCCCTGGGTCGGGAAGATCCCCTGGAGGAGGGCATGGCAACCCACTCCAGTATTCTTGCCTGGAGAATCCCATGGACAGAGGAGCCTGGTGGTCTATAGTCCATGGGGTCACACAGAGTGGGACAGGACTGAAGTGACTTAACACAGCATAGGCCCCTCCAGCCAGGCAACAGCGCCCCCTGCCAGCTGAGCAGTACCTGCTGAACTCCTTAGGTACCTCTACTCTAACTGGAGGTCTTTGGGAGTCACTTACTTATTCTAGAAGCTTCTTTCCTCACCTGCATAATAGAGATAAGAAAGATGCCACACAGGGCTGGCTCAAGAATTGGCCACCTAGGTACTAACATATCTAGGCTTCTGCCAATGCCCACTCTCAGGACAGGCTCAATATCTTCAGAAGGCCCCCAGGAACAGATGTGCCAAGGGCCCAGGCCCCTTGCTGAGGCCTCTGGAAGGCTCTGCCCACCAGATGGGCTGGCAAGTCTTCTTAATAACTGAATTTTTCCTCAAAGAAATGGAGGCAGGGAATCACATTATGACTTCTGACTGGCTGATCCAAGGGCTAAGCCCCCCAGCCTATCCTGGTGACCAACTGTGCTGTGGGAGGCAGAGGCTCCAGACCTGAGCACCTGGGGTGACACAACTGGAGGATACTGGTGGAGACAGTGCTTCAGGTGGCTTTCAACAGAGAAATCTGCTGTCACTACCCTGGCCGGGGGACTAGACTGAGCTTCACCGAGGATGGGGACAAGCTGGCATCACACAGCTACTGGTGGATACTAAGGATGCATAGAACACTCCTGGGCAAGGTTCTCATTAATAGAACTAACCTGAACTCAACCAATTCCTAGTTTATAGGAAACACAGCAAAGGAAGAAATTAGACTGTGGGACTTCTCCAGGACAACTCACATTGTGCTTTTCAAAATAGTGTCAAGAAAGATTAAAAGGTGGGGAGGTGGGGAGATAGTTCTAGAAGAGGCTAAAGAGATGACAACCAAATGCAATACATGGAATTTGACTGGAGCCTGATTAAACAAACAATTATGAATGACACTGTGGGGAAATTCATATATGACTGGATATTAGATATTAGTGTCAGGGAATTGTTTGCTTTGGGACCAGATAACAGTACTGTGGTTACAGGCTTAATCTTAGGAGACATAAGATGAAGTACTTAGAAGTGAAGGGTTGTATGTCTGCAGTTTACTGTCAGGTATATTTATATTCTCCACACATATAAATAAAGCCAGTGTTGTAACATCTTAAGAACTGTTAAATCTAGGTGGTGGGTATACAAGACTGTGTGCTACCTTATTCTTTCAATTTTTTGGCATACTTGCAACTTTTCCCAATCAAATCATTGGGAGAAATTTTTTAAATGAACCAAACCTCCTTGACTCATCCTGTATAGGCACTCACTACCACCCCCATCCCAAATCGAGAGTGACCCCACAGAGATGAAAGACTCTCAGGCACCCTGGGAAATGAATATAAGTTAAGGGTTTATTACAAAATGCAAAATGTTAGTTTCTTATTGTCAATGATTCAAGAAAACAAAACCAGGAGCCCTGCGTGGGGCTGGGAGCAAAAATCCAGGCTCAAGACCGGGCTGACAGACACTGGTTCACAACCTCAAGCAGGTGGGTGTTCTCTAGGGCAGCTGCCACCCGCTCTTTATCTGCAAGCTGCTTGTTCACTAGGTGGAAAGAAGAGAGTGGTGAAATATATCTAACCCCCCCAACCCCCAACAAAGCCCTCCTGTCACCTTCCCAGGATTCCAAGTCTTGATCTGGCTACCCCAACCATCTGAGCCCATACTTCCCCCACTTTCTTATGACCCCTTCCCACCTGGCCACTCTCGTCTGCCTGCTACACTATAAGGCCTGGCACACCCTGGTCCTATATACTTAGAAGAGAGAGAAGGCAGGAGTGAAAGAATATGGTAAACACAGGAGACTCAAGTCAGGCCAACTTTGCTTTAGGCGGCCACCTAAAGCATCTGCCTAGTGCCACACCCCCAATCTTGCCCTAGAAACCATCATGGCAAGGGGGAAGCCTCGGGGCTAATGCTTCAATACCAGCCCACACTTACCTGCATGTTCTGAGGCATGGGTCCCTGGTGTAATGTGCACATCCATCTGGGAGGGAGAGAGGTGGGCCTGAGCACCCACACACCTGCCTACCCCCTTCTCCCCACTCACCCCCTCCAGTTGATCCTACTCCTAATTATGCTTTTGGACTCCGGCCTTCCAAATCCACTCACTGCCAGTACATCACTACCCAAATGTCTGGCCAATGGCTACTGACTTAAAGACCTGCCTGCACCCTCCACCCCTGCTCCAACCTTATCTGTGGCTCCCTACTGCCCAAACTGCCACACTCCTCACTACTTTTCTGCACTTTCCATGTGGGTCTTTATTCTTGTCCTATCCAGTTGGAAAGTCTCCTCCCAATTTCATCTCTGCTAGCCAGGTTCCTTCCAGATCTCTCTGACATCCAGACTCATGCTCCCATATCCTCCTCAGTGACAAACACTCACAGCTGCCCCACCCACAGGGCTAAGTTCAAACTCACCTTGAAACGCTGGGGAAGGGATCGAAGAAGCTTGACTTTGATGGACAGGCCAATAAGGGTGGCCATACTACAGTGTGGAATGGTGGGTGTGAAGGCCACAGCCACTGTGCTCTCGGGGTCGCTCACCTAGTTGGGGAGAGGGATGTTAGGAGTCATGACCCGTTCAGTCCTGAGCCCCTCTTTTTAGTCTGTTGCTTCAAACAAGTCGTCTAACAAGTATGGGCCTCAGTTTCCTCATCCATAAAATGGGTGTGCAAATGTTCCAAAGAGCCACTGAGGGAGGAGTCCGTGTCCTGAAAGCACACCAGCCCCTAGGTGCACAGCTGAGCTATCGTGGCTCTCCCGAACAAGTCGCTACGCTGGACGCTGGGAGTGACTCACCTGAACCCGGACTTGCTCTACTACGTTCAATTCTTCTAGCGTCAGGGGATGCTCCGGGTCATTGATGGAGCGAATCAAATGTGCCAAGTGAAGGAAAGAGGACTCTGCGCCTTTGCCCACTGAGAAGCCTCCTCCGGAATGCCCGGCCCTAACACAGCTGCACCGACTACACAACGTCACTTCATCCCCCGCATCCCATGCCCCCGAAAACCGCCCTCCACCCCCGCGCCCGGCAGCGGTGGATATCGAAGATCTCGCGCGCGTCGATGCTGTCTGGAACCTGCTCGTCCTCCTCGCCCGCGGACACTGGCCGGTCCCCAGAGCGCTCGTAGATGAGGGGGTTAGCGTTCTCCAGGAGACCGCCCCCCATGCCGCCGCCGCCCACCATCGCGGAACCGCTGCGGGCGACCTTAGGCATGCACTTCCTCTCCTACGGCGCACTTCCGGGGAACGGGAATGGGGCGTGGCGTGGTGACGGGGTAACGCGAGGGACACGCGGCGCTGCTCTTGCTCCACCTGGGGTATGGGTGGGACGGTGGCCACCATGAGCTCTCCACCCGGACCCGGGAACATACCGAGCGCCTCCAACAACGGCACCGAGAAGGGAGCACTTGTGCGAGCCGGGAGGGTGCTGGGCACCGCAGGATAAGGCTGGAGCACTGAAGATCCGAATGAGATCGAGCCAGGCATCATTTCCTCCGAGAAACCTGCCCCGTAGGCTGGGCAGTTGCCTAGACTTGCCTGTCTGCCCCGGAACGGCTCACTGCGTTTCGGAACTTCCCGGACACGCACCTGTAGCTCCATCTGCACCTGGGGCCCGAGAGTGCTCTCTCAGTCCCCAGCACGCGGACCAGCAGACGTTCTTTAAATGTTTGTCCAATGGATAAATAACTGACCTCGATTTTGGAAAGAGCTGGGGACAGGGAAAGACCCGGGATGAGGTTGAGGGTGTCCTTAAGATGAGTGCCACAATCAAGTGTGCATTTCAAAAGGGGGACCTTTGCTGAGTAGGGCGGGGGGCTCAAGGAGACCCTCAGACCAGAGACAGTAAGGGGATGAAGCTGAACCCAGGAAATCGATCCCTGAAAACAAGGAGGAGTTTTTGGAATGACTGGCAGTCACGTTTTCCTGCCTTTACTCGAGCGGTTCCTTTCCCTCTGAACGAAAGTCGTTTTGATATCTCTTGTCTGTGGGAATTCTGATCGTGCCCCTCCTCAAGGAAACGCTCCCGGTTTCCCCAATTACAGCTTATTGCTCCCTCTCCGCGCTCCTCGCACCGGTTCCCCCCGCCCCCGCCCCAGCACCACATTTGTCAAGCCTGTGACTGTAGGGACACTGAACGCAAGTTTGGGGAGAGGGGTCTTGGTATTGCGGAGAACTGCGGAAGCCTCAATGCCTCTTCGAAGGAAGCCCAAGGGGACCCAGACAGAAGGGAAGCGGTTGTGCTAGCCCTTGCCTGCCACTGGGCTTAACCCATTTAGTCCCGCTCTCCTGCCAAACCCACCTTTGCTCCCGCCTACGCCCTGCCCAGTCCAAACTACAGACCTGGGCGAGGCACTGACTGGTCGAGTCCTGGCTGGACGGGTCCCCGCGCAGCCTCTTGAAAAGCCGTGTGCCCGCCAGTAGTACAGAAAAGACTTCTGAGCTCACGATGAAGCCGGACGGGCCTCGCTTGCGTCTGAGGGCCGTGGCCTTCGGGTTCTTGCTTCTCCTCGTCCCGGGCCAGGGTGAGGCTCCCGCGCAGGGCAACATAGGGACCGGGGTAGGACTTGGCCAAATTCTGCAGAGGCTGTGGGGATGGAGGTGGGGGTGGGAGAGCGGGTACTGGCGTCCGGGAGGTGGGAGCCGCTGGAGCGCTACAGTAACAGAACCGTGATCCCACGCATCTCTGCGTCCCCAGAGGCGAGAAAAAGTCTGGCCTGCCCCAGGTCTAGCTACGCTGAGGGGCAAACGGGCTCTAGGTTGCGAGACGCAGCCGGGCGGGGTGGGAAGTTATTTGGAACATTTCCCTTCTAAGTGTTCGTGGTGGAGCTGGAGCTGATCGGTGATAGCATCAACAATAATAATAACCTTCCTGCCACCGTTTGGCTCTGAGCGTTGCAACCTTGGCCAGAGGGACGTCCTGACAGCCTCTGAATCTCTCTCCACGGAGTTGTAGGCAAGGTTACTGGCTCAGGCTACAGAGGCCCCCATCCCCAGCAGCTACATCTAGCAGAAGAGACTGCCACATCCTCTTCACCCCATGCACCCACCCGAGGTGAGGGTATGCCTTAGCCTTCAGGGCAAAGGTAATAGCTCTTTGTGCCAGCCCTTATCAGTAGCTTTTACTGATAAGTAGCTTAGGCTATGTGGGCACAGTACCCGAGCACAGCCCCAGCTCCTGTACCTGCTCTTGAACCCTGCTGCTGCTGCTGCTAAGTCGCTTCAGTCGTGTCCGACTCTGTGCGACCCCATAGACGGCAGCCCACCAGGCTCCCTCGTCCCTGGGATTCTCCAGGCAAGAACACCGGAGTGGGTTGCCATTTCCTTCTCCAATGCAGGAAAGTGAAAAGTGAAAGGGAAGTCGCTCAGTCGTGTCCGACTCCCAGCAACCCCATGGACTGCAGCCCACCAGGCTCCTCCATCCATGGGACTTTCCAGGCAAGAGCACTGGAGTGGGATGCCGTTGCCTTCTCCGGCTCTTGAACCCTATGATCATGTAATTCAGAGGTTCTCTGCCTGTGACACTTGACTATCTTGTCCCCTCCCAGTCCAATCTGCCCAGGAAGGGTCCACACACTCATGACTCCCCCGTGGCCCACCCCACTGGGCTTCCACCCTGACCCCTTGCTCACCAGACTCTAGGAGGTCCCCGGAATCTTCCAGCACCACAATCTGCTAAGCTTGGCTGAGGCCTCTTTTTAAACATGTTGCTGTGTTGGATTGGACCCACTTTCAGAGCAGAAGAATTGATAAGTACAGGTGATGGGTCTGTCCCTCTCCTGTTCTACCAAGTCCTAGCTTTTTGACAGGGACCATCTAGATCTCCAGGGCTTTCCACACACTGCCCAGGAGTTCACCCAAGAATGGGTGTGTGCATGCATCCTTGGTTTTCACCTAAATGGTCACCCATTGCCTCCCTTTCTGGTCCCGGCTTTTCCACTTCCTGACCCCAGGAGTGACTTCCACACCCCATCGTGGTAGAACTTCTTCATCCTGTTTAATGAAAGGCCTTCTCTTCAAGAAGTAAGCATCCTCAATGTAACCAGCCTCTGATCAGGAACATTTTAGCAGGTTTTGTCCTTTGCTATAACAAACAACCAGCATTAGAGGCTGGTGGAGGCAGTGAATTACATGGATAGACATTCCATCCCACCAGGAACTAGAGAGCAGCATGTTCCTTGGGAGAATGGTGGGCCTTCTGACTTGAAAAGGCATTGCTCAGTTACCCTCTGTGGAGCGTGAGAATAGCTGCTGACTCTGGCCTCACCCACACTATGTGTCATCAAACATGTTAATCCGTGTAAATCTAATAGGTATAGGGTAGTACAGTCACGTGAGGCTGTTTTTTGTTTTCTTTCTTTTAAAAAAAATGAACACTTTTTATTATGAAACCAGGCTCAGATCTGCCAAATTCTGCAGACAGAACCTGAGCATGCAGGAGGAAAGGCGCCAAGGAGGTGGGAACCGGTGGAGATAGCACCAGAGGAATTGGGAGCCTGATTGGATACCTCCCTGCACCCTGAGGCACAGAGAGGGTCAGGACTGCCTGAGGTCACATAGCACTGCAGGGCTCCCCATCTGAGGTAGGGAGAATAATATAGCAGACTCAGTATGCCTTCAACAGTTATCAAGACCTGGGCACCTTAGTTTTGTTTGGATTATCACCTCTCCTTTGCACTATTATTTGAAACAAATCCCAGACATCACATCACTTGTAAATTTTTTTAATCATGTCCTACTAAAATAAAAGGTGTATATCTCTCATAATTTCTTAATGTAATCAAACATCTAGTCAAACATTGTTTTTTCATGTTATCTCATGATATTTATGACATTTTTTAAAACCACGATTTATATAAGATTCATACTTTAAGAACTGGTAGCTGTGCTTCTTTTTTTAATAGCAAATTTAAGATATAATTCACATAGCATTTAATATGGTTTGTAGGGACTTCCCTGGTGGCCAGTGACTAAGACTCCATGATCCCAATGCAGGGGGCACATGTTTGATCCCTGGGCAGGGAACTAGGGACTTCCCTGGTAGCTCATCTGGTGAAGAATCTGCCTGCAATGCAGGAGACCCTTGTTTGATTCCTGGGTCAAGAAATTCCCCAGGAGCGTGGATAGACTACCCAATCCAGTATGTTTGGGCTTCTCTGGTGGCTCAGATGGTAAAGAATCTGCCCTCGATGAGGGACACCTGGGTTCGATCCTTGGGTTGGGAAGATCCCCTGAGGGAGAGCATGGCAACCGACTCTGTATTCTTGCCTGGAGAATCCCCATGGATAGAGGAACCTGGCGGGCTACGGTCCATGGGGTCGCAGAGTTGGACACAACTGAGCAACTAAGCACAGCACAGCACGGGGAGCTAAATCCCACATGCCATAACTAAAAAAGATCCCACATGCCACAACTAAGACCCAGCACAGCCAAAGAAATAAAATAAATAAACACACATTTTAATATGGTTTTTAGTATATTTATGGAGTTTACCACATTGATTTCCCTTTGCCCCAACATTTTCTCTCTATGAATATCCCAATTGTGATTTTGTATAAATTGAATCATCCAATATGTGGTGCTTTAGAACTGGCTTTTTTCACTTAGCATATTTTCAAGGTTCATCTGTGTTGTAGAATGTTTGGTAATTCTTTTTATTGCTGAATAATATATTCTATTGTGTAGATATTGTACATTTTATCAATCCATTTATCAGTTGATGGACATTTGGATTCTTTCCACTTTTTGGCTATTATAAATAATCCTGCTATGAACATCCATACCCAAGTTTTTGTGTGGACATGTTTCCAATTCTCTTGAGTTTATACCTAGGAGTGGAATTGCTGGGTCATTTGGTAACTCTATGTTTAACTTTTTGAAGAACTACAGGATGTTTTCCAAAGCACTTGCACCATTTTCCTTTCCCACTGGCAATGTACGAAGGTTCCAGTTTTTCCACATCCTTTCCAACATTTATTATTGCCTGTCTTTTTGAAGTATTTCGTGAAGCTCAATCTTCAGATTCCTTCTCTGCCTTGCTTCTGTTTTCCTTGTGATTTTGTTGTTGTGTTGAAGAAACTAGTTTATTCTGGAGAGGATCCCAGAGTTGGGATTTGGGTTATTTTTGTTTGTTTTCTTGAAGTATAGTTGATTTATAATGTTAAGTTAGTTTCAGGTGTACAGTAAAGTGGTTCAGTGATAAACATATTCATATTCTTTTCCCTTATAGATTATTATGAGATATTGAGTAGAGTTCCCTGTGCTGTATAAGGGCTCTAGGCCCTTGTTGGTTATTTTATATATAGTAGTGTGTATATTGGCGAAGGCAATGGCAACCCACTCCAGTACTCTTGCCTGGAAAATCCCATGGATGGAGGAACCTGGTAGGCTGCAGTCCATGGGGTCGCTAAGAGTCGGACACGACTGAGCGATTTCACTTTCACTTTTCACTTTCATGCATTGGAGGAGGAAATGGCAACCCACTCCAGTGTTCTTGCCTGGAGAATCCCATGGACGGAGAAGCCTGGCAGGCTGCAGTCCATGGGGTCGCACAGAGTCGGACATGACTGAAGCGAATTAGCAGCAGCAGCAGCAGCAGCAGCAGTGCATATATGTTAATCCCAAACTCCTAATTTATTCCTCCCCCCTTTTTCCTTTTGGTAACCATAAATTTGTTTTCTGTGTCCCTGAATCTGTTTCTGTTTTGTTCATTTGTATCATTTTTTAAATTCTATATATAACAGAGTTTGGATTTTGCTGGTATGGTGTCTTTTAACTGTTTCTCTGCCCCCTGTGTGCCTGTAAATTTGTATTTATATTCTAGAGTCTCGATCAAATTCAGATTTTACGTTTTGCTTTGTTTTGTTTAGGGTCAAGACTGCTTCATATGCAGTACAATGGACTTCCAATAGAAAACATACAATGTCTGATTGTCTTGCTTTCTGTGACAAAATAAGTTGCTGACATCACATTCAGGTTTCAGTATGCGTTTCTCTTAGCATGATTGAGACAAATATCTCATTTGTGTAAAAGCTATTTATTGGTATTCCTCATTCTATCTGAATATGCACTTTCACCATTTCATGTTCTTTTGCCAAATGTACGTTGCTGTCATCTTTCTTATTTATAGAATTTTTTATCTATTAGGAATTTCAGCTCCCCAACTGTTAGGTGACTTTCTTTCTTTTTTTAAATTTTTAAACTTTTATTTTCAAAGAGCTAGTATTGTTTCTGCATAAGGTAGATGTGCTGGACGATCCATTTAAGCAAGTCCAGTTAGTCCAACTTAACGACACTGATGTCCTTCGCATACTGGTGGAAACGCTGGTGGCACATTTTGAGGCCGTATTTTTGGATCAGACCATGGTGGTTTGAGCAGACCCAGCAAGAGCGAGAACTCTGGCTGAATTTTCTCTGATGGATCCAATAGAGCTGCTGGTGGCCCATGTTGCTTTCTTGGCTGCAATGAGGCAAAGGTGTTAGGTGACTCTTAATCTCTTCCTGGTTGCCAGATCCCTTTAGCAGGGCGGGCTGTGCTTTCTAATGTTCTAGACACAGCTGCCCTTTCCTCTGTAGTTCTCCTCACAACATCACTCTTTATTTGGGGAATACTTTATGTCATTCTTGCCACCTGGAATGTGAGATCCTTAAGGACAAGAATCTTGTCTGTCTGATTCCTATAGTTCTCCTGCTGCTCCTAGGCCTGCACACAGTGAGTGGAAGGGACACTCTCACCCCCATCAAGCTCATATGGCTATTTGAGGCTCCTGGGGCTAAACCATGATGCCAAGCCCCAGAGAGGTACACTGAGCCTGATGGAAAAGGCTGGAGCAGTAAAGGCAGTGGGGGCAGGGCAGAATTACAGGCAGGGAGTCTGTAAAGCAAGTATTGGTAGATCAGTGTCCCTTGAGCTGAGCTGAGGACAGGAAGGAGGTGAAAACATCAACAGTCTGGGAGGGCAGCTGAATGGGGAGACCCAACCCTGATGTCCATCTCTCTGCCCACAGGCCAGGACTCTACCCGCCCTGTCCGAACCACACACACAGGGAAGGTACAGGGGAGCCTTGTCTACGTGAATAATGCTGATGTGGGGGTCCACACCTTCTTGGGAATTCCCTTTGCCAAGCCACCTGTAGGGCCGCTGCGATTTGCACCCCCGGAGCCCCCAGAATCTTGGAGTGGTGTAAAGGATGGGACTTCCCAGCCAGCCAAGTAAGCAGGAGGTCTGGGAACTTTAGGCCCTGGTATAGAGGGTACTCTTGAGCTCTGGGCCAGGTTGCAGTTGTTATTTCATCTAAGCCACAGCCAGTTTTCCTTCTGAGTTTGATGGATATTCGAATGCATTTTTCCGATAAGCATGCTGAAGCTTGAAAGAGCAAAGTAACTTTCCCAGACTGAGGACTTAGCACTCAAAAGAGCATTAGATCTACATGCTGAAGGGACAAGCAGAGACATGTAACTCCCTAAGTTTTAATCATACCAAGTGATCTCTGACACCAGAGAAAGTGGCTCTGAAAGAGGTTTGACCCTTGTAGGAGCTCCTGATTCTAGCAGCTCATACTGTAGATTCCCAAGGAGTGGCAGACCTGAGTCTTCACAGTCACTCTGCCAACCAACAGGGCCAGGTGCCACAACTGCAACCTGGCCCAGAGCTCAAGGAATTGACCAAGGAATGTGTGAATGTTCTTGCAGCTGGAAACTTTGAGGGAGAGATGAGGTTTTCTGAGAGATTGACTTGAGGTTTTTAAAGGACATTGCACTGCTCTTCTCTTGAGAAATTAAGCCATTCATTTTGGCAGCACATGTGTACGGGCTACTCCCCTGTCCCAGGTGTGTGTGAGTACAGGGATATGGTGGTGAATGTCAACACAGGCAACCAACAGTTCTCATAGAGGCCCTCAAGAGTCAAGATTTCTCAGCCTCAGGAGGATAGTATCCAAGGCCCTCATAAACTTGAGGCTTCCCTGGAAGACGGGGCTCCATTCCAGCTTTCCCAGAGTCTGTGGACTGTAACCTGGTGCAAAGGTCCTTTAAGGAGGGATCACATGTAAGTGGGGCATCAGAGAAAGTTGGACCAAGTAGCTGGGAGTAAATCGGGGCCCAGAATCTGGTTACAGCTACTGCACAGCCCCAGGACTAACTGCCTGCCACCACCAGGTGTCCGCAGGACGCCGACGGCATGAAAAGCATGGAACTATGGAATGTGACCCTGCCTTCTACCTCCATGTCTGAAGATTGTCTGTACCTCAACATCCACACACCTGCCTATTCCCATGAGGGCTCCAATCTGCCTGTGAGTGCCAGGACATAACTGGGTGAGGGGTGGGAGGATGTTTCTTCTGCAAGAAGATTGAAAAGGACAAGATCAGCTTGAGCCCCACTGCACGTGGACCCTGTTAAGACACTGAGTGCTTCTTACCCAGCGTGGATTGCTGACCCTTCGGCACAGGGTCACAAAACCCTGGCTGCTCTCAGAGGTCAGAAACTGTGTCCCTAGGAGGGACAGTGGACTCACCCAACCAACTCATACCCAGGACCCAGTCAGGTACCTAGGTGCCTAAGGCCTGCACTTTGAGGTGGCCAGAGACCCCAGTCTTGGATTATCCATTGGGCCAGTGAGAATGGAGTACTCTTAATTAATGTGCATGCATGTAAGGTGATCAGAGAAACACTCCTTTTCTTTCCACCTCAGAGGGTTCTGGGGGAAATGGAGCCAGGCTCTGGTAAGTGGGACAGGCCTTACATGTGGGAGGTGGGTTTTCCTGATAGAACATGGGTCACCTTCAGTCCAGGTAATGAAGACACTACTGTGTCTTGCTAGAGTTCTGTCCATGTGGTTAGGTGAGCAGAGTCAAAGTGGTGGTTAGTTTAGGTAGCAGCCCTGGTGGGGTTTAGGGCCAGGTGGGAGCCACATGGTAACTATACCTCGGATTCCCCAGGTGATGGTGTGGATCCATGGTGGCGGGCTTGTCCTGGGCATGGCGTCCATGTATGACGGCTCTGCACTGGCAGCCTTTGGAGACGTGGTGGTGGTCGTTATCCAGTACCGCCTGGGTTTGCTGGGCTTCTTCAGGTGAGTCTGGGGTTGGGCTGGGCTGGGCAACGAGGACTGATGGAGCTAGGACAGCCCCATGACCCTCATCCTTGCCACCTCTCAGCACTGGAGACAAGCACGCAACTGGCAACTGGGGCTACCTGGATCAAGTGGCCGCACTGCGCTGGGTCCAGCAGAATATCGCCTACTTTGGAGGCGACCCTGGCCGTGTCACAATTTTTGGCGAGTCTGCGGGTGGCATAAGCGTGTCTTTGCATGTCATATCCCCCATGTCCCAAGGACTCTTCCATGGCGCCATCATGGAGAGTGGCGTGGCCCTGCTGCCTGGCCTCACCATCAACTCATCTGACAAGATCGCCAAAGTAAGTGCCCTCACCCGTGGAAAGCCCAGACCTGCTCCCTGCATTTCTTAGCCCTCAGCCCATTATGCTGTCTGTTAAGTGGAGATAACAGGGACTCCCCTGCCATCAGAGGACCTTGGGAACAGCCATCTACCTGGGGATTGTTCAGGGGTCAGAATTCACAGGACTCTGTCAGCTCAGAGGCTGAGTGTGTTCCGTGGCCCATAGAACTTCTGCCCTGGGACCCCCATCAGAGGCAGGACCATCTAGGAAAGTGGGATGGCACCCCCCCCCAGCTGAGTCCTCTGAGCAACAGGGAGGTTGGGACAATTTCAACCCTGTAGAAATCCATTCACAATACTCTGTGAGATTTGGGGGTACACCTGCCTGCACCTGGGGCATTGGGCATACCTCTCTCCCCTACCTGGAAGGATGAGCCGACCACTGCCTGATCTCTTCACAGGTGGTAGCCAACCTGTCTGCCTGTGGCCAGGTTGACTCAGAGGCCCTGGTGGACTGCCTGCGGCACAAGAATGAAGAGGAGGTTCTGGCCATCAACAAGGTTTGGCTGAATGGATGTGGCTTTGAAGGGAGGGGCAATCAGGTGTGCGGCAGGCAAGCCTGGGTACCCTTCACTGTCACGGGCAAGTTTTTCTAGCTCCACACTGTGGTGTCCTTATAGCCCTCTTACAGGAGCCTCCTGTAAGCCTCCCTTACAGGAGATGAGGTGCGAATTGAGACCAGGCCATGTTGAGGCAGATGTAGGACCTTCTGGGATGGGTGTGAGCATCCTGGGATGAACCAGGAAGGGGTGCATGATGTCTGTGGCATCAGAAAGTGTCTGCGACCTGACCTTGAGGATCCTTAGCTCATCAAGATCATCCCCGGCGTGGTGGATGGGATCTTCCTGCCCAAGCACCCCCTGGAGCTGCTGGCCTCTGACGACTTTCAACCTGTCCCCAGCATCATTGGTGTCAACAATGATGAGTATGGTTGGATCATCCCCTTGGTGAGGCCCACTCCCAAGCCTCCAGGTGCCTGGGAGCCCATCCAATGGGAAGTCCTCAGGGCTTCATAGTTCTGGGCCCATCCTATTTCCAACTTGAGTCTCTCCCACCACCCAGAGCGTGAACAATTCTGACACTAGGAGGGAAATAAGCAGAGAGTCCGTGAGGAATGCCTTGCAGGAATTGTCAACAATGACGGTGAGGTTCTTGTGGACCTGCCCTCATGGGAAGGGGTTCCTTTCCTATCCCAAGGCACGGGGAACCCATCACCCAGATATCCTGTCTATGCAATACCTGCCCCCACCCCCACCAGAGCTTGGTCCCTGTCCTCAGTTCCCAATCCCAACCCAGAATCCATCTCCCACCTCTGCCCCTGCTGCCTCCCGGCCCCTGCCAGCCTGCCTAACCTGACTCCCTCATCCACCTGGGGCAGACTATGCCTCCTGAGTTTGGTGAGCTGTTGATGGAGGAGTACATAGAGGACAGTGAAGACCACCAGACCCTCCAAAACCAGCTCCATGAGATTATGGGGGACTACCTTTTTGTGATCCCTGCACTCCAAGTAGCAATGTTTCATCGTAAGTACATCTGTAACTAAAGCCAGACTGGCAGGGGGGCAGCTTGGAGCTGCAGGTGTCAGGGGAGGTCTACCAGTGTCCAGGTCCCCACCCATATATATTTATTGGGCCCCAGGTGCCAGGCACTTGAGATCCTTCATCTCGGTAAATCCTCATGGCTAGTCTAAGAGACAGACATTTATCCCATTTTACAGAAGAGGAAAAGAGTTCAGTGACCTTCAGTGACTTGCCCAAGACCACACCCTAGGAAGTTCCAAGGCCACGATTTGAACCCAGGCCCTTCCCACTGCCGTTGCTCCAGCCTGGGATTCCCTCACCCCATTGTCCAGATTCCAACCATCTTTGGACCTAGCTATGTCATCACCATGGATCATGCAGGAAGGCTCCCAGTGAGGGGCTGCCATGTCATGGCCCATCTGCCCTACCTCCCCAGGTTCCCACGCCCCTGTCTACTTCTACGAGTTCCAACATCAGTCCAGCTTCTTCAAGGATGTCAGGCCGAGCTCTGTGAGGGCGGACCATGGAGATGAGGTTCTCTTCCTCTTCAGGAATGAGCAAAGTGAGTCATCCTGGGTGGGGCTCCTTGTTCCCAGGATGTGGGATGCTCGCTGAGACCCTGGGTGAGGGCAATCATGAGAAAACTAAGGCTCTGAGAGAGGACGGGATCAGGTGTCCAAGATCTGACAGATGGAAAGACTGAGCTCCAGGGACTTCCCTGATGGTCCAGTGGTTAAGACTCTACACTCCTGATGCAGGGGGCACAGGTTCAATCCCTGGCTGGGAAACTACGGTCCCGCATGCTGCAGGTACAAAAAAGAAAAGGAAATTTTAAAAAAGAAGACGAAGAAGAAAAGGAAAGGGAAAAAAAAACTGAGCTTGGAGTCCAGGACTCTTCAGACCAGAACCTATACTCCATCTCTCCCCACCCTGATTTTAGGTGTCTGGCATGGGTGCAGAGAACATATTTCAAAGGCATTTTTCTCTCTCTCTCTCTCTTTTTTTTTTCCCTTCCTCCCTACCCTTCTTTTTCCTATTTATTTATTTATTTTTTAAAATCACTCAGTCATGTCCAACTCTTTGTGACCCCACGGACTATACAGTCCATGGAATTCTCCAGGCCGGAATACTGGAGTGGGTAGCTGTTCCCTTCTCCAGGGGATCTTCCCAACCCCAGGTATTGAATCCAGGTCTCCCTCATTGCAGATGAATTCTTTACCAGCTGAGCCACCAGGGAAGCCCTCCTATTTATTTTTTAAATCTCTTCCAGTGTCAGAAGAAGAGAGCCTTCTAGGTCAGGGTTGAACCCAGTGTCGGGTCAGCCAGAGGCCGGGATGAATATATGGGGCTTGGGCAAGGACAGGGCCTGGGGATCGGGCAGAGCTGAAGGCTGGGGATGACAGGGCAGAGCCTGGGATGGTGGGGAGACGGGCGAATGACCCACGTGCCGGACTGAACTGCCCTGACCTGGACCCTTGTCTTCTTGCTCTGTAGTCCAATTCACGGAGGAGGAGGAGCTGCTGAGCAGGAAGATGATCAAGTATTGGGCCAACTTTGCTCGAAATCAGTGAGATGTCACACCCCTACTTTAACCCCATGGTGGGGAGGGCAGGGCCTGGAATCCATCTGGGGCTCCCCTCATCTGTCTACGGTGACTCATGAGTGTATGTGTCCTTCATTGCATGGCCCCCTCCCCAGCTCCAAGATCCTCTTGGACACTCTTTCCATCTCTGGGTGACCTGGATGGTGGGGGGAGGGGCGGTGACAGTGCTGTTACCTACAGAACCTCCCTCTGTCAGGAAGGAACAAAGGCTGCCCTGCCTCCTGTAGAACTGATGCTCTAGTGGGAGGTGGTTTCTTTCTTTCCTACTTCTAGAAACCTCCCCTCTCATTCCCCAAGCCCTGTTTGGTTGCCTTGCCTGACCTGTCAGGGTGCTTGGATCTGAGCTTGGTAGGACTCAGAGTGACCCTCATGTCTACAGGAACCCCAATGGTGAGGGTCTGCCCCACTGGCCGATGTTCGACCAGGAGGACCAATACATGCAGCTGAACACGCAGCCTGCAGTGGGCCGGGCCCTGAAGGCCCACAGGCTCCAGTTCTGGATGAAGACCCTACCCCAGAAGACACAGGAGCTAATGGAGACCAAGGAGAAGCACACAGAACTATAGTTTCCTGCATCTGGGGGTGGGGGGTTGGGGGCTTGAGTATAGGTGGGGCTCTGCCAGATGTGCCCACACATGCCCAGTGAGGAGCCAGCAGTTTTTTCTTTCATTCACACAGCCATTCATTCATTCATTGATTCTTCTACCCATCTATCCTCCCGGAAACCTTGAAGAACCAACTGCCTGATGTTCCCAAGCCTGCCACGGGTCCTCTCTTCTCAGACACAATCAATAAACCTTCCCAGGAAGCTGTGTGAGCAAACACTAATGGAAGTTTACTTTCTTTAGCACTCCACTGGACCCTGAGCCCCGTCTTCCCTTCCTTACTTCCACTGCCTCCCCAGCCTCTCTCTCCTCTACCTCTGAAGGAAGGTGCTTGGGGAACCTTGCACACCTGGCTCTCAGCAAGGCCCCCATGCTCTCCGTCTGTAAATGGCCAATCAGAAACCTGGACACTAGGATCCTGGGAGTGTAGGATCTCAGCCCCGCCCTCCACCCAGGCTACCCATTACTCAGAATGTCCATGTCCCTATCCCCACCCATTGTCTTCCTAGACTAAGTGCTATCTATTGTTGACCTTTAAACAAACTTCTCTTTCACTTAGTGTCCCACAGAGGTGATTGACCCTTTTTTTTTGTAGGAAGCAGAATTGGGCTTGTCCATGGGCTGCTGGAGCCTGGGCCAGCTGCACAGTGGTCAGGAGAACTGGGCGGGTTCCTCAGTCACTGTCTCCTGAACCTGTCTTTATCTTCAGTGATTCTGCAGACATTGTAGGGCCCAGACTTTACATGATCGCAGCACATCCATGAAGAGATTTATCTGTGAGATATTTCCTGGAAGCAGGATTGAGGGATCAGAAGATCTAGGATGTTAGGAGAAGAGACTTGTCTGTTGGCTCCCAATGGCCTCTTCATCCAGGGAGGTCTCCTTTGCTTTTTAGAATCCCCCTTGCTACTGCCGACCCCCACCTCCAACCATCCCCTCTGCTGAGCATTCCCCAACTCACTGTGGGCATTGACATGATTCGTTTTCCTATGGACCTCATTCTCCCTAAACTTTTAATTCCTTTTCACCATCTCTTCCCACCCGCACCCCACCCCACCAAAACCCTATCTTATATTTCATCTCAATATGCAAAAGCACCAATTATGTTCATTCTGCCTCTTTGTTCCACCAAAGCACTTTCTTTATATCAATAAGAGGTTGTATCCCTCTTCTCATAGATCCTGGACTCCCTCTGACCCTCTGAGTACCTGGTTTCCCAGGAGAAATGTCCCCCTTCTTTCTACCCACTGTATTCAGCCCAATCAGAGCCCCCTGAAGTTGGGCTTGAAGGATGGAGATTCACGCATTGCCCACTATAGACACCAGGTGGCACACAAGTACACCCTTGAGCTTGAGATGACCAACTCTGGATGAGAAAGGAGACTTCTTTCTAAAGAACACTTTCTTTTGTTTTTTTTTTTCTTTCTTTCTTTTTTTTCTTTTGTTGTTCTTGTTAGTTCATCGCTAAGTCTTGTTCGACTCTTTGCGACCCCATGGACTGTAGCCTGCCAGGCTCCTCTGTCCATGGGATTTCCCAGGCAAGAGTACTGGAGTGGGTTGCCATTTCCTTCTCCAGGGGATCTTCCCAACCTAGGGATTGAACCCACACCTCCTGCATTGGCAGGTGGATTCTTTACCACTGAGCCACTAGGGAAGCCCGTTCTCATGAACACTGTCTGGTTCTAATGCTTCCCCAGCATCCTGAAAGCATCTGTTGGCATGCATGCTTCTGTTTTTCAGTCCTGCTATGCACAGTGTACTTCCCAAAAGTGGACTCCCAGGACTAGTTTTAGGTAAACTGATTTTTTGAACAGCTTTATTGTGGAATAATTCACATACACATTCACCCATTTTAGGTGTGAAATGGGTGTACAGTTTTATAAATTTGGATAAATGTATAAGACGTACAACCACCATCACATCAAGTTTTAGGATGCATCCATTGCTCAGAAAAGTTCCTTTGTGCACCCTGGCACTGCCCCGAACCTGATTCCACACAACTACTAACTTGCTTTCTGTTGCTATAGTTTGCCTTTTTTAAAGCTTCATATAAATTGATTTTTTTTTTACCAGCTTCTGTCTCTTAGCATAATGTTTTTGAGATTCAACCAGTAGTTTTTCTCTTTTCTTGCTGAAGAAGACTCCATATATGACACGCCACATTTTACCCATTCATCCACTGACGGACATTTGAGTGATTTCTCCTTTTTCCCAGGTGGTGCTAGTGGTAAAGAACCCACCCGCCAATGCAGGAGACATGAGACATGGGTTCCATCCCTGGGTCAGGAAGATCCCCTGGAGAAGGAAATGGCAACCCAGTCCAGTATTCTTGCCTGGAGAATCCCATGGACAGAACAGCCTGGTGGACTATAGTCCATGGGGTCCCAAAGAGTCGGACACGACTGAAGCGACTGAGCATTTTTAGGCTATTTTCAACAAAGTCGCTATGAACATTTTCAGACAAGTCCCTGGACATATGCTTTCATTTCATAAATAGTAAATTGCTAGGGCTTCCCAGGTGGCAGGAGCAATAAAGAACGCACCTGTCACTGCAGGAGACATAAGAGACACAGGTTCAATCCCTAGAGGACAGCATGGTAACCCACTCCCATATTCTTGCCTGGAGAATCCCATGGAAAGAGGAGCCTGGAAGGCTATAGTCTGGTCCATAGGGTTGCAGAGTTGGACACAACTGAAGCAACTTAGCACACATGCAAATAGCTAACAGTGGATTCACTGAGTCATATGGAAAGTGTGTGCTTAACTTTGAAAGAAAATGTCAAACTGCCTTCCAACTTGACTATGCCATTTTTGCATACTCATTAGCCATATATGTGAGTTCC
Source organism: Bos indicus x Bos taurus (assembly GCF_003369695.1). NCBI lineage: Eukaryota > Metazoa > Chordata > Mammalia > Artiodactyla > Bovidae > Bos > Bos indicus x Bos taurus. The sequence continues at coordinate 31,206,356 of NC_040093.1, read as the reverse complement.
AATTACTCCAGATTCTCACCAGCACCTCGTCTTATCAGTCTTTTACATTTGATTAATTTAATGGATGTGTAGTGGTATCTCATTGTGGCTGGTTACCTCCCTCCATCACCCACCTTCCTCTTTCTCAGTCTCTCTCTCATGAGCCCTTGCATGTACCTGGGATTCTGAGAGAGGGAATGGCCCCACCAGGGAAATTTCCAAAGAGGATTCAGGAAGCTGCCCTGGTTGTTTCTGGCAGGAGAGAAATTTGGTCCTCAGGCTCTCCAAATTGAGGTGTGAGCTGGAACTCCAGGAGAGGATCTGGCTTCCAGTCCAGCCATGACCTTCACCCAGTCCCTCAATGAACAGCACATTCAGCTGTTCGAATTAGCAAATATTTGCCAGTGCATTGTACTCTCCACCCATCCCCCCACCTCTCACTCCCAGCCAGTCATGTTCCTGACACTGGGGCCCATGGGGTGGGGGTCTCCCAAGCCAGCAGAGAGCCGGACATCCTGTTCTGACACAAGAACAGGCTCCCCTTGCCTCTGGTTTCATACCTCATGTTTTCGTGCTGTAACCTCACTTGAACCCTGCGAGGTGGCTCCTCTTATCATCACTGTTTAATGGAAGACAAAACTAGGCCTGGAACTGTGAAGTAACTTGTACCAGGTCACACAGCTGACACGTGGCAGAGCCAGGATCTCAGGGCAGGAGGGCTGGCTCTGAAATCACGTTGCTTCAGATTTGAAGTCACGTTGCTTCAGATTTGAAGTCACGTTGATTTGAGTTGCTACAAGGAGTCTTCCTGCCCCATTTCCTCCATCATCCCTGCCCAGGAGTCTCAGGCCCAGTGGAGGGTAGTGCCCTGCCTCCACCGCTGCCACGTGAGGCCACTTTCAGAGAGTCAGCCTACCTGAGAGTTATCCCCAGCATACACCCTGGGGATCCTCAGCGCACAGGCCCCTCAGCAGGGCTGCTCGGGCCCAAGGCATCATCCAACCACCATGAAAAAGAGCTTGTCTGTTTTTCAAAACATTAAACACAGAACTACTACCAGCAGTTCCATTCCCAGCTCTACAGCGAAGAGAAACGAAAACATAGGACCGCACAGAAACTCATAAACAAATGTTTACAACAGTGTAATTCATAAGAGTCAAAAGGAGGAAACAACCCAAATGCCCTTCAATGAATGAATGGGTAGAAAAAATGTTGCTGCACCCACAGTGAAATATTATTTGACCATAAAAAGTAAGTACTGATATGTGCTACACCCTAGATGAAACTCCAAAACATCATGCTGAGGGAGAGAAGCCAGATACTAAATGTCACATATCATATGATTGCTTTAATGTGATACATCCAGAATAAGTAAATCTATGGAGTCAGAGAGCAGATTAATGGTTATCGGCTCCTCAGGGGATGGGGTTATTGGCATGGAAGGTGAGGGGGTAGGAGTGGGAATGGAGAGTGACTGTTTAATGGGTAGGATATATTGCTGGGGTAATGAAAGAATTTTGTAACTAGAAAGATTGCACGAAATCGCAAATACACTAAATGCCACTGAATTGTATACTTTATAATGGTTCATTGTAATGTGAATTTGGTGGTGGTTTAGTTGCTAAGTCGTGTCCGACTCTTGAGACTCCATAAACTGTAGCCTGCCAGGCTCCTCTGTCCTTGGGATTCTCCAGGCAAAAATAGTGGAGTGGGTGCCATTTCCTTCTCCAGGGGATCTTCCCAACCCAGGAATCAAACCCAGGTCTCCTGCCTTGCAGGCAGATTCTTTACTGACTGAGCTACAAGGGAAGACTCGATTTTTTTTAAAAAAGGGACTTCCCTGGTGGTCCAGTGGTTAAGAGTCTGCCTTCCAATGAGGGAGATGAGGGTTCAATCCCTGGTGGGGGAACTAAGATCCCACATACCTCCAGGGATCTAAGCCTGAGCACCCCCAACTCCTGAGCCAGGAGATCTTGCTTGCACAACAAAGACCTGATGCAGCCAAAAATAAATAAAATTTTTTTTAAAGGGGGCGTCAACCCCAGTTCCCTCTACCCTGCTGCAGAGCTCAGGTGCCCCTCCAGCAGGTAGGACCAGACAGTGGCCCCCACCCCAGTGAGCTGGTGCACTCAGAGCAGGACTGGCACCGGGGTCATGTCCACTATTCACTCAGGTAGGTGATATGTGTGTCTTGCAGTGAGTGTACAAAGTGTTCTGGAAGTCTTGGTGTCAGGAGAGCTGGAACTTGAACCCAGGGTTGTAGAGCACCTTCCCTTGCCTAGGGCTGTCATATCACCCAGGCTCCTGCTGGCAGGGCTGCTCTCCCAGCCCCACCTCCCTCCTCCCCCAACCTGGGTGCTAGACTCTGGGTCTTTGGACTGGCCACCAGTCAGGTGGGGGCGGTCTGCTGAGGCTTTCCTAACAACCATTTAGAGATTGGGTGTGCCAAAGGGCAGGGACATTGTTCTACCTTCCACCACTTCTGCCCACAGTTGAGTGTGAGTAAGAAGCATGGGCACAGTGGTAAGAACCGGGTCCAGGGCCCTGGTCGGGGTGGCCTGTCTGCTCCTGGCATTCTCTGCTACAGACACTGGTAAGACACGCCCGCAGGGCCTGCAGAGGTGGGAGCTTCTGGGTTGGTGGGAGGACTTGGAGGAAGGGGCAAGAGTTGGGTAGGGACAGGGAAGGTGGGCAGCCTGCTCAGAGAAGGAGCCCTCTGTTCTGTTCAGTTGTTCACCGGAATGCCAAGGGTTGAACATCCTCTCTGGGCAGGGGCAACCATCCGGGTAATGCTACCCACCTCTTTTTTTTATTATGATAAAACATACAAAACATAAAATTTACCATTTTGACCATTTTTAAGTGCAATTTGTCATGTTTTTAAGAGTTCCTAGGATTTCATTTAATCAGTAAGACACAGACATAGAAATGATTATCATGAGAAAGAAAGTTTACTTGCCATTCCCTAGAAACAGGGCCACTCAGGGAAGCAGGGGTCCCTCAGGAGGCAGAGGAAATGAGCAGGGTGGGGAGGGATGTGGATGAGAGCTTTCATTGTTTCCTGTGGGAGGAACAGGTGAGACAGGCAGAGTAGGTCTGGGTTAGCTCACTGGAATGGTTTCAGTAGGTTCTGGGGCACGGGGCTGTCCCTAGTTGTCCGGGACTTGGCCTTGCATTGATTAGGGCAGGTGGTTAGTTGCCAGGAGCATGAGGGTGCCCAGAGGTGGCGGGGGCCGGGGGCATGGCCTCTGGATGGACTGTGAAGGGCACATGTCTCAGTGAGTGGTTTACCATCTCTAAGAACTGGCTAGCCCTGGGAGGGCAAGGCCAGCGAGCCAGATGTCAAATTATCAGAACAGAAAAACCAAAAAGATAAGGTTGTCACACCTTATTCAGCAGGTGAGAGTTAAGAGAGGGCAAGTGGCCGGCCCAAGCCCACCACCCACTGCCCACCTGGCAGGTCTGTGGGTTGCAGGGTAGTTTAGCTTGATCACTACGGGGAACTGACTCAATCTGGAGAAGAGGTGGGGAGAGGACTTAGGTGGTAGTCACAAGACCCGTTTCACAGGTAGGCTGGGGCAGTTCATCAGAGTGCTCAGAACCCGGCCTGGCAGAGGAGGTGCTCAGAGAGCAGACTAGTGGGTCCATCTGCCACCCCATGCACACTCACCCACAGCCCCTCTGTCCTGCCCTCAGGGCCGGGGGTCACTCAGCCTGAAGTGGACACACCCCTGGGCCGTGTGCGAGGCCGGCAGGTGGGCGTGAAGGGCACAGACCGTCTTGTGAACGTCTTCTTGGGCATCCCATTCGCCCAGCCGCCCCTGGGGCCCCACCGGTTCTCGGCCCCACGCCCAGCGGAGTCTTGGGAGGGCGTGCGAGATGCCAGCAGGGCCCACGCCGTGTGAGTAGCCCCGCGGAGGTGGGCAGGCAGGCAGGTGGCAGGGGTCCAGCTACCTGGGCTGGTGGGGCTGACCCATTGGCCCTCGGGCTCCTCCTCCACCACAGGTGCCCACAGGATCCGGAGAGAATGAACAACAGCAGATTTACGCTGGACGGAAAGCACCAGACCTTCCCCATTTCGGAGGACTGCCTGATCCTCAACATATACAGCCCGGCTGAGGCCCCCTCGGGGGCAGGAAGGCCAGTGAGCTGCCTAGAGGGCCCTGTCCACCCAGCCAGTGCGGCCAGGCTTGATTTCTCCCCACCCCCGCTTCGAAAGTGCTCCAGGAGTCCCCAGAAGGCCCTGAGCCAGTCAATGGGCAGCCGCAATCACTGACCCACGGCCGTCTCTGCAGGTCATGGTGTGGTTCCACGGGGGCTCTCTCGTGACTGGCACCGCCACCTCCCACGATGGGTCTGCCCTGGCCGCCTATGGGGACGTGGTCGTGGTCACAGTCCAGTACCGCCTGGGCTTCCTTGGCTTTTTCAGGTGAGGCAGCAGGCCTGGCGGAGGGCAGTGACTGCATAGGGTGAGGGTCCGGAACTCGAAGCGAGACCGGGTCCCAGGCAAGCAGGGTGCTGGGCCGAGAAGAGTCAGCTGAGGCTCCACTCCCTTGGGGGAGGGGCTCAGCCAAAGCCAGGGTTTGACTTGGGCCTTTGGGCACAAGACTTTGGCTCCTGGCCTGTGGGTCAACAGAGTCTGTAGGGTCAAGGAACAACACATTCCAGAAGCCGCAGGAGAGCCAAAGCTGGCGGGTTGCCCAGCCAGGCCCACCCATCCCACATACTGGGAATCTTGCTACTGGGCGTCGCTCATAGCCAGGCCAGATTGAGGAGCAAGGGAAGGTGGGGCATCCCAGGGGCTGATTCAGAGCAAAACTTCAGAGGCTGAGGAAGATCTGTCAAGGGATCCAACCGGCCCTAACCACTGCCCCACCCAACTGCCAGCACTGGGGACAAGCACGCTCCTGGCAACTGGGGCTTCCTCGATGTCATGGCTGCTCTGCGCTGGGTGCAGGGGAACATCACCCCCTTTGGGGGTGACTTCAACTCTGTCACCATCTTTGGTGAATCTAGCGGGGCCTCTGTCGTCTCTGCCCTGGTGAGTCACCCCAGGAAGGGAGCCAGCATTGGTATCTCCTGTGGTCCCAGACCTCCCGGATCTTCTGCCCTCCTCTGACAGCCATCTGTCCTCCACATTGCCCTCAGGTCCTGTCCCCGCTGGCTGCAGGGCTGTTCCACAGAGCTATAGCACAGAGTGGAATTATCACCGTACCGGGGTTACTGGATCCTAACCCCTGGCTCCTGGCTCAGGTCTGCATTTCTTTCACTCTCTCACCCCCTGTACACCTGCCCTATGCTTGCTCTTGGAGTCCCAGGGCGGAGGTGTTAACCAGTAGCCAGCTCCTTGCTGGCAGAGAGGGACACACTAGGCTGAAGGAAACACATGACCAGTGAGAACTCAGGGAAAACCGCCAGAGCTCCTAGGGTGTGACATGGTCCCTGAAGTCATCCCTCCAGCCTCACGGGCTACCTGACCCTGCTCCAGCCTCAGCACCAACCACGGTCCCCTCCCTGCCAGAGGAGCGCACACATGACTCCCTCCCCACCTAAACCCTCTCTCCTTTCCTTGTGTGCCTGCATACTAAATCACTTCAGTTGTGTCCAACCCTTTGGGACCCTGTGGCCTATAGCCCACCAGACTCCTCTGTCCATGGCAGTCTCCAGGCAAGAATACTGGAGTGGGTTGCTGTACCCTCCTCCAGGGGATCTTCCCAGACTTAGGGATCGAACCTACATCTCTCACATCTCCTGCGCTGGCAGACAAGTTCTTTATGACTAGCATCAACTCCTTCCCTTACTCCATAAAACTTTTTTGAGCCCACTGACTCTGGGACTAGAGTTAATTAGATAATGACACTGTTCTCACAGGGGTAGAGGGGACCCAGACACACACACACACACACACACAGATAGTGACAGTAATGACTTAATGGGGGACATATGGAGTGCCTGGGGACCACCCAAGCTGGTGGGCAAGGAAAGCTTATCTGAGTTGGTGGTGGATCTCTGGCCAGTGTCAAGGTCCTGTCTCTTACATCATTGACCCGTTTCTCCTACAAATTTGTCCTCTGTGGGAGGCAGAGGGCTGGAAGTGGGCACTGATGGGCGAGAGGGAGTCAAGACACTTTTCTTTCCCAGACCCTCGCAGACTCCTTGGCCTGCAACTCTGACTCCTCGGCTGAGATGGTGCAGTGCCTTCGGCAGAAGACGATCAAGGAGATGATCCTCGCCTACAAGTCGGTATGCTCACTTCTTGGGGAATGGCAGTGGGCAGTGAAACAGAGGGGATTCTGTCCAGTGCCTGCAGGAGCAGAGGGCCAATCATCAGTGCAGGGTGAGGCAGCTACCCAGGAGGCGAAGGGTCTGGGGGCATGAAGAGGGGGGCCACCCCAGTCCTGAGGGTCTTCTAGCAAAGAAGACGGCTTAAAAGCATCATGGGCCTGGTCTCCCAACTCCCTCCAGTCTTCTCACCTTGGTGATCTCATCCCCTCTCTTCTCCTTAAGGCTCAGCCACCCAGGCAGGCAGCCAAGGCATCTCTAGGGTCCCATCTGTTGAGGGCCTGACTGGGAGGCTCTCTGCTTTGTTTTCTCCTGTAGAAAAAAATAGCTTCGTACAACATCGACGGCACCTTCTTTCCCAAGAGCGCTGAGGAGCTCCTGAGGGAGAGGCAGTTCCCCTCTGTGCCCTTCCTCTTCGGTTTCAACAACCATGAGTTTGGCTGGCTCATCCCCAGGGTGAGTGTGCCCTTCAAGGCCCTCCCTGCCCCATGTGGTTCTCTCCCACCCCGACATCATCTCCATGTGCTGTGAGCTCAGACCCTTCTGTCTCATAGGTGAGGAAGCAGAGGCTGACCCAGTTTCATTTTCTCAAAGCAGATATTTCCTTCTTAGGGACCACATTTTTGTACTTTCTAGGAAGTACTGATCCATAGCATATTCCTGCCTTGGTGTCTGGTTTATGAATCAGGCTCTATGAGACTAGTTTGTGTGACTCTGTACCTGAGAGACCAAGCCCCCAAGATTCCCAGGTTTCTGACAATGTCAAGTCACTGGGAGACATCATGGCCCACGTGCCTTCCAGTCCTTTTCAGGTGCACAGAACACCCCACACAGTGTCACCGTCATACCTTCCTTCTAAGCATCTTCTCATATTTCATTCTCACTCTCCCACCCATCTTCACAATGAATGAATTTAATGCCTGCAAAACCTTCCACAAAGAAAGGGTCGTCTCATAATTTTCCTTCATTTCATTGCTTCGGCAGCTTCTCATTTTAATCACTGAAGCTAATATTGCAGTGAATGTCTTCATGTCCACAGCTTTGTCCTTTGACTTATTTCCTTGGATTTAATTCCCAGGGGGACATTTGGGTGCTTGTTAGATGAAAGCCTTAAGCAATGTTGACACTCACTGAAGTTTGTAGGAGTTTACAGTCCAGGTGTGTGTGTGTGTGTGTGTAATAGCAGAAGAGTGCCCTGGACTCTGGTAGGCAGCCTTGCCCCCACACTTGCAACATTGAATTGTGAGTGTTAAGTGAAAGACAGCCGACTTGGCTGGCTCCCAAGACATAGGCAAACCTGTCTGGTGTGGAACGCTGTGCCCAGGACTTTGTAGCTAAAGATATTTCTCAGGTTGGTGACTCAGCGGGCTGCTCACCCCATCACTAGTGCAGGCGTTCCTTCCACTCTCCATAGGAGCACAACCATAACATTTTCAGCCAACTAGATGTTTACTAAGTATCCACGGCGAAAGCTTTAGCCATGAAAAGTAATCTGTATTCCTAATGGAAACCTCTCCACTTCTTACATGTTGCTATTGGTACCGCACTTTCTGAAATTACTTCACTGATTCAAGCTGCCACCAGCAATGTCTACAGGTTTTTTGTTTTGTTTTGTTTCATTTCGTTTGACTGCTATGAGGCTTGGGGGATCTTAGTTCCCCGACTAGGAATCAAACCCAGGCCCCTTGTGGTGGAAGCACAGAGTCCTAACCACTTGATCACCAGTGAAGTCCCTGGAATCTACAGGCTTTCTTGCAACCTTACCAGCATTTGCAGAGCACAATTTTTTAAATGTCAACTTTTAAAAAATATAATTTACATAGCATAAAAGTTACCTCTTTAAAGTGTACAATTCAGTGGTTCTTAGTATACTCACAAAGCTGTGCAGCCATCACCATATCTTATTCCAGAACATTTGCTTCACCATCACACAGAAAGAAGCCCATACCCATTTAGCTGTCACTTCCCATCCCTCCCCATGGCCCCCACCCCAGCACTTGGCAATCATGAATCTACTTTCTATCTCTGATCTACTCTCTGTCAAGTCTATGGATTTGCCTCTTCTGGACATTTCATATAATAGAATCATACACTATTTGGGGTTTTGTGTCTGACTTCTTTCACCTAATATAATGTTTTCAAGGGGCGTCTATGTTGTAGTGGATATCAGTACTTCCCTCTTTTTTATGGCTGAATAGTTCAGTGTATGGGAGAAGGCAATGGCACCCCACTCCAGTACTGTTGCCTGGAAAATCCCATGGATGGAGGAGCCTGGTAGGCTGCAGTCTGTGGGGTCGCTAAGAGTTGGACACGACTGAGCGACTTCACTTTCACTTTCCACTTTCATGTATTGGAGAAGGAAATGGCAATCCACTCTAGTGTTCTTGCCTGGAGAATCCCGTGGACGGAGAAGCCTGGTGGGCTGCAGTCCATGGGGTCGCACAGAGTCGGACATGACTGAAGCGACTTAGTAGTAGTAGTAGTTCAGTGTATGGATACACCACATTTGTTTATCCATTCATCAGTTGATGGACAGTTGGGTTGTTTCCACCTTTTTGGCTCTTATGGATTCCCCTGCTATGAACGTTTGTGTACCAGTTTTTGTGCAAATAAATGCCTTAATTGGTCTTGGTTATATACTCAGGGATGGAACCAGTGGGTCATGGATTAAGTCTATGCTTAATCATTTCAGGAACTGCTGAAGTATTTTTCAAAGTAGCTGCACCACTTTATATTCCCACCAGCAGTGTGTAAGGATTTCAATTATTCCACATGCTTGCCAATGCTTGTTAATATCTTTTGTTTTGATTGTAGTCATCCCAGTGGGTGTGAAGTGGTATCTCATTGTGGTTTTGAGTTGCACTTCCCTAGTGACTAAAATGGTGAACATCTTTTCATGTGCTTATCAGCCATTTTAATATTTCCTTTGGAGAACTGTCTTCTGTTTTGCCCATTTTTAAATTGAATTATTTGTCTTTTTATTGTTGAGTTGTAAAATTTTTCATATATTCCAGGTATATGATTTTCAAATATTTTTCCCATTCTGTGGATTGTATTTTCACGTTGTTGACAGTATCCTTTGCCACACAATTAAAAAAAAATTGATGAAGTTTATCTGTTCTTCTGTTGTTTGCCCTTTTTTTTTTGTCATACCTAAGAAATGATTGCTAAATCCAAGGTCATAAAGGTTTACCTCTATGATTACTTCTCAGAATTTTATAGTTTTAGCTGTTATATTTAGGTCTAGATTCATTTCAAGTTAATTTTTGTATATGGTGTGAGCTAGGGCTCTTTTGCACATGGTATCTTCTTGTCCCTGCATGATCTGTTGAAAAAAACTATTATTTTCTTATTGAACTGTCTTGGTGCCCTTATTGAAAATCAGCTGGTCATGAATGAAGGCGTTTATTTCTGGACTTTGAATTCTACTCTATTCATTTATCCTTATGCCACTGCCATAGTATCTTGATTACAGCAGTATTATAGTAAGTTTTAAAATTGGGAAGTGTGAATTCCTCAACTCTGTTCTTCTTTTTCAAGATTGCTATATTATTTTGTCAGAGTTGCCATAACAAAGAACCACAATCTGAGTGGCTTAAACAATGGACATTAAGTGTCTCACAGTCCTAGAGGCTACAAGTCTGAAATCAAGATGTTAGCAAGATTGGTTCCTTCTAAGTGTTGTGAGAGAGAATCCATGCCTCTTTTTAATGTTTCCGTTGGCCTCGTGTATTCCTTGGCTTAAGGATGGCGTTCTCTCTCTGGCTTTCCCTCTGACCTATCTATCTCTGTGCAAATTCCCCCTTTTACAAGGACACCAGACACACTAGACAGTGCTCTGTGCTCAGTTGCTTCTGACTCTTTGTGACACCATGGACTGTAGCCTGTCAGGCTCCTTTGTCCATGGGATTTCCCAGGGAAGAGTACTGGAGTAGGTTGCCATTTCCTTCTCCAGGGGATTTTCCTGACTCAGGGATTGAACATGCGACTCTTGTGTCTCCTGCATTGCAGGCAGATTCTTTACCCACTGCGCCATCAGGGAAGCTGATACTAGACTAGAGCCCACCCTAATGATTACCTCTGTAATCAACTGAACTTGACTAATGGCCTCATCTTTACACAAGATCACATTCTGAGGTACTGGGGATTATGACTCCACGTGTATTTATGTGGAGACACAATCAGTCCATAATTGTTTAGCTATTCTGAGTCCCTTGCACTCCCATGTGAATCGTGGTTGGCTTGTCCATTCCTGAAAAGAAAAAAAAAAAGCAACTGAGATTCTGATTGGATCACACTGAATCTCTAGTTCAATTTGGGAAGTATTGTCATTTTAACAATATTAAGTCTTTCAATCCATGAACATGGAACATCTTCACATTTAGTTAAGTCTTCTTTAATTTCTCTCAATTATGTCTTCTAGTTTTTAATGTACAGTCTTGTACTTCCCTTATTAAATTTATTCCTAAGTATTTTATTCTTTTCAATGCTATTGTAAATGGAATTGTTTTCTTCATGTCACCTTCAGATTATTCATTGCTAGTGTATAGGAGCAATTGGGATATTGATCTTGTAGAACAACTGTTTAAAAAGTTTTGCTACTTTAGCTTCTGTGGCCTTTAGTTTAGTACCTTAATTCCTAGTGAAGATTAACGTCTCCTCTTGGGTATACACTTTTTGTGTTTGTTTATCTGTGAATTTTTTGTTCCTGCCACTACAAAGATTAGCCAAGAGTCTGGGAGCCATGAAAATAACTTTAATAACTTTAACCTTTCTATCCTGCTTACTCTGTCAAGGCCTTTATGCATTAACCCAGTTCACATAACAATCCCATGAGGTAAGATATTGTTCCTCCTTTTACAGATTAAAAGGGGCTTCCCTCATAGCTCAGTATTCTTGGGCTTCCCTTGTGGCTCAGCTAGTAAAGAATTCGCCTGAAATGTGGGAGACCTGGGTTCAATTCCTGGGTTGGGAAGATCCCCTAGAGAAGGGAAAGGTTACCCAGTCCAGTACTCTGGCCTGGAGAATTCCATGGACTTATGCAGTCCATGGGGTCGCAAAGAGTCAGACATGACTGAGCAACTGTTACTCACTTACAGATTAAGAAACTGTGACATAGAGAGTTTAAGTAACTGGTTCATGTTATGTACCTAGTAAGTAGTGGAGCTGGGACTTAAACCAGAGACCCAGCTTTTAAAACTGTAACATGCAAAGCCAACATTTTTTGAATTATTTATTTTATTTCTATTATTTATTTGGCTGTGTCAGGTCTTAGCTGCGCCATGCGAACTCTTAGTTGCAGCATGTGGGTTCCCTGACCAGGGATCGAACCTAGGCCCCCTGCATGGAAAGCAGGGTCTCAGTCACCAGACCACCAGAGAAGTTCCTGAAGTCAACATTTAATTTTAAAGACAACATTTGAACTTTCTTTGTAACCCCTGCTACAGGACCTGGGGGTCTTGATGTTATTCTATGAAAATATTGAACAAATTCCGAGACTGCTGCTAAGCCCTTGCTTGTTGTATTTGGTACTTTTCCCTCCCTCCTGAATTAGAAGTTTATTTTTAGGGAGGTCTTCAGGCTAGTGGGTTTGGCCACACTTGGCTCCATAATGGGCTCATGGTCACAGGGCTGTGAACACTGGCCTGCTCCAAGCTGGGAGCTGGCTGGGAAGGTGAGGGTGAGGGGCATGGGCTGTGATGAGGCTGCACTAAGAGGGCCTTGGTGTCTCCACAGGGCTGGGGTTTCCTGGATAAGATGGATCAACTGAGCCTGGAGGACATGCTGGCCATCCTGAGGCCCTCCTTGACCAATATGGTGAGAAAAAGGCAGGAAAGGGTAGTCCAGTGGGGCTGAACCCGACACAGTCTCTACCCCCTACCCTCCAACACCCAGCTACCTACCTGCCACCAAGCCTGGGGGGCAACTGTTGGATTTTAGTTCTGTCTAGGAATCCCCTTGGACATGACACAACATGGTTCTCAGAGCAAGAGCATCACCACATCATTTTCATCACAGACTACCCGTAATGAGCACACACTCTCTGCCAGGGACTGTGCTGTGCTGAGCACTAGGACAGGCATTCAAATCCTCCAATCCTCATTACAACTTTGTGAAGCAGGGACTTTCATTATCCTCATGTTACAGATGAGGAAACTGAGGCTCAAGGCCTCATGGTAGGTAAAGGGCAGAGGCAGAGCTTGTGCCAGCCATCTGATCCCAGAGCTTAAGATGGCACTGCCAGACCTGAAACCAGGTGGTGCACGCGTGCTAAGTTGCTTCAGTCCTGTCCGACTCTTTGCAACCCTATGGACTATAGCCCGCCAGGCTCCTCTGTCCCTGGGATCCTCCAGGCAAGAATACTGGAGTGGGTGCCATGCCCTCCTCCAGGGGCTCTTCCAGACCCAGGGATCGAATTCACATCTCTTAAGTCTCCTGAATTGGCAGGCAGGTTCTTTACCACTAGCACCTCCTGGGATGCCTGAAACCTGGTGGATCTGGGGTCAAATCCTGACCCTGGCTGCTTGTCCACAGTTAACCTTCCATTTCTCCACTCATAAATAGGGATGCTACTTCCCACCCGTGTGAGCTGTTTAAGAAAGATACTGGATGCTGTATTGGAAGAGTCTGGTATCCAGGAGGTGCTCAATCGATGTACATTTCCTTCCTTTGAGACTCTCTAGTCCCTCCTCACTCACACAACCTCATCACTGCTCTCTGGAGCTGGGGGAAGTCCCATGATTCATTCTTCCACTAACTTCCTAGTAAACTTCAACTGAGTGCCTGCTCTAGGCCAGAACTCTGTGATTCACATAGGCTGCCAAACCACCTTACAGGGAGGAAGTGACTTTCAGAGAGGTTCAGCAACCTGTCTGAGGTCACACAGCCAAGCAATGATTGCAAAGCGAGCATTTAACTCCAGATTTGACCTCTTCCCACCCAGACATCATCTAGAACCCCCAAGGAAGGCAGGTGGCTAGCCTCCTGGCACATGAGCCCTGGGATATGAAAAACGCCAGACAGGAGGATGCAGGACTTCTTGGAAGGGTCTGCCATGGCTATGGGATCTGACAAGGCCTCTTGCCCCAGGATGTGCCCACTGAGGTGATGCCCACCATCATAAAGGAATACCTAGGCAGCAGCTCAGATGGACAAGCCAAGCGAGAGGCCCTCCAGGAATTGTTAAGTGACATTATCATAACCTTACCCATGTTGCAATTTGCGAGAGACCTCCAAGGTAAGCCTATCACTGTCTAACCTGTCCCACCCTTCCCACTTGAGCCCAGGACCTGAGCTATCACAGGTGACACAGCCTCACGCTCCACTGCTTCCCCCACTCACCACTTCCTCTCCGGGATGCAGTGTTACAGCAATGAGAGGTGACTCTGGCAGGACACTCTGCAGAGGAGAAAACCAAGGCACAGAGAGATGCAGTGACCTGTCAGAGGTCACTCAGAAGGGCTTATCACCAATTCTCGGAGATTCAATTGACTCATGAGTGATTTTTCCTACTTTCAGCCTTCCTCCTGGGAGAAAAGTCTTGTTTCCTCCAAGCTTCATGGCTCAGCAGTCCCCAACCTTTTTGGCGCCAGGGACTGTTTTCATGGAAGACAATTTTTCCACAGACCAGGAGTGGGAGGGGGATGGTTTCAGGATGACTCAAGCACATTACATTTATTGTGCACTTTATTTCTATTTATTATGATGTCACCTCCACCTCAGATCATTAGGCATTCGATCCTGGAGACTGTGGACCCCTGTTGTGGCTAAACCCTAACATAGTCCTAGAACAGTTCCGAGTTCCTGTCTTTGTGACCCTTGGGCAGATACATAACCCTTCTGGGCTCATTTTCTCATTTCTAAATTGGCTATAGTAGGGGCTTCCCTGATGGTCCAGTGGCTAAGATTCCAGGCTCCCAGTGCAGGGGACCTGGGTTCTATCCCTGGTCGGGGGGAACTAACGATCCTACATGCCACAACAAGATTTGGTGCAGCCAAATAAATAAAAATTTAAAGAAATAAAATGGCAATCATAATGCATAATGATCTAACCCATAGGTTATTATGAAGATGAACTGAATGATGACACATAAAGCACATGGACTGGTGCTGAACATCCAGCAAGTACTCAGGAAAGGCTTGCTGTTCATCATTTTGTCGTGATCACTATTATCACTGGTATTGGTGCTATGATGAGCCTGGCTTAGCAAAGATAGTACCTGATCAGGCTGTGGGTGACCATCTCTCATCCAGCCCTCTCTCCACAGACTCTGGGGTCTCCATCTTTTTCTATGAGTTCCAGCATCGACCCAGTTCTTTTGCGAAGATCAAGCCAGCCTGGGTGCAGGCTGATCATGGGGCTGAGTTGACCTTCATGTTCGGCGGTCCTTTCCTCACGGATGAGAGCTCCATGTTGGGTGAGGATGATGGACCGGTGATCCTTAGGTTTCTGGCTCCACCAGGGGAGGAGAGGGGCCTGCAGAAACAGAGGTTTCAGGTCAGCATAAGGGACCCTGGAGTCTCCTTCAGGACCCACCTGAACCTGATCCAAGTCTGTCCTTCCCACAGCCTTTCCAGAAGCCACAGAGGAGGAGAAGCAACTGAGCCTCACCATGATGGCCCAGTGGACCAACTTTGCCTGGACAGGGTGAGTAAGCAAACAGGCCTGACTGGCTTTGGGCCTAGGACTACTTAGAGCTGCCTGCCTGGGAGCAATACAGGAGGCCTTGGTCTTCATTCATTCATTCCTCCCACCCAGGGACCCCAATGGCAAGGGGCTGCCTCTTTGGCCACCATTCAACCATGCGGAGGAATACCTGGAAATCAGCCTGGTGCCACGGGTCAACCAGAAGCCAAGGGAGGCCAGAATGCAGCTCTGGGAAGAGATACTTCCCACCAAGTTCGGGCAGTGGCAGCAGAAGCAGAAGGGCAAGAAGGTCCAGGAGGAACTCTGAGGCAGGCCCTGAGACTTCTGGGCTGGAGCTCAGCCCTAGGGGTGACCACATCCCAGGCGGGCAGCCTCCTTCTCTCCCTGCTGTGCTATGTGCTAAATCGCTTCAGTTGTGTCTCTTTTGCAACCCCATGGACTGTAGCCCACCAGGCTCCTCTGTCCCTGGGATTCTCTAGGCAAGAATACTAGAGCAGGTTGCCATGCCTTCCTCCAGGGGATGTTCCTGACCCAAGGATCAAAGTAGGGTCTCTTACATCTCCTGCATGGGGAGGGGGGTTCTTTACCTCTAGTGCCATCTAGGAAGCCCTCCCTCACTGCTAAGAGACTTTAACCCAAACCAGGCTGATGGGCAGTCATGTCTCTTAAAGCAGGGGTCCCCAACCTCCGGGATCTAATGCCTGATGATCTGAGGTGGGGCTGATGTCATAATAAAAGAAATAAAGTGAACAATAAATGTAATGCACTTGACTCATCCTGAAACCGTTCCCTCCTCCGTAGTCGATGGAAAAATTGTCTTCTACAAAACCAGTCGCTGGTGCCAAAAACGTTGGGGACTGCTCGCTGCATTAGAGCATCAGCCCCTCTGTGACTCCTGTGAAATGTTGCCTGCTTCTCATGTAGGGGGATTTTTCCCAAACTTCCTCCTCTTCCCACTTGCTCCAAGGAAAGTTCCAGCTCATACCTCAAGCTCCGCAGAGGATCCTCCTCCGGAAAGCCTTCCCTGCCTTCTCTGGGCCTGGCCTGAGCTCTGTCCATGACAGTGTATCCCACTCTAGGCTGGCACTGCTGGTTTCAGTGTTCCTCTTCCCCTCTCAGAAGCTCTCTGAGACTGGAAATCAGCCTGACCCACTCTGCATCTCCCATACCAGTATCAGGCAGGACCTGGGGTTAAAGGATGCTTGCTGAGTGAGAGACTGAGAAAGTATGAGGATGGGGACTGTTGCATGTGAACCCAGGCCCTTTAGGCAGCAAAGCTCTGCTTAGTTCTGGACAAATGTTGTCCTCTCTGATCAGATGGGTGGGTGGACTCTGGTGGCAGAGACCTGGGGTTGGAGAGGGTGGGTCCTGCGGCTTCAGGGGATCCAGCGGACAACCGACCTCAGAGGCCTCTGACTAGGGCTGCGGGAGGTCCCTGTGTCCATGCTGCCCAGTCTTGGCCCTTGCACAAGACAGAGCAGAGTCCAGCAGGGCCAGGGCTCCCACCCTTGGACGTGAGATGCAAACTTCCCAGCCCTAGTACCTCACCCACTTATGGCCTGCCTGGGCTCTTTCCTCTCCCCCCAGCTAAGGGAGACTGACTTCTGGGGTTGCACAGTTCTCAGAGCACCACCAGGACATGGGAGAACAGGCTGGGGGTGGGTGTCTGGACTAGTGCATCAGTCAAGCTGCTGTCACAGAGAGAAGACAAGGTCTGCCCTGTCAGGCAACAACAGGTGAAAAGCAGCCAGAGGTTTTTGAGTGGGGCACACATTTCTTTCTTTTGTTTGGTTTTGAGGATCAATATACCCTTCCCTTGAGACATCTGGATTTTAATACAAACACAATGACTTCCCCTCCCCCCACTATCTCGTCCCACCAACTTTGGTCCCACATATACCCTTCCTCAGTCAGACTAAGTTCCTGGCTGCTGCTGCTTGAATGAAAACTACTTGCAGTTGAGACCAATTCTGTTTTGTGCACTCATGCTAAGTCATTTTAATCATGTCCAGCTCTTTGTAACCCCATGGACTGTAGCTCTCCACGTTCCTTTGTCCATGGGGTTCTCCTGGCAAGAATATTGCAGCGGGTTGCCATGCCCTCCTCCAGGGGATCTTCTGGACCCAGGGATCAAACGCATGTCTATTATGTCTCCTGCATTGGCAGGAGGATTCTTTACCACTTGTGCCACCTGGGAAGTTCTGTCTTGGGAAGTCCATTTAGGGCAGAAAAGAGTCATAAACCAGAGAGGTTCCAAATCATGCTGCTCGGCTACTCTAAAGCTGCCTGCCACCCTCAAAGCAAGTTCAAGCTCTTTACACAGCATTGAAGGCCTCCTTTTATCATCCCCATGTCCCCACAAGCTGGTAAGAGAGTCTGACAGGTAAACAGCCTCCAATTCCACAGTGTGTTACTGGAGACACAAAGAGCTGTAGGAACATAGAGGCATAGACTGGCCTGACTTGGGAGACAGGGAAGGCAGGACATCTAGGCTGACCAGCAGAAGTGGCTCAGGCCAGGGAGGGTAGGCTTGAGTGGTGGGAGCAGGGAGGAGGGCGTTCCTGGCAGATGGAACAGCAGGAACAAAGGCCTGGAGGTTAAGATGTGCTGAGGAAACAGTTCTGTACATCTGGAGAGGCCAGCAAAGAGTAGACTGGGAACAGCCTTGGAGGCTGGACTGGGGGCCTGGCCTGGAGGGTGACAGAGAGCCTGGGAAAGGTTTAACTGGGTGTGGGGGGGTGACATGAACAGGTTGGGGGTGGTGACGAGGGAGGGGACAGGGAGAGCAAGAAGGGGGCCAGTGCGGGCTTCCAGGGCGGGACAGAAGGCACTGGTGAGCTCTAGATTTAGAAGTGACAGGCTGACGTGGTAATTGAGGGGACAAGAAGGTGAGAGAAGGAAGACTCCTGGAGGGTGGGGGGCTGCCTGGGGGTGAGCAGGACTGGGTTGGGAATCAAGGGGTCGGTTTAGACCCTGCTGGAGTTACAAACAGGCCTCTTCCTCCAGGTCTGAGGGCACACCACACCTGGCAGCTGTGGGGAAGTGCGGGCTGGGGGGACACACACCAGCTTCGGTGTCACCACTGCCAGAAAGCTCCAAGGAGGGTAGGGGAGCCTGCTGGTGAGGCATCAGACCGTGTCCCAGGTCAACTTCCTCCCTTCTTCTTCTTCCCCCAACTTCTGGGGTTTTCTGTCCATGGGAGGGAGAGGAATGACTTGGCATGGTCCCAGTGGCTTGGGGTCGAGGGGGAGGCTGTGCCAGACAAGGGGGTGCTCCTAGGATTCCAGTCTTCTTGCTTCTCTACTCTCACTTCCCTGGGCCACTACTCACGGAACTCCCCTCCCCTGCCAGCAGCGCATCCTCCATCCACCGATGGTCCAGCCCCAGGACCCAGAGTGAAGGGAGCAAGCCAGGGGCACCCATAAATTCAGAAGGACCAGGCCCTGCAGGGCAGGGACTGGTGGACCCAGGGAGCCTCCCCAAGGCAGGGTGACGGGAAGGACCCAGTGAGCCGTGTGAGTGTGTGAGCATGAGGGGGTACTGCAGGGTCAAACATGCACACCTGGACCCAGCCACCTGATAAGAGATTGGTAGACACTCCCAGTAGATGCAGACAAGTGTGTACATACCCAGCGCTAGTCACACACACACATCCACACGCATATACCCTCACTAATAGGGTCCCAATACAGCTTAGCAACTACTAGATACATATGAGCAAGTTATTTAGTTTCTTTGTTCCTTAGTTTTCCCTTTATGGATATGCTATGAAGACTGAATGATAATTAGCTGTAAAGTGCCTGTAATAGTGCCTGACACACAGCAAGTGCTCAATAACTGCCCCCTGGTATAGGTGTGTCCACAGATTTCAATTGCTCTGTCTGAGAAAATCATATGGCTCCTTCAACCACAGTTCAAAGACAGAAGAACTGGGGGACATTAGGGGTGCCATCATAATGTTCAGTTCAGTTCAGTTCAGTTCAGTCACTCAGTCATGTCCGACTCTTTGCGACCCCATGAATCGCAGCACGCCAGGCCTCCCTGTCCATCACCAGCTCCCAGAGTTCACTCACACTCACATCCATCGAGTCAGTGATGCCATCCAGCCATCTCATCCTCTATCGTCCCCTTCTCCTCCTGCCCCCAATCCCTCCCAGCATCAGAGTCTTTTCCAATGAGTCAACTCTTCCCATGAGGTGGCCAAAGTACTGGAGTTTCAGCTTTAGCATCATTCCTTCCAAAGAAATCCCAGGGCTGATCTCCTTCAGAATGGACTGGTTGGATCTCCTTGCAGTCCAAGGAACTCTCAAGAGTCTTCTCCAACACCACAGTTCAAAAGCATCAATTCTTCGGCGCTCAGCCTTCTTCACAGTCTAACTCTCACATCCATACATGACCACAGGAAAAACCATAGCCTTGACTAGATGAAACTTTGTTGGCAAAGTAATGTCTCTGCTTTTGAATATGCTATCTAGGTTGGTCATAACTTTCCTTCCAAGGAGTGTCTTTTAATTTCATGGCTGCAGTCACCATCTGCAGTGATTTTGGAGCCCCCAAAAATAAAGTCTGACACTGTTTGCACTGTTTCCCCATCTATTTCCCATGAAGTGGTGGGACCAGATGCCATGATCTTCGTTTTCTGAATGTTGAGCTTTAAGCCAACTTTTTCACTCTCCTCTTTCACCTTCATCAAGAGGCTTTTTAGTTCTTCTTCACTTTCTGCCATAAGGGTGCTGTCATCTGCATATCTGAGGTTATTGATATTTC
Organism: Bos indicus x Bos taurus; assembly: GCF_003369695.1. NCBI lineage: Eukaryota > Metazoa > Chordata > Mammalia > Artiodactyla > Bovidae > Bos > Bos indicus x Bos taurus. The sequence goes on along the minus strand of NC_040093.1, from coordinate 31,186,681 downwards.
TCTCGGCAATCTTGATTCCAGCTTGTGTTTCTTCCAGTCCAGCGTTTCTCATGATGTACTCTGCATAGAAGTTAAATAAACAGGGTGACAATATACAGCCTTGAAGCACTCCTTTTCCTATTTGGAACCAGTCTGTTGTTCCATGTCCAGTTCTAACTGTTGCTTCCTGACCTGCATACAGGTTTCTCAAGAGGCAGGTCAGGTGGTCTGGTATTCCCATCTCTTTAAGAATTTTCCACAATAAACTATGAGGCTTTTCCACTTTGAAATAATTTTCTTGGGCCTGTGTCTGCCTAGAAGGGGTGGCAGGCGGAGCCTTGTGATGTTCTGAATGAGTCTCTGGCCTTCCCTGAGGGTCTCAGGGAAGCTGTCATCCAAGCCCCTCCCACACTTTACCTGCAGTCCCTCCTTTTGGATTTTAGTTGTACGCCCTCTGGTCCCCCTGGACCCCAGTTCCCAGCCCAGCTTGCCTAGGCCCTGGGAAAACCATTCCAAGAACAGGAAGCTACTTGGCAGGGGAACACCAGCTCTGTTACTGGAGAATAGTGGCATCCACACATCCCTCCTCCCTCTGCCCCAGCCCTTGGGCTTCCTTTCCCATCAGCCCAGATTCCTTGTCTGGAGATGGCATTGCCCACTGGAGCCTCTCCTGAGGTGGCCTTGCCCGTCCCTACTGTCCCTGAGCTGACTCTTCTGACTCTGGATGTCTTGACCAGGGCCCAGGGCACCAGGCAATCAGAGGGCCAGGCCTCACCCCCCCCAAGTAGCCTTGCTGAGCTCCCTCTGTGCTCAAATTCACCCACATCCTTTCTCTCCCTCAGGGCTCTGGACCATCCTCTGGGGTCCTGAGTAGTTTTATAGGACCTTTGGACCGTCCTCTGGGGTCCTGAGTGGATCCCTGCTTTACAGAGGAAGAAACTGAGGATAAGAGAGGGGAAGCACCTTGCCTGAGGCCACACAGAGAGTGAGGATGGAGCCAGGACCTATTCCCAGTACTGTGGGTCTCCCTCCAGACTGTGCCCTCATGCCTAGAGTGAGCTTTCCAGCTGCTGGAGTCAGGGTCTAAGGGGTTATGCAGGCAGATGGATTCCAATAGCCAGCACTGTCAGCAAGTGAGGCCCAGAGTGGGGAGTTTTGCAATACTTCAGGCAGTACAGAGATGAGAGATGACTGCACCGCACTGACTGGGTCTGCAGAGCTCCAGGCACAGGCTCCTTCTCTTATCAGGAGCTTGGCTTCATCCTGTGATCTGGCCCCTAAGGACACCCCACCCCACTTGTCATGCATCTTTGTAGCCCAGTCATGAACCAGATGGAGCCTCATTTCAGTTCAGTTCAGTCAGTCGTTTCTGACACTTTGTAGCCCTGTGGACTGCAGCACACCAGGCTTGATAGAGCCTCACTTTTCTCTCAAAAAACAGAGGGTGCTGGGTGACCCAGGAGAAGATCACCTAGCATTACATGTCAGAATCTCAGGTTCTTACCCCTAAGATAATGTATTCCCAGAGCCACCTGACTGACCCAGCGCCCTACTCAATGTTCCCTGTGCCCCATGTGGGCATTGGATGGGACCCACTTGAGTCCTAGGTGCTCCAGTCAGAAGCCTGGCCTGGCATTACTCCCACTTATATGGCCCAGGTGAAAGGTTGTTTCTTCCCCAGGGAGAGGTGGCACGAATGGAGCCAGCTGTTGGCAGGACCGGTCCTTAAGGCCCACACAGAGCGGGCCAAGTTGCTGCACAGCTGGGCTGGGGATTCTACATGTGACTGACCTCCAGGCCTGCTGGGCAGGTAGACTCACAGTCTCATCTGCCTTTTCCACCACTCACTTCCCTTGTCCTCCACACTCACACTCCCCTCCACCTCCCAGCTTGGCCCTTCCTTTCAGTAACACATGCTTAGTACAAACAGATAAACTAACCTTGTCACAGCCTGGGAAGCAGAAACAAGTGGCTGTGTCACTTCCCTCAAACCAGGCTCCGTACTCCTATTGATGTGGCCACACATGGACCACGGGGGAGGCCAGCAGATGAAGTAATGAGAAGGGGAATATGATCCAGAAAGAGAAACGTGGCCCAGGCCAGATGAAACTGCTGGTAACCCATACTTCCCTGATCTTGCCTTCCCTGTTCCCTCCCATACCTGACTCTTTAAACCCCACGATGATAGTACATTCTCCATAATGTTGGCCAAAGAAAACATAGAAACTACAGAAAATTGAAAGGAGAAAGAAGGAAAAAAAAAAATCAAGGTCACTGATGACTCTGCAACTCAGAGCCAACCACAGACTCCATTTTGGCATCAATCCTTCCTGTTACTTTAGACATCTCTGGAGTATTTTGGTATGTACTTTCCATGGTCATATTCAATATACAATTTCAGATTCTACCTTTTTCAAGTTATTAAACCACATCAGCTTTTCCCCAAGGACTAATGATGACAGCTGACAATGGGTTTTCCCTGTTTGAATTGCTTTGCCTACATGAACACATTTAACCCTCACTACAACTCGGTAAGTACTATTATTGAGCAAAATTTACAGATGGAAAAACTGGAGTCCAGAAGAGTCACACAGCTTGTAAGTGGCAATGCTGGGATTCAAGCCCAGTAGCCTGGCTCATAACCAGTGCTAAATCATCGGCTACTCTAGAGTCTCATGGAACATGATATTACTGACCGTGTAGCATAAATTATATTCTGTAGGTGTAACATCCTTCTTCACCCATCCCCTACAGTCTTACTGGGGTGAGGCTGTTGTCAACAAGGCTATAGGACACTCATCCTGTAAACAATTTTTTTGTGTATTTTGGATGGTCTCCCAGACCAAATTTCTCGGTCAAAGGATAGGGTAGTTTTGTTTTGTTTTGAATATTTATTTGGTTACCCTGGGCCCCTGACCACCATCACCCAGTTCTGGACTTCCACATCATGACTGCTTCCAGACCCACATGGTCCTGGCTGAGAAAGTCAGCATGTGTGAGAAGGGTTAGGGAGTGCCTGTAAAAGAGACTGCACAAACCAGAGGGGAGCCTCTGTGTATGTGTGGAGGGGAAGCGGGGAGTGAGGCCTTTAAATCCACAGGGAGGAAACCTGGGGACTAAGAACTAAGCACTCAGGTGTTCCGCTCCAACCTTAGTACCTTCTGGTGCTCAGTGCTTGACTCACACTACCTCAACTTTAAGCCCACTGCACAGATGAGCATACTGCAAAGGGGTTACAGGCTCGTCAGTTTTTCGAAGAGCCAAGATCATTGACAGTGACTTATCACCCCAAGGCAGAGATAAGGCTGTGGGTTGATGGGAGAGCTGGTTACAATTTCTCCCACCCTCTCACCTTCTATTCATGACTAAAAGAAGATAAAGGTCAGACTGCCCAGCTCGCCGCAGACTCACCTGCCATCTGACATCTGCGGGGTAGACATCATCCCAGACTGTGGCAGGAGCTGGCTGGCTGGAGAATGAATTGGATTCTGTGTTTGAGCCTCACCCTCCTTCTGGTGGTGCAGACAGCCTGGGGTAAGCCCCCATCCTTCCCTGGTTCAAGAGGGACATAGGCCATAGGGACAGGCCCCCAATTCAACCTCTCCTGGGCATAGCAGTGTAGGGACATTTAGAGATCTGGGTGGATGGGGGTGGTGGGCAGCTGGGAGCATGGACATTTATATTTACATTTTTATAAAATATATCTTATAATTTACGTAACTTTATGTTTATGACTATATACTTATATTCTTTATATAATTAATACTATTTAAAATTCTTACTATATTAGTATATATATATATTAGTATATGTGTGTGTGTGTAAAATCATCATGTAACCACCAGCCAGATAAAGATCTAGAACATTTCAGGACTTCTCTGGTGGTCCAATGGTTAAGACTCTGTGCAACAATGCAATGGGGTGGGTTCCATTCCTGGTCAGGGAACTAAGATCCCACATAACATGAGGCAAGGCCAAAAAAGCAAAAAAAGATCTAGAATATTTCCAACATCTGACATGTACCTTCCCAGTCATATCCTCAAAATAACCACCACCATTCTGAGGGCTATCATAATTTAGTTTTGCCCATATTAACACATTAATTTTTTTTTCTTGGTTACATGCAGGAACTTAGCTCCCCAGCTAGGGATCAAACCTGAGCCCTCTGCAGTGGAAGTGGAAAGTCTTAACCACTGGACCGCCAGGGAAGTCCCCACATTAAAAAATTTTTTTAACTTGAAACTTTGCTAAAACAACTTTTGGCATTCTGGCACATTGTTAGTCTTTTCATTGCATATTTGTATATAGTTGTGATATAAGCACTTAAACAATTTTATTCTTTTTTTTTTCACTTAAGGTCATGCATAAACAGTTTATAACTTGAGTTCATAATTACATTTACTTTTCCTGATCCCCAGATACAAATAATGCTTCTTGTCCTCACTATGGCAAGTATGACTGTGGTTCATAAAGTCTTTATTTTAATGCATTTCTGACTATTTTCATAAGGGTGGACCAAGAGTGGAATTACTGAGTCAAAGCATGTGAACATTTTATGCCTCTTATACATTTTGCCAAATTATTTTTTCAAGGTGGTGTGTCAATTTATCTTCCACCAACAGCATATGAGAGTGTCCTTCTCATTGCATCTTTGCCAGAATTGGGTGCTATCATTTTTTAAAGATTTCTCTTTTTTTGGATGTGGACCATTTTTCAAGTCTTTACTGAATCTGTTACAATATTGCTCCTGTTTCATCTTTTCGGTTTTTTGACTGCGAGGCATGTGGGACCTTAGTTCCTTGACCAGGGATGGAACAACACCTCCCTGCATTGGAAGCACAGAGTCTTAACCACTGAACTGCCAGGGAAGTCGAGGTGCCATTGTTTTTATTAGGTAGAAATTGTAACTCTTGGTTTTAATTAGTGTTTTATGACTTCTAAAAACATGGAATATTGTTTTCATAAGTGCTTACGTATTGCCTTGGGGTAGCAGAGTTAGGACCGGGAGCACTCCTCGTCAGCTCTGATTCAGGGGTTTAGAGCACTCTGTCACATGCTTAGGTGCTTCCAGAGGCTGGAGTGAGGACAGTAAAACATTATTGTTTAAAGCAGAGCTCTGATGTGAGACCGTCTGTGTCACCTTGGACAAGTTATATACCCCTTTGAACCTCCATTTCCACATTTGTGTAGTAGGAAAATACAAAACAGTTACCTCATAAATTTTTTTAGGCAGATGAGGTGAGAGAGCATAAAAGTGTTTGGCAGAGTGCCAAGCTATAATAAAAGATCAGTCAGTCATAGTCAACAGCTATTCAATCATGAGTGGACCCATAATTCAGGGCAAATCTGAGTAATACAATAGGTCTTGACCTCCTGGCTCTGTCCTATGAGATCTCAAGCTGGTCACTAACCATCTCTGGGCCTCAAGGCCCCACCCTGCTCCTCCAAGGGCCACTGAGAAGCCTACATGAGAGGACCATGTGAAAGGGCCTTGTAAGTTGCAAGGGACGACACACACACACAGAGGAGGTGTGAGATGGTCCCTTGCCCCCACTGGCATACCTCCATGTTTGAGGGGTCACTATTGCAGCCAGTTCTTTGTGCCCAGATATTGCTCATGTAAAACCTGGGTACGTGGGCAGAGAGGCCACCTGCAGCTGGGGTGTGAGGGTGTGTTCTTATCACACCAATTGTTCAGTTGCTCAGTCATGTCCAACTCTTTTCCATCCCTCTTTGCTGCCTGACTGCAGCACGCCAGGCTCCTCTGTCCTCCACTGTCTCCCAGAGTTTGCTCAAATTCATGTCCATTGAGTCAGCGATGCTATTTAACCACCTCATCCTCTGCCACCCTCTTCTTCTATTGCTTTTAGTCTTTACCAGCATCAGGTCTTTTCTAATGAGTCAGCTCTTGACATCAGGTGACCAAAGTATTGGAGCTTCAGCTCAGCATCAGTCCTTCCAATGAACATTCAGGGTTGATTTCCTTTAGGATTGACTGGTTTGATCTCCTTGCAGTCCAAGGGATTCTCAAGAGTCTTCTCCAGCTCCACAGCTCGAAAGCATCAATTCTTTGGCATTCAGCTGTATCAATGCTATTTGAAAAATGAGTTGCAGCAAAATCTTCTAGAAGGGGTTGAAAATCTAATTTCCTGATGCCACCTGAGATTATCTTTCAGAGGATGTAGAATGGGACCTAGGAATCTGAATTTCCTGATGATTTCTCCAGAGGATTCTAATGCCCAATCAAGTTCGATAATATTTTGATTAGATTTGCTTTCTGTCATCTCCGTAGGGTGAGCCCCCAGGGAACCAGGGCACAGAAAAATTCAGCTTTTTGTTTTGTTTTTTGACCATGTGGCTTGTGAGATCTTAGTTCCCCAGCCAGGGATTGAGCCTGGGCCCTTGGCAGTAAGAGTACAGAGTTCTAGCCACTGGACCATTAGGAAATTCCTGAAAAATTTAGTTTTGATAAAGGGGGCGGAAGAGAAAGAAATGACAGGGGTGCTTCCGGAAGGGGAAAAACAAACAAAGAAACATAGCTTTGATACCTTAAATCAAATACACTAGATAAAATTCCTAAGAGGAACACAAAAGAAGTAGGCAATGACACAAGTGAAAAGTTTCAAGCTGGTGCTGTGGCAGATGGGTCAAGGTGTTTCTGATGTCCAGGGTGACCCTTCTCTTCTCTTTCTAGGTGCCTTGCACACCAAGGAGCCTCTAGCGGATACCAAATATGGGACACTCCGAGGAAAGCAGATACACGTGGGGAAGACGCCCATCAATGTCTTCCTAGGAGTTCCCTTCTCCAAACCTCCTGTGGGTGCCCACAGATTCGCTGCCCCAGAACCCCCAGAGCCCTGGGAAGGAATCAGAGATGCTACCACCTACGCCCCTGTGTAAGAACCAGAGGACTGTGGGCTGGGTGGTGGGCAGATCCCAAGCAAGGCAGTGAACCCATGCCCGCTTCTGGGCCAGGGTTTGAACAACTCACTGAAGAGTGCACTGTGTGGCCACAGGCAAGCCTGGGGACCATTCTGGGCCTCAGTTTCCAAACCTATATAATGAAGCAGCTGGTCTAGATGGTATTTAAGGCACTGATAAGGCTGTTTTTTATTCTCTTGTGGGAAAGCTCCAGGCAAAGAGGAGGTGCATACTGACTGTGCCCCCAGGACCCACTGGGAAGCTGTTTCCCTAAATGTGTGTGAGGAACAGTACATACACAGAGAACCCTGAGCTCTTCCCTCTTCCTTGGTGCTTGAACCTAAGAAGCCCACATGTCACCCCCAGCCCTTCACTGCAGAATATGGGGAAACCTGGACTCAGTTGCAGTTTCAATGTCCCAGGGTCTTAATGCAACCCCTAGCTGGGCCTGAATCACATGAGCATGTTGGGACAATGACTGCCCTTTGAAGCACTGGGCTTGGCAGTTTACCAAGAACAAATATATTTACTGTTCACTCAGACCATTGAGTAACACACTGTCCAGAACATTCTATGATGAACATTAACACTGTTCAGCATTGGTTGGATAAATTACTGGATTTAGAAAAATGTCTACTATGAGAACCTGGGTGTCAGGTGATATAAAAAACTACAACTACTTGGGTATCTAGTTGTTAAAAGACAGGATGTCCACTGTTAGAACATGATTTACTGTTACTGGAACACTGGGGTGTTGGTTGTTAAACTACTGGCCATCACTGAGAGAAGCCTAGGCATTCTGAACATTGTGTGACTGTTATTCAGAACTCCATGGATCAGGTGACAGAACATGAAAAAACCATTGTTGGAACACTGAGGATCAGGAGTTTTGAGATTGGGGTGTCCCTTGCATAAACATCTGGGTGTCAGTTGTGGGAATATTGGCCACTGGCTGTTTGGAACACAGAGTGCCAGGTGTACAAATTTGTGGATAACTTAGAACAGATTGTGGGGTGGTAATTAAGGGGAGAACAGGGAGAAAGAAAGGTCTTGCAGAGATGGTGGCTTTGGCCAGGGTAGTTACAGTGGAGGTGAGTGGGAGAGTCAGGCTCCAGATTTATTTTGAAGGTAACACTGACAGGATTTTCTGGAGAATTGGATGTGAGTCACAAGGAAAGAAGAATAATCAAGGATAATGACTAGTTTGGGGGCAGAGTAGCAAGGCGAATAGAGGCACAATTTACCTAAATGGAGAAGACTAGGGCAAGAGCAGGTTTGGGCAAAACAAGAGTTCATTTTGGGGTATGTTAAGTTTGGCATGTCTAATAGATATCCATGTGGAGATGTGGAATAGATGGTTTGGACAAAGGGAGCTGGAAGGAGACTAGTCATCAGAATGTCAGTGGTGTGAAGCCCTAGGCCTGACGGACATCAGCTCAGGAAAGAAAAATCAGACTGAAAAGAGAAATGAGGATTGAGGCCTGGGGCATTGTCCTACTTAGGCCAGAAAGAAGAGAAGGAGTCACCCATGAGGTGGCAGGAAAACCAGGACAGTGGGATTGCAGAAGCCTAGAGAAGGAAGTCAGGTGGCAGAGGATGAGATGGTTGGATGGTATCACCGACTCGATGGGCATGAATTTGAACAAACTTTGGGAGACAGTGGAGGTACTGTAGTCCACAGGGTCACAAAGAATAAGACATGACTTGGTGACTGAACCACAACAGAGAAGGAAAGCTCTGAAGAAGCAGAGAATGGTCAACCATACAGAGGGGCTATCAGGGCAAGTAAGATGATGGGAGAGATTTAGCAAGATGGAAGTCATTGGTGACTTTGACAGGAATGGCTTTAGTGGCAGGTTGGAGACAGAGGCCTCAAATGCTTATAACCCCAGTTCTAGGCTCTAAGAGCCCTGGCCTTCCTGCTGGGATGCTGGATGTGATTTATTGGACAGCATAAAGAAAGCTGAGCGCTGAAGAATTGATGCTTTTGAAGTGTGGTGTTGGAGAAGACTCTTGAGAGTCCCTTGGACTGCAAGTAGATCCAACCAGTCCATCCTAAAGGAAATCAGTCCTGAGTATTCATTGGAAGGACTTATGCTGAAGCTGAAACTCCAATACTTTAGCCACCTGATGTGAAGAACCAACTCATTGGGAAAGACCCTGATGCTGGGAAAGATTGAAGGCGGGAGGAGAAGGGGACGACAGAGGACGAGATGGTTGTATGGCATCACTGACTCAATGGACATGAGTGTGAGTAAATTCCGGAAGTTGGTGATGGACAGGGAGGCCTGGCGTGCTGCAGTCCATGGGGTTGCAGAGTCGGATACGACTGAGCTCCTGAACTGAACTGATACTAACACCAACATTAGCTGCTGCTGAGAAGTCAAGCAAAGACAATCTATATAGAGAGAGACAAGTTGCCTACTGGTGATCTTGGACAAGGTGGTAGGTGTGGAGGGAAAGAAAATCTATTGAAAAGTTTGGCCTTGAGGGGAAGAGAGAGAGAGATTAGTTGCTGGAGAAGGTGGGTAGTAGAGGATAGGTTTGGACCAAGGTATGTTGAAGTGCTGTGGGGAAGGACTGAAAAGGAACAGGTGATGATCTAGGGTTAGGGAGGTGGAGATGAATTACACCTACAAAAACTCACATACACATAGTGAAGACAGGCTGGGACAAGAGAAGGGAACAGAGGAGTAGGTAGACAGGGTTCCTGCATCCAGTCAAATGCGCCCAGCCCCACCTGTTATAAGAATAGCCATCTCCAGGGCTGGGCCAGCATGGAGGGAAGGCAAGATGGCCTGACAGCCCAAGATCTATACAGTGCATATGCACAGGGCCAAGTGCCAGGAATCAGATGAACACATCTCCATCCCTACCCTTTGGAAGCAAAAACAACCAATCAAAATTACTCCAGGCCAGTATTGTAGTTAGTGGTGTATAGAGGTTTGGGAAGCCCAGAGGGGAAAGTGCCCAGCAGAGACACACATAAGCTGGACCTTAAATGTGAGTAGGAGCTTGCTGGGCAGAGGAGAAGGCATTTGGTAGAGAGAATAGAGGCATGGGAGCTAGGAGGTGGGAGGCAAGAGGTCCTCTGTATTTGGAGCAAAGAGTGACTGGGAGGAAATGACTAAATGGGAAGGAGAGCCTAGGTCAATGTGGGTGAACCTAGACTTTATCCTGGGGGCAGAAGGAACTAGGGAAGGTAATAAGGAGGGGAGTGACATGGTCAGATTTGTGTTGTCTGTCAATCTTTCCAGCCAGGGAGTGGAGGATGAGTTGGAGGGGAGGTGAAGAGGCAGGGGCAGAGTCCTGGCCAGGGTGATGGTGGCTTTCACAGGGCAGCAGCCTTGAAGTGAACAGAGGGGGCCTACTCAAAAGCTGTTTTGGAGTCAGAATAGAGACTGAGGGGAGGACAGGGCAGGTAAGAAAGGAGTTTGCTCAGGGCATCCAGGTTTCTAGCTTGACAGCACCAACAGGTCTCCAACAGGAGCAGGGAACTGCTTCCTTCCTTGGGAAGAGGCACACCAAGGCGCAAGGCAGGGAATGCCAACCTGCCCCTCACCCCTGGACCTAATGTTAGTGGAGACTGCTAGGACAAGGACACACACACACACACACACACACACTGCCTAAATTTTGTTTTGGGTTCTAGTCCCTCACTATTGGAACCTGGGTTGAAACCAATCTCCCCAGTATCACCACGGTGCCGGACCCCAACTCACATCGTGTCCACAGGTGCCTCCAGGAGTCCTGGGGGCAGGTCACTTCCATGTATTTCAACACACACAAACGATATAAATGGCTGCACTTCAGTGAGGACTGTCTGTACCTGAATGTGCACGCGCCAGTGCGAGCGCGCGGGGACCCTCTGCAGCCCGTGAGTACTCAGCCTTCAACCACCCACCATTCAAGCACCCCACTGTCCCGCTCAGGCCTCAGCCCTTCTCGCCCAGGTGATGATCTGGTTCCCAGGAGGCGCCTTCCTCGTGGGTTCCGCTTCCACGTACGATGGCTCCGAATTGGCTGCCCGGGAGAAAGTGGTGGTCGTGGTTCTGCAGCACAGGCTCGGCATCTTGGGCTTCCTCAGGTGGGCGGGACCGGAAACCCACGCCTGGGATCAGGGGCGGGGCCTCCTCGGCTCTTGGGCTAAGGGCGGAGGAGGTGAGGATTGGGTGGAAGAAAGGGGCGTGGTCTATGGGGGCGTGTCCTCGTGAGGGGCGTGGCAGGTGTAATGCTTGGAGCAGACAGGTAGGTGCTCGCTACCGCTCAATGGGGGCGGCGCCCAATTATAAGGAAGGAGATGCGGTGGTTAGACCCAGTCTCTGAGGGACAGGGCGGAACAAGGCGCGGGGTTCCTGACCCTGATAGTGAGCCCCGCGCTCTCAGCACTGGCGACAGCCAAGCGCGCGGGAACTGGGCCCTGCTGGACCAGATTGCGGCTCTGCGCTGGGTGCAGAAGAACATCGAAGCCTTCGGTGGAGACCCAGGCTGTGTGACTTTGTTCGGCCAGTCATCAGGGGCCATGTGCATCTCGGGACTGGTGAGTGCAATGCCCAGATAGACCTAAGCACAGTCGCAGGACCGCGTGGCCCACGGGTTCTGCACATATACTTGTGCAGATTTGGGTATACAAGAACATTCCAATCCACAGACCTGCCCTCACCACTGCCATGGGTACCACCCCTCACAGTCAAGGATATCTGTTCCATTCAGGGAGGAAACCAAGCCAGCCCAGAAAGGGCAATGCTAAGTCTATGAATGTGGTGGGCCAGAAAGATCATCCAGCACTTCCTGCCTCTCCACATTCCCCCAGAGGTCTATGCCCGAAACAGAGACCACTATGTGCCCTCTGGGCAGGGTTGGGGCCACAGATCAGGCATACGAGTCAGGCCTAGGTTAGAGACTGGGCTTTGCCCCTGACTTCTGGGGTACTGCTGACCTAGAGTTTGAGGGTAGGTCAGGTGCCCTGTGAGGGTCATGTGGCTGGGCAGTCAGCGGGGACCACATCACACAGGACCTCATGGGCCACAGTAATAACACTCAAACACTTGAGCACATTCCGTGTGCCAGTCACTTTTCTAAGCACTTAACGTGTATTCATTCACTGAATTACCTCAACAATCCAAAAAGGGGAGTATTCCCTTTCTGCACTCTACAAAAAGAGAAGTGTTCTCCACTCTACAGAGGAAGAAAGTGAGGCCCAGAGAAGTTAAGCAACTTTATTGAAAATGCATTGGAGAGCAGGCAAAGATTTTAAGCAGGGGCGTGACACAATCAGATGTGCCTTTAGAGTTGGCTCTGTCTGCTGGATCTGGGTTAAAATGAAGCACAAACAGAGGCTTGGAGTCCACCTTGGGGTGAGGGATGTTATATCTAATGGGGGCTAGTTCTGAAAAAGAAGCAGGAAGGATGGACAGTAGAGGAGCAATGCAGGAGGTCAAATAGTCAGGACAGGGCCAATTGCAGCATGCAGATGACTGGAGGAGAGAGGGAAGGCCCAGGTGGATGATGTGGGTAAGGGACAACACCCAGATGGGGAGTGGCTGGAGCAAGTTTGGGGCACATGAAGTCTGAGGTGCCCAGGGGATAGGATGGGGGTCCCATATATGGTTGTTCTCTCCAACCTGGGTAGCAGGGGAAAGCTAAGAGCTATCAGTGCAGGTAATTGGGGTCATGGGAACCATAGGGTCCCCTTCCCATATTCCTAGCCCAGTAGCAGAGGGTAGGCCCTTTTGGTTTGTTACAACAACAGAACCACTGCAACAGCACCAGATGCCCTGGGGGAACCCTGGGGCCATTCCACAGACCAGGACATGGATGCCCAGAGAGTAGAAGGCACAGGCTCTAGATTTAGGACTCCAACCCAGAACTCCTGTCTCCCTCCTTGCTTCTGCCCTCTCTGGGCCCCTTCAAGCAGCCTAGCCAGGCCAGAAAGGCACCCCAAACTGCCCAAGTGGTCCCCATTTGTGCATGTCATGGCTGCCACTCCCCCCACCCCTGCAGATGACATCATCCCTAGCCCGGGGTCTCTTCCATCGGGCCATTTCCCAGAGTGGCACTGCAGTATTCCAAAACTTCATCACTCCTGATCCACTGAAGGTGGCCAAGGTGAGTGTCTCCTCTCTCCTAAGGTTCAGCAAGGGAGGCAGGATGGGCACACACTCAAGCACCTCTTCTCTTCACAGAAGATTGCCCAGCTGGCAGGCTGCAATCACAACAGCACAAAGATTCTGGTAGACTGCCTGAGAACACTATCGGGGGCTGAGGTGATGCGTGTTTCCCAGAAGATGGTAGGTAGAACTTCCTTCCGGCCTCTGATCCAGCTGCCTGCATCCTTCTGACCTGGTACCCAGCCGCCCCAGGCACCATGCCTCAGAAGATTCCCTTTAGTCCCATTCTCTTCTCTTCCCACAGAGATTCTTCAAACTGCACTCCCAGGAAGACCCTCAAAAGGTGAGCAGACCCCATTCTGTCTGAACATCTCCTGTGAGCCAGACACTTAGGATACTCAGGCCAAAATTCCTTCACAGGGCTGATGTTCCACTAGGGGCAGACAATAAACACTATAAATAAATGAATTAGTCACTTCTTTAGGAGGTGATAAGTTAATGGAAACAAAAGGAGGAGAGTCAGGAGGTTGGGCATGTTGGGAAGGGTAGGATTTTAAATAGAAGGAAAAGAGAAGTCTTAGCAAAGATTTTCAAGAGATGAGAGAATGCGCTATGTGAATACCTCTTGGTGTCAGCTGAGGGGTGGGAAATGGGGGAATCCTGAGTCTGAGTAGCCTGGTCCTGCCTGTGGCTGGTCCTCTCTCACACCAGGTTGACTAAGCCCCAGCCTTTTCCCAGTCAAAGCGCATATAGCTAGAGTAATTTCTGGAACTTGCTGAGCTGGTGTCTTAGACCAACGGGGTCCTAGGAGGGTAAGTGAGAGGATTGGCTGGAAACCCCCTTGCCTTATAGGTTGTGTGGTTCATGAGCCCCGTGGTGGACGGTGTAGTGTTCCAAGACAACCCTATTGTGCTTCTGACTCAAGGGCAGGTTGCACCTGTGCCTTACCTTTTGGGTGTCAACAATCTGGAGTTCAACTGGCTCTTGCCTTTTGTAAGTGAAGAGGAGGGATGCCCATCACAGTAGGGGTAGGAGAGGATGCCTCTTGAGCAGTGCTGAGTACCAGGTCAGATCCCAGAGGTCTCTCTGGGGATGCCCAAGAGCTTGGAGCCTCCTGCAGTCCCTGTGCAGTGAGAACTGTACAGGAATGATGAGAGGGAGAGAAGTGTAGTCTCTTGGAGGTTTGGGGGCCCCAAATCTTTAGCTCATAGTGTGAATGGGTCCTCATATCCATTCGTTCCCCTCCAGGTGGCTGTACATCCTGGGTCCCTCCCTTGCTCCCTGGGTGGATCAGGGCAGATGCCCGAGCACAGGAGGGCCCTCCCAGCCCCCACTGGAGCTCCAAACCAAGTTAGCGAAGGAGACATTGGGAGCAGGAGTGTGGGAAAAGGTCATGGGCACTTCTGCTCTGAGAAGAGCCTTGGGGCCTGATGTAGCACAGCTGGAATCCTTCCTAATGTTTGGGCCTGGCCTACACCTGGGCCCTTGCCTTGTGGAGCAGATCATGAAGTTCCCGATGAGCCATCTAAGGAAAGAAACCATCGCCAAGCTGCTCTGGAGTACCAGCACCCTGTTGGTGAGGGGCCGTGCTGTCACGTCTGCTCTGTTTGGTAGGACAAGGCAGCCTCCCTATTTTTACCTAGTAGCTGCTCTTCACAAAGGGCTCCCAGCCTGGACAGAGATATTCCTTGAGGGGGCATGGGGTTTTGCATGGGATCAGGTGGCTGCTGCTGGGCAAGGCTCTCCAGACTTCCTCTGGGACACAGCAGGCAGTTCTTATGCAGCTAAAACACTGGGGTAAGAATTGTCAAAGGGGGAGACCTTCCCAGGAGGCTCCTCATCCCCCGACACCCAGGCCAAAAACTCCTGGGGGTTCCAAGCCTAGATTCAAGTCACCGGTGTGCCTACCTCTGACCCAGCTGACACCCCACACCTCAGGGTGGGTGTGACTTCCCCACCTAGAATGTCACCAAGGAGCAGTTACCACTGGTGATGGAGGAGTACCTGCGTGATGTGGATGACCATGACCAGAAGATGCTACAAAAACATGTGATGGACCTAGCAGCGGATGCTACCTTTGTGTACTCCACACTGCAGGCTGCCCACTACCACCACAGTATGTGGGGTCCTCAAGAGTGGCCACACCCTGTCCACTGGTGCTGCTTGCCACTGGGCTGATCAATCACTCACTCACCCTCTCTGTACCTCTGGGCTGATGTAGAATTCCAAGTGGCCACAGAAGAGGCAGCATACTGTCAACTGCAGAGAAGAGAGGCTGTTCCTTAGGGCTGAGGAGGGCAAGGCCAAGGCCAAGGCCAGCCCAGAGGAAACAGCCTAGGGTGGTCAGGGAAGGTCTCCTGGCTGCAAGGACAGGCCTCTATAGGGGTATCTTGGAGATCCTTCCTAGGCTGACTCAGGCTTGGGCAACACATGGGTGAGAGGTCAAAGGAGGGGCTGGAGAAGGTAGACACTGAAGAACCTTAAGTGCCAAATAGAGAGAGGAGAGGTTCAGTGGAAGGAAGAGGAAGGCTTACCACAATCCCATGAACTGTTTTCCCGTCCCTAGTCTGCAGATGAGGACTTGCAGCTCTGAGAGGTTGGGTGTCTTGCCCCAGGTCACATGGCTAATGAGTAGTGTAGGTAGGATTCGAATCTGCTCCCTGGGTTCTGAAGCCCAGGCTCTTTCCCCTGCTTAATGCAGGTGGGTGGGATGCGTGGGGTGAATGAGAAGCCCGGGCTGAGACTTTTTCAGCAGCCCTCATTGGGTTCCTTGTTCCTAGATGCTGGCTTCCCTGTCTACCTGTATGAGTTTGAGCACTACGCTCCTGGCACTATCGTAAAACCCCGCACTGATGGGGCAGACCACGGAGATGAGATCGGCTTCATCTTCGGAAGTCCTTTCTCCAAAGGTGCCGAAGCCCCACGTGACTCCCCGCTGGGTGTCTAATCTCTCCATCTTTGTGTTCTGACCCCTGGCTGACCACAGGGAGTTAGCTAGCAAATTCTTAATCTGGAATGCTCTCCCAAATGAAAGCCTCCCAGCATGGAAGCAGTGGGGTGGGATGTCCCCACCCCATGCTCTGTTCTAAACACCACCTTCCATTCTGCCTCCAGGCCATTCCTCAAACAAGGAGAAGGCACTGAGCCTCCAGATGATGAAATACTGGGCCAACTTTGCTCGCACAGGGTGAGTCTGATCCCTCAACAGGTGCGGGTGGTCTTCCTACCAGCGCTAGACCCAATGGTCAGCTGTTTCAGATATTTGTCCTTGTGTGTCCCATAGAAAAGGCACCCGGGCCTAAATGTCCCTAGAATGTACCTCTCTTTGTCCCATGACCACATCCTTCATTCACTCAAGCATTCCACAGTCAATGTGTTTTTATGTGGCCAGTTCAGTACTGGGAGCTGGAATTCAAGGGTATCATAGACATGATCCCCATCTGCCAGTGGCCTGTTAATGGTTAACAAAAATATTAAATTACCATCTGGCATGATGAGAATTGTGTTGGGGGAGCAGAAGGCACTATGAGAGCATAGAGGAGGTGTCTGACCAACCTGGGGTGGGCAGGGGTGGCTTCCTGGCAGAGATGACTTCTCAGCTGAGCTTTGGCTAGTCTTGCAACTAGTTTCCATCTCCACATTCTCTCTCCTTTCTCTCCATCCTCCTGATGACACTCAAGGGATCTTTCTGAAATATCATTTGACCAAATCACCCACTTAAAACTTCATGGCTTCCCTTTGTTCCCAGGTAAAGTCCCACCCCCTTCACTTGGAACAAAAGTCTTCAAAATCCTTCCTGTTTCATCTCCTCTCCACACCTATTCTCTTCACACACTGTATATTTTCACCTAACCCTGTACTTGTGCTTTCTTCCAAAAGCCCTAGGCTTTCATACCTCCAACCCTTTGCACATACAGTTCCCTCTGCCTCGAAGTCCCCTCCCACCACTCTTTTCCTCCTCTTTCTTAAAGATCTGTCTAAATATCATCTCTGTAAGGCCTTCTTGAACCCTACCTCCCAAAGGGAAAGTGAATGAGGGAAAAGTAACAGAAGGAGGCAAGATGAAGATGAGCTCAAATAATCCTCTCTCCTTCCTCCCGGGCAGAAACCCCAATGGTGGGAAGCTGCCCTACTGGCCACGCTACAACAAGGATGAGAAGTACCTGCAGCTGGATTTAACCACAAGGGTGGGTGTGATGCTCAGGGAGGAGAAGATGGCCTTTTGGAAGAGGCTGCATCAGAATTAAGGACCTGAAAAGCCAGGCAATTCTGAGGGTGGCTCTGCAGGAAGGAGCCTTAGGGATTGTCCCACCACTCAGGCTTTGGGAAGACTGGCCATGGACATATCTGGGACAAGCATCCGGCCCTCCCCAGTCCAGGTCCTGCAGAGGGTCCCTATTCCTTCCATGACAGAGCCTTAGCCTGTTTGGGGCCCAGAATCACCCTCTTCAGCCTGACATCCCATGATGTCCAGCTATCTCACTGACCATTGGATTAGTCCAGGCCCTTTCTGCCAGATTCTGCCCAGCTACCCAGACTCAGAATAAATGCTTCTCTTCCTTCTCCAAATCCTCCCACCCATCAAGGTCAACTTCAAGCCACTTCTTATGGGAAGTCCACCCAGATTGCCACTGCCCCGCCATTGCAAACAGTTTGCCGTTCGTCATTCATCCTGCTCAACCTTATGCCTTTTCACATTGGACTGAGGCCTTGGGCAGGTTATATGTTATAAGGAGTGATGCTTTGACAGCTGGGGATCTTCTCCCCTTTCCATACCGATTTTTCCCAGGGCCCCTTCAAAGCCTGGCCACAGAGACAGTCCTTAATAAAGACACGTTGACTTGCCCTGAATTTGTGTCCATCTGTGAAACAGTTGGGTGAAGTGGATGGTTTCTTGATTTGAGTCCTTGGAGGGAGGGAGCACTCTGGCTTCTCTCTGCTGGGCTGAGCCTGCGCTGCTCACTCAGTCAAGGAGAGCTGCTACAAAGTTGCCTGGGCTGCAGAACACCTGGCTTTTTTTTTTTCACTGTCTCTAGTGCACCTCTCAGGACATCCACACGCCATGCTCACTTGTCTACTGGGTGAGGTCTTGGTGCTGCATTCAGACTCCTCACTCTCTGGTCTCTCTTGCAACCTGGGCATACCGCCACTGATCCCACAGGTTTTTTGTTTTATTTGGGAATATTTTGTGGATTTTTTTATTTTTGGAAAATATACACAACATGCAATTTACCATTTTAACCATTTTAATTTCAGTGACATTAAGTACATTTATATTATCATCATCATCATCCATCTCCAGAATTTTTTAATCATCCCAAACTGAAACTCAACGTCCATTTAACAATAGCTTCCTATGCACCCAAACCCTGCTATCCACTATTCTACTTCCTAGCCTATGAATTTGAGTATTTCAGGAGCTTCGTGTGAACGGAATCATACAGTATTTGTCCTTTCATGTCTGGCTTTTTTCCTTTGCGTGTCTTCACATATTGTAGCATATTTCAGAATTTTATTCCTGTTTAAGACTGAATTATGTTCCATTGTATGTACATACCACATTCTGTTTCTCTATCTGTGGATGAACATTTGGGTTGTTACTACCTCTTGGCTGTTGTGAAAAATTCTCTGAACATGAGTGTCGTGTCCCACAGGTTTTGTGCCATAAACTATAATGTCAATTAGATTCTTTATTCCTAGAGGGTTTCCTTAGTGTCTGAGACAACTGGAGGCTGCAAAGCCCCATGGGGTGAGGGACACCCAATCCTCCATACCCTCACGTCTAAGCCCCCAACACAAAGGGATGGTTGGAGGAGGGAGAAGAGCCCCTTTCAGGTAAACATTTATCTTCACGACAATGCTGGCACATAGATTTTATTATCCCATTTCTACAGACAAGTAAACTGAGACAAGAGACATAAAAGTCCTTGCTCAAGGTCATGAACTAGTGGTGGCAGAGTGGGAATTTGATCCAGGCCTGTCTGACTCACCCTGCCACCTCTATCCAGACCTGGAACAACCCCTGAGAGAAGGTGGCCCCAAAGGAGGTGTGACAGCTCCAATTTCAGGGGAGGAATAGCCAGAAGTCCCTGTCTACCTCTAACCAGGGAACGGGTGACTAAATAGCCATTTCTCAGTGAGAGCCAGAGTGAGGACTAGGAGCTCAGCCCCCTGGAGGGCAGTCCTGGGCAACCAATACAGAAATCAGCAGATGCTGGCTGCGGTCTAGCTGGGCTTCACACACACACACACACACACACACACACACACGAAGGATGCCTATATGGGACACCCTGCCCTGGGGATCCAGAGGCCTAACCTCAGGCTGGTTCAGGCCTGCTTCTGAGGCTCCCTCATTTCTTCCCTCCTCAGGCTTCTCATGCAGGGCTGGGAAGGGAGTTTATGGAAACAGCCACCCACCCATAGAGTATTCTCTTCCAAATCAGAGGGAGAGCAGCTGAACCAGAGCGAGGGCTCAGCCAGCTGCAGGAGCTGTGAGGATCATAAAGGAATTCCGAGAACCCTGGCACCTTCTCTAAGAACTCAAGCCAGCGAGAACTCTGATGGGCAACCTGGATGGTGGGCTGGGCCCCTGCCTCCCAAAGTCCCTGCCTCATATCCTCCCTTCTTGCCTGCTCTTCTCAGATGTCACTGCTGGATGAAGGGGTTGGAGAAGGCAACGGACTGCCCTGTCTCCATCCTGTCTTCATGCCTTCGCTGGCATCCCCCGATGGCCACCCAGAGTCCTTCCTAAATCCCCTATCGCAGGGAGCCCTTCTAAGAACTGATTAGATCTTGGTGAAGATCCCAGGGCGCTTCTGTGGCTTTTCCCCACCTTTACCTCGGATCGCCCGGGCCACTGTGAACACAAAGGCGCACCGCTGCAAAGCTGGCCTGGGAACGGCGCTCACAGGCGGGGTTCAGCTGGCCCCTTCCTCTCCTCCAACACCCCCAGCTCCCTACCCCCAAGGCTGCAATTACCGGCAGAGGCGGCCGGGGAAGGGCCAATTAGTGCGGGAGTCGCAGCCCCTCCGCTGTGCCCGCGCTGACCGCAGCCCCCGCAGCGCCGCCGCCGCCCTCCCTGACCGGCAGACAGCGCCAGCCGCCTGGGAACCCCGGGGGACGCGCCGTCCGGCCTCCCGCCAACTGTTGTGATGGATCCAGCAGGCTGGCGTGGGGCCAGAGCCCAGGCGGACGAGAGGGCGCCGGGAGCTGCAACTTGCTGCCGCTGGGTGGTGGGGGCGAGCGAAATGGGGCCTCCTTCCCCGTGAAGACTCCTGCGACCCCGACGGCTCGCGCCTGGCGCCTGCAGGCAGGCTGCAGGGGCGCAGTGGTGGGAGGGGGTAAGAGGAGGGGTTCCTCTTACAGCCTCACGGTCCTCAGCCTTGGAGACCTCCAAGGCTTCTTCCTAGGGTGGCCAAGCCCAGAGCAGTTCCCTGTTGGCGGCCTTAGCAGGGCCTGGCTTGAGAAACCCTGGGCTTGCACTTGATAAAGCTCCCCCCCGCAGGCAAGGTGGGCAGACGGGTGGGTGGGCAGTGCGGGACCAAAGAAACCTTTGCACTGATAAGCCAATTCATGGACTTCCTGCCCTGGGTCCCAGCCCTGCACAACCTGCCTTGCTCACCTATAGGCTTTGAGACCCAAGGGGGATCAGTCTTGTACTCCGGGAGCCCACAGGCTGGCTAGACAGAAGCTCCAGGGACTTGGCTGGGATCCCAAGCTTATGAAGACTCTGAGGTCCAGGGAGGCTTCAGGTGAAGGAAAGAGGCGGCACCGCCACTTCAAGGCTTCCCCTTCCCCAGCCGACTCCTTTCTAGCCCAGACCAGACACACTGGGGCCCTGCAGTGGGGGGCGGGGTGGGCCTATGCCCAGGACACAGTCTGGATGAGGCTGGGGAACGGAAGAAGCAGGGGAGAAGGGTTTAGTGGAAAGGCTCACAAATGGGATTCACCAGAGATGCGCTGTACGAGACTCCCATTTCCTGTGCCACACAGGGCCGGGTAAGAGGTGCTGGGACCTCTGACCAGTCCTGCAGGCAGTGTCCTGGGGTTCAGAATGGCCTTATTTCTATTTCCCAAGTGGTGCTAGTGGTAAAGAGTCTGCCTGTCCATGTAGAAGACGTAAGAGATGTGCAGATTCAGTCCCTGAGT
This sequence comes from Bos indicus x Bos taurus, assembly GCF_003369695.1. Lineage (NCBI taxonomy): Eukaryota > Metazoa > Chordata > Mammalia > Artiodactyla > Bovidae > Bos > Bos indicus x Bos taurus. The sequence goes on along the minus strand of NC_040093.1, from coordinate 31,165,520 downwards.
CGGGAAAATCCCCTGGAGGAAGGCATGCCAACCCACCTCAGTACTCTTGCCTGGAGAATTCCATGGAGAGAGGAGCCTGGCGGACTACAGTCCATGGGGTCACAAAGAGTCAGCAACTTAGCATGCATGCATGCACACCACTCAGGTCTGGTCTTAGTAGGGAAGGGCGCTTCCCTACTAAGTGAGGTAGGGCCTGCCTTTTGCCCTAGAACCTCACTCAGAACCTTCTGGACCAGACTTCCTGTGAAGCAGAAAGGATCACTTCTAAGGGAATGAGAATTCCCCCTTTCTACGTACCAAGGTGATTAGCTATATGGAGAGAGGGTGGGGGAAGACAGTGAGAAAGTGGGTGTGGGGATTGAGTAAGGAAGAGAGACCATGACAGATATACCACCTTGGGTCCTTTGTGGAATGAAATGACAATGCATTAAAGCATGAAAGGACTTCCCTGGTGGTTCAGTGGCTAAAACTCTGTGCTCCCTATGCAGGATGCCTGGATTCAGTCCTGGTCAGGGAACTAGATCCCACATGCCCTAGCTAAGAGGTCGAATGCTGCAACTAAAGATCCTGCCTGCCACAACGGAGACAGAAGATCCTGCTACAACTAAGACCTGGCACAGCCAACCAAGTAAATAAATGAATGAAAAAAAAAAAAAAAAAGCATGAGGGAAGGTATGGAGATAGGTGACAGAGACAGTGGAACCATCTGCCAAGAAACTTAGAGGGTGGAGAAAAGAAACAGAAGCAGGCGCACATGCACCCAGACAAGCAAATGGACAGCGAGACAGGGCAGTGCTGGGGGCTGTTCTGGAGAAGGGCACTACCTGGACACTTAGAAGGGGGCAGAGAGCAAAGGATCTGTTTCTCATCCCAGTTGTCTGACCACTGAGACCCTTTGGGACATGACAGAAGGGTCATCTGGAAAGGCTGTGGGAGCACAGAGATGAACCTGTCTTGGGCTAGGTTGGGGTGTTGGGGAAGGCTTCCAGGAGGAGGACCTGAAAGAACCAGTAGGAAAGAGTGGAGGGATGGAGGTGGAGAGGGAAGGGGAGGAACCCAGGCCCGGAGGCAGGAATTAGCCTCTTCCATCCCAGCAGCTGTGCATCAGCGTGGCCCACACAGGAAGATTAAAAGAGGAACCAGCCCAGAGCTGGAGTACCAGGCCTGTAAGCCTGGGAGGGAACACGGCCCCTACCCTGAGGTACTGGAGAGCCGTGGGAAGGACAGGCACTGGTTAGGCTTATCTTCCAGAAGGAGCAACTGGAGGAGGAGAAGGGAGAAATAGGGAAGCCAGGAAAGGGTGGTACAGAACTGGAAGTGAGTCCTTCAGAGAACAGAGCAAACAACTTCATAAAGCAGATGGGCAAGACTTGGTGACAGAGGAGGGGAGGGGTGGTGGAAGTTGAGAGAGACTCCTAGGTGGGATGAGAAACAGATCCTTTGCTCTCTGCCCTCTTCTAAGTGCCCAGGTAGTGCCCTTCTCCAGGACACCCCCCAGCACTGCCCTGGCTCTGTCCATTTGCTTGGGCCAAGGCAGGAGGTCAGCTCTGAGCATCCACCCACTGCCATCCACAGGTGGCAGCCAAGGCTGCCAAGGCTCTGAGCCTTGGCTCAGAGCTCTTCCACCCAGCCTCGGAACTCACGTGAAGCCGCCCTAGGGCCTGGGCCCAGGAAAAGGCCCAAGAGGGTGTCTAGCCCAGGTTGGGGGCACAGCCTGGAAGGCCAGGTGTTACTGGGGGAGCTCCTCCCCTCTGACCCCCCTCGCCAGAAGCTAATCAAGGTAGTACTGTAGCCTCCTGCCGCTGACCCTCTGTCGTTGCAATGATAGCTCCATGGCCATGAGGGGTTGAGTTTGGGCCTCTTTGTGGAGCAAATCAGAAGGGGAGGAAGGCCCATTGGAGCCCTGAAAGAACTCAGAAGCTAAGAGCAGACAGCCTCACAGAACAGAGCTCAACCTGTCTCTTTTAGGCAGAGTTTGGGAGCTGTGTGTTCCTGTCTGGGCCTGTCCTCTGTGTGTGTGTCCTCAGGCGGGCCACTGCCTATCTGGGCCTGGTTTCTACTCTCCAGTGCACTGGGAGCAATCTCTGGGGTAGGACACTGCTCTAGCCTCCCTCTCCTCCAGCTATGGTCCAGGACTCCTGTGTACTCTCAGCCTATTCATCCATAGGTGCTATGGAGGAGCACACCCATGACCTCTCCAAGGAGTCACTGGGTGATCATTATGTATCTTCTACTGTGAAGGAGCAAGGACCCTTTGAAAGGGGAGCTTGAAGGTGGAAGAAAAGCCTTTCAGGAAATTAGCCCCAGTGGCAGGAAAATTCATCAAAAGCTGGCAGAAGTGCCGGCTGCTGATTCATGTCTCTTACCTAAGGAACAGCTCTTCTGGGCTGAGGGCAGGACTGGTAGCTTCCAGAGTCTTCCAAAGACCCCAGACCCAAAACTTCAAAACACTGTACCTTTTACTGGGATTTTCAGCATCTGATGGGGGGAGGGGCACCATCATCCGTTTTTTGGTTCCTGAATCATGGGATTCTACAGTGCTAGGAAAAGCTGCTGATAGATAGTGGCCTTGAGTTTGAATACAACTGCTGTGTGATCTCAGACACTCAGGTGACCTCTCTGATCCTCTCTGCCAGAAGGAATTCTGACCTTGCCTACCTTCTAGGTGACCAATACATCTATAATATTCAGTGCATGTGTGCTAAGTCTCTTCAATTGTGTCCGACTCTTTGCGACCATATGGACTGTAGCCCATCAGGCTCCCCTGTCCATGGGATTCTCCAGGCAAGAATCCAGGCATGGAGTGGGTTGCCATGCCTTCCTCCAAGGGATCTTCCCGACCTAGGGATTGAACCCAGGTTTAAATGGCACCCCACTCCAGTACTCTTGCCTGGAAAATCCCATGGACGGAGGAGACTGGTAGGCTACAGTCCATGGGGTCTCAAAGAGTCGGACACTTTCACTTTCACTGAGCAATTTCAGTTTCACCTTCCTGAATTGCAGCCAGATTCTTTACCACCTGAGCTGCAAGGGAAGCCCATAATGCTCAGTACACCTGGGAAAAGAATAATTTTTCATGAAGAGTGAGGATGGAACCATATTAGAACAATTCTCGGTAGAGGGACCATCCAGCAGGAAAACAGTCTGGATGTGGAACTCATTATTAGGGTGGCACTTACCTCCCTCCCACTGCCAGGTATTACGGCAGGCAGAAGAGCTGTTGCAGGACACCCCTCCAGGGAGCACTGTTTACCTGGCTTACAGTGTGAACGAGCCCCAAAATGTAACCTGAACTCCACGCCCTCTGTACTCTCGACCTACCACCTACATGCATGCTTACACCACCCATGCCTCAGAGAAGCCGCTGATGGGATCTCTTGGTTACCATCTCACCCAAAACATCCACACTGGGTGGTCTTTAGAGCCCCCTCCTCTTCCAGCCTGTCCATGGCTGCCTTCAGCTCCCAGAACTGGTCTGGCCACCAGGCCAGCCTGATCATTTGAAGCAGAATCCTTCGAAGGAGCTATGGATGTAGCAGACCCCAGAACCACAGGGAATCCCTTCCAGGCTGGTGAGGTGGCCATGGGCTAGTAACTTGGTTGGCCTATTTTTAAGACAGTGTTACAGCGCAATTGGGAAACCCTGCTTGCAAGGATGGTTTAGAGCTCAGCAAATTGGGGAAAGAATCCAAGAACAAGGCCAAGTTTCAAGGTATCAGCAGGGAGACAAAAGGAGAGAAAATAAAAGAGGATGCATTTGGACTCAGGCATCAATAAATGAGCCAGAAGTGGTTGTTGAATTATTCAGCCTCCTTTATTGATCCATTGATCTCTATCTGCAGGTCTTGGTTTATTCTTGGTTGGCATTTCCTGTGTCTGAGACAGTGGGAAGAGAAATGGAGAGAAGAAAGGAACAGGTTTTTAAGACTCCAGAAGAGAGAAGAGGCAAGGCCAAAGAGAAATTTGACAACAGGTATCAGGAACCTTAAAATGCCTGTATCTTTTGACATGGTGAATCTGTTTTCTGGAAATTGACCCTAAAAACACTATCCAAAACTTTTAAGAAACAGCCTTCAAGCATCACGATATTCACAGAAGCCTTATTTTATAGCACTGAATAACGGGAAACAATCTAAATAGTTATGTCCGACAATAAAGGATCAGCCAAGAAGTCATTAGGAGTTTTATATGATTACATGGGGAGATACTTATGCCATAGGATTAGGTCAAAATGGAGCATTCAAAACTGTACCCATAGGGGAATTCTGTGGTGGTCCAGTGGTTAGGACCGTGTGCTTTCACTGCCAAGGGCCTGATTTCAATCCCTGATCAGAGAACAAAGATTCTGCAAACTGCACAGCATGGCCAAAACCCCCCACAAAACCCTGTACATACAGAATGTCATAACTGTGTGAAGAAATGTGGATGGAAAAGGGCCAAAGAAAATATACCAAAATGTTAGCAATGATTGTCTTCAAGTGACAGGGTTCTCTTTTTTTCCCCCCTATATTTCCTAAATTTTCTACAATATGCACAAGTTTTAAATAATTAAAACAAAATGTAAGGATGGAGCAAAAGACACTCATATGAGGTGTCTGCACAAGAGTAAAATAAGCACAAAGTAGTAGGGAGCTGATTCCTTCTAGAACCCAGGGTACTGCTATGTCTTAGGTCTGCTGACCATCTCCCTGGCACATCAAATGGACAGAACTGACAGGATGAGGTGATACTGCAGGGCAGTCACTCTGCAGAGAGCAGTCAAAGGCCCCTGAACTCATTATTTAAAGAAAAAGCATGAGGGACTTCTCTGGCAGTCCAGCGGCTAAGGTTCTGTACTCCCAACGCAGGGGCCTGGGGACCCTCCCTGATCAGGAAACTGAGATCCCACATGCTGCAACCAAGACCTGGCACAGTCAAATCAATAAACATTTTAAAAAAGAAAGGAAAGAAAACAAATAAGAGTTTCCCCATAAGAGAAAGGGGAGGAGGTCAGGCTAGATAGAGGGGACAGTGAGAGCAAAGGCCCTGAGGCATGTGGGAAGCACAAGCAGGCCAGTGTGGTCAGATGGCAGGGTGCCGTAGGGAGACACAATGGGAGATGGGATTGGGAAGGAACGGAATGACTGTCAGGGGGTCCCATAAGCTGGGCTGAGGGCCTTTGCCTCTCAGCCATAGGCAAATCGGGGGCTTGGGGGAGGGTTTCAAGCAGCAGGGCAGTGTGGTTAGAGCTCTACATTCTCCAGTTCCCTAGTCTAGTCTGTTTGCCATCACCCTCCAGAAACTCAGAGAGGAGGGCAGGGGAAGGGGAGCCATCCAGCAGCCCTCACACATGGTCAGCCAGGCCTCCTGACCCCAGCCTGGCCCTCTGCCCACCACACCAGGTTCAGGCCCCACCTCCGGCCACTCAGACAAACCCCTTCACCTCCCATGACAAAGAGGCTCATTTGGTGCCTGGGCAAGATTTTGCAAACGTCAACCTTGTAATTACAAGGATGAAATCATCTGGTTCCTTTTAAGCAAACGGGTTTATTGATCCCAACACTGAAGAAATGCTATTCTGGGGAAATTTGCTCCTCTCTGCTTTCTTCTCCTTCTGGGATGGATGAACTGATGGGAGTGTTGGGGGTGGGGGGGGCAGGTGGTGGTAGCAGGGCAGTTAAGAAGGGGGAGAACTTCCCAGAGGGAAAATTCTTATGGGCCCAAGGGTGAATTGTATGGTATGTAAATTATATCTCAAAAAAATTATTTAAGGCTCAGGAAACTGCCTCATTTAGGTGGATGATACCCCATCCTGGACTTCAGCCCATCTCCATCCAAAGACTAGAAGCTGAGTAGAGCTAGGCTTTGATGGCTCTGTGCCAACCACTAATTCCCCTTCTCTCCCACCCCCCTCGACGTTCATTTGTGGCTTCCAGATCCTGTTTCAGCTTTAAGATGGTACACTATTTCCTCAGTAATTGAATGGATGCTGTTTCTTTAGAAAAAAGTGCACAGAGTTTCAGGGACCTGGGAGGACCTCACCCCCACTTTGAGGAGAGACAGATGTGGGTGGCTGCTGACACTGGATCTGGATAAAGCCATCCTTTCTGCTGGACCTGGGAGGCAGGATGTCTAGGCCCTGACCAACCAAGCCAAGGAGGGACAAACAGTTGGGCTCAGGGGACAGGAATGTTCAACCATCAAGGGCAAAAGCCACATCCTGCCACAAGGCCCATAGTAAGACCCCTCCACCCAACCTGTTGGGGCCCCTTTGGGAGCATGGTAGGGTGCTTCAGGGGAGTGACTCCAGCTCTCTACAAGCTTGCACGCAGTTTGGTGAAGGAGACAAGCTGGGCATCCTTACCAGTAGAAGCCTTGGAATGGAATGGTTAAGAGCCCCAGCCCCTCTGAACCTCGGTTTCCTCATCTGTAGAATAGGGTCAATAACAACAAACTTGCAGGGTTATGATGAGGAGTGAACAAAGGATATACCCCCAGTGCTTAGCCATTTCATTAACTCTAATGGGTCAGGGTCTTGTCTGGGTCCTATGGCCACCTATTTACCTTTTCAGGGTCTCCTTTTCCTCATCTCAGATAGGGACAAGGAGGCCTGTCTTAGGAGGTGGTTGTGTGAATTAACTGAGATAAGGGGTATAAAAAGCACCCCGCTCAGAGGTTCACAGTTGAACCAGACAATTAACAGTTCCCTCCACACCCTGCTCAGCAGTATCGTCCATTTACTGCCCACCCTTTCAAGATCAGTGGAAGCAGCTGCCCACTCGGGAAAGTAGGAGAGAGAAGGCCCTGGACTGATTGAATCCTTAAGAACGAAAAGCTCCAAGCAGTAGGACTTCAGAGAATTCAACCAGGTTTATGGGGTTGGGAGGGTGTTTCTCGGCAATGAACAGTCACCCTCAGGCTTCAATCTGTGGGCCCTACTAGAGCTGGCTGGTAGCAAACTCCTTCATGAGGTGGTGCCTGAACCAATCCATACCCATCAGACAGAAGCACAGAGCTAAATATATGTGATGTGTGTGAAATTTTCTTTTATTAATTTCCTTTAATCCAGTTTGTAAAATAATTGAAAAAAATTAACCATTAAAAAAAAAAAAGGCATACAGAGTTCAGCCGAGGAGATGGCCTCCTTTGGCCTGCGGCTCATTTCCCGGTTGTCCTGGCTGTTTGGATGCCAGACAATGCCGAGTGTGGGTTACCCTGTGGCCTGGAGTTGCCAAAGGCTGTCTGTGGTGCTGCTGTTCTGGGTCCGCCTGGCAGACTCTCCCATCCCTTTCCCTCCAGACGGCATTCCCCACCTCTGTGAGGCTGACACTTAGAGTACTCTGTCCTGCTCTGTACTCCCACTGCTTCCAGTCCAGCTCCCTCGAGCTTAGAAGGGATATGTCTTGACCATCACCTTTGTCAAAAAATTCATGGTGGCTTTCTGCCTCAGCTGTTGCCATGGCTCCTGTGAAAAAGCTTGTGGCAAAGGGCAAAAAAAAGAAGCTGGTTCTGAAGTTTTACCTTTGACTATACCTACCCTGTAAAAGGTAGCATCATAGATGCTGCCAATTTTGAGCAGTTTCTTTAGGAGAGAATCAAAGTGAATGGAAAAGCTGAGAATCTTGGTGGAGGGGTTGTTACAGTCAAAAGAAGCAAGAGCAGGACTACTGTAATGTCTGAGGTGCCTTTCTCCAAAAGGTATTTGAAATATCTCACCAAAAATATTTGCAGAAGAATAATCTACATGATAGGTTTCCCAGGTGGCGCTAGTGGTAAAGAACCTACCTGCCAATGCAGGAGACATACATACAAGACTTGGGTTTGATCCCTGGGTCAGGAAGATCCCCTGGAGGAGGGCATGGCAACCGACTCCAGTTTTCTTGCCTGGGAAATTCCATGGACAGAGAAGCCTGGCGGACTACAGTCCAAGTAACATGACTTTGTGACTAAACAACAGCAACTACATGATTGGTTATCTGTAGTTGTTAACAGCAAAGAAAGTTAGAAATTGCGTTACTTCCAGATTAGTCAAGTTCAAGAAGAGGAGGAACTTGAAGGTTAAACTCAATTATCTGGAATATTTTGTATGAGTTCTTATATATATATATGTAATATATATATATAATATTATATAATTTTTTAAAAAAACCTTTTTTTGTTTACTTTTCTTCACCGCATCTCAGTTGCGGCATGTGGGATCTACTTCCCAGACCAGGGATCAAACTGCCCCCCTGCACTGGGAGCGCGAGTCCTAGCGATTGGACCATCAGGAAAGCCCCTCTGTATGAGTCCTCGAATAAAACTTGGGAACAGAATCAACAAACAGTTCATGTCTGGTCTGAGCATCTAGGCCACTCTAGTGAGATTTCAACTTTTATTTATTCCACATCTCCCAGGGAAAAAACAATTTATTGCTGGAGTCCAGACACCAAGGTCAGCTGCAGCTCTGTGAGCCCTACCTGGACCCACTGTGGAGTAAGAGTGCTTCCTTGTGAAGCATCTATCAGAGACAGAAATGAAGGGTTTTACACAAGTATCTACCTAAACAGAATATGGCGACACTGCATGGTATCACATGGGATATCCTTTTTTCCTACTATGGAAGCCAACAGCAGAAATTCTGCTTCCTTGACCACAGTCCTTGTTGACTGACAGCAAACTCATCATCTTCCTCTTGTTCAAACAATGATTGTATTGTCTTGGTGCCCAAAGATCTTCTTAGCTGAACTGGGAAGATGTAAGGGAGAAGCAGCAGATGGATGAAAACTTCTGTTCCTTGTGAGTGGCTTGGTTCTGCCTTGGTAACTGGTGTAGAGGCTGCCTCACTTACCTCTTAACATAAAGTGCAGATACTTTAAGGCTGGTTTTGTCTGCACTTTGTGCTGATGTGAAGTTTCCCCCTTCAGTTTCACTGGAACATTTAAACAGTGAAATAAATGGCACCTTTTGCCAGATGTAGCTGATACAAACTGCTCAGTGGCCCACCATGTACTCTTACTCCCTCCTTTCGGGGAAAACTGTTCTTCCCTTCTTTCAACCATTGGCTTTTCTCTGAAGTTGCCAATCGCAGGCCCCCAGTCTGCAATGGGACAGCATGTGACATAAGCTGGCCGATGTCATCACACTTGCTTGGATATGGTGATTTGGCAGAGGGGAGAGTGTGGGACCCAGATTAGGCCAATCCGGGAGATGGAAATTTTGGAGACAGAGAAGTGGATGTTTCCATCCTTTGTCAGGAAATGAATGCCATTGATGAGAGGCTGAGAGAATTAGCAGTGAGAAGAAACAGAGAAAGGAAAAAGTCCCTCTCTGTGATTCGTTTACTTAAAACTGACACCTTTTTAGCTTTAAGGTTTTTTTTTTTTTAATTGGTTTTCTGTCATTTGCAACTGAAAAGCACCCAAGGGAAAGATTCTGAGATACCTGGAGACCCAACAAAAGTGGTTGGTGACATCCATATCTATGTATACCCTTTCTGTTTGTGTACATACTTACATTCACACAGGCTTGGTGTAGGCCAGGGAGCATGCCCTTGGAAGAAGTTGATTCTATGTTTGCTACTCAGAAAGTGTGTGTTTGTTAAAACCACTGGCCTGCAGGTTTGATTTTGCTGAAAACTCTCCCTCTGACCTTGGGCAATCCATCACTACTGGACCTTAGAGTGAAAAACCAATCCAGTTTGCCAGGAACTGAGTGGTTTCCTGGGACATGGGACTTCCATTGCTAAAACCAGGATAGTCCATCATCCTAGCTCAGTTCTGTATCTGTAAAAATGAGATTGGATTAGACTAGAAAGGGCTGGGAAAGTCTGCCAAATCCTGCATTCAGGCAGACATTGCCAATTGCCCTTGGCACTAACTCCTGTAAGTTTAAGTGCATTCTTACAATCCTTTGCTGTAAGACCAGCTACTGTCAAAACTGGCACCTATTTGCCATACTCGGACTGAGTTTCTGACAAGCTGAGATTTTAACGGTCAGAATTCATTGAGGACCAACTTTAAGTAAAGCTCTGCTGTAAATCCCATGTCAGGCTGTCTCCAGCCTGAGCTAAATGACTTCCCTAGAACTTGTGGATCTTGTTTTTTAGGATTTGATTGTACATTTGTGTAAATATATGAACCGGTATTGGGTTATTAATTCAGCTTGTTCTTTGTAAACCTAAATTTATTGAGTGTTCATCATGTGCTAAAACTACATAAAAGCTCTCATGCCAGCTAATACTGCGAGGTTGTGAGTGCCTGCATTTTTGGAAAAAAGCAAACTGAGGCTTTGTGGTCCAGTGCCTATCTAAGGGCCCCAGCCAGCAGGCAGGGGAGTGAGTGAGGTCCCATTTGAGGCCCTTCTGATTCCAACAACTCAGACCTTTCCACCATGATGCGGGTTCAGTTGGATCTTTTTAGTCTCTTTCCACCGTTAGTCTTTGATGTGCACAGCCTGCACCCCTCCTGGTCGGTTTTCGGAATCTCCAAGAACTTAAGTTTCCAAAGGAGACTTTGGCGTCTCCTTCAAAGTCTCCAAGGACTTAAGTTTCCTGGCGTTCAGGTGACAATTTGGGGTTACTCCGCGCTTCTGGGGAGCCCAAAAGTTCCAGGTAGTGTAGAGGAAGGACTCGCGCGGGCCGCTCCCTATCTCCAAGAACGGGGCAGATCCCCCACTGAACGAAGTGGCCGGCCAGGAGAAAAGGGGCCGCGCGGCGCCGCGGGAGGAGCCGGGTTTCGCTGCAGTCCAGCGGCACCGCAAGCGGACTTGCGGCGCATGCGCGGCGCGGGTCGCAGAGTTGTGAATGGTGCGTTTTGTTTGCCGGAGTTTGGGGCGGGCGGGCGCGCGAGGAGGAGGGGTGGGGCCGACGGGGGCGGGGCGGGGCCGGGCGGGCGGGCTAGCGAGGTGGGCGGCGAGAGGAAGTGGCGGCGGCGGCGGCCGGGGGCGGCGAATGTTGGATCAGCGCGGGCGGTAGGCAACGGCTTAGGCGGCGGCGGCGTGGGCTGGGCTCGAGCGGGCGGCGGCACCTTAGACTCCCGGGCGCGGGAGCCCACGCGGGCGGGCGCCTGAAACAAAGGGAAGCGAGAGTCAGGGCGCCGCGGGTGGGCGGTCAGTCGGTCAGCGCGGAGCCGGCCAGCGGGTGCCCGCGGAAGCCTGGAGCCCGGCGGCCGGCGCGGCCTCAGGGCGGGAAGATGCCGCGCGTTGTGCCCGACCAGAGAAGCAAGTTCGAGAACGAGGAGTTCTTCAGGAAGCTGAGCCGCGAATGTGAGGTGAGGCAGGCGGGCGGCGGGGAGGCCGCGGCGCGCCCCGAGCGGGCCCGGGAGGAGAAAAGTTTGGGCGGTGCGGCCCCGGGGATCCCCGCGCCGGCGCGCCCGCTGAGGGGCAATCTCGCCCGGGCAGCCGTCTGCCCGCTGACTCTGCTTGCCCTTATCGGGGCGGCGCGGGGCGGACGGCGTCGCGGATTTGGCTCCTGATTTCGGGCCGTCTCTGCCTTGCAGATTAAGTACACGGGCTTCAGGGACCGGCCCCACGAGGAGCGCCAGGCGCGCTTCCAGAACGCCTGCCGCGACGGCCGCTCGGAAATCGTAAGTCGGCGGGACCGGGGCGCGCGCGGGTCACTTGTTGCACGGGGGCCGCCGCGGCCCAGGCCGGTTCCGGACGGCGCCGCGAACGCCGCGGCTCCCGGAACTGAGCGGGCGCCGTCTCACTTCCTACTCGGGATTCAAAATGCGAAACCAGACACTGGCGGGCCGCGTCCTCGCGGGGAGACGCTTCCCGGTGGCCGTCGGCGGGTGGATTATGTTTCCCACACGACTCGGCGGACACTTTGCCGCGAGTGGATCTCAAACCCGAGCCCAACTAAACCAGGAAAGGTCACTGTTATAGGCTGTGACCCTGATTACAGAAAGAGTCGGAATATTAATAGGGGATATTAGTAGGAAGAAAACACCCGTAGGGAAAAAGAAGTGGGTTTCGTTCAAAATCGTTTCTTGGGCGATAGTTTGGTTCTTAACGCTAGATTTTGCGTAAATCTATGTGTGAAGCTATCTCTTTTTCAGTAGAGCTGAGAATAAATCAGAGGGTAAATCCAGTTATCTGTTGTCCTAAGAGAGAAAAAAAGAAGCCCCCTAAAACGTGCCATCTTTTCTTCGCATGTTAAGCTTCAGGAGAATCGGAAGGAAACCTTTTTTTCCCTCCAAACCTAAAAAAACATATCCCGCTTAGGCCTGCAGTTTTTAAAGAATCGCATGGATTTGCAAAACCCATAGTCGATCTGAGGCCCTGTTTTAGATGCTGGATTTGGTGCTTTACCTCCACCAAACGTTATGTTGAAAAAAAATTCAAGTATCCTAGTTCCCCTCATCTCCTTTTGGTTTGTTTGTCCTATTGGAGGTGCTAATGAGGAGAGAATGATGGAGCCAAAAAGTGCATCGGAAAAAACTAAAGAGTAGAGGCTGATTGTTAATTTTTTAAGAAGTTGAGGCACTGTATAATGGAATCTGATTATCTGCTCCATGACTTGGGCCAGTGCATCTTCACACACTTGAAGCTACAGGCGCAGTTTGAATTTAGGCTAACAATAGCAAGACTTGTTGGACCATTTGCTTCTCCCATTCCCGGTACAGGAGAGAATATTTTTATTGAGACATAATTCACATATCATAAAATTCTCCCTTGTCATCACTGAAATAAAGTTTATTTTTTAAAAATATTTTGATGTTTAAGACAAAGGCTTTTTAAATTGTATTACAGATAATGAGAAGATAGGGCCAACTTAACTAGGAACTCTAGAATATTTGGTCGTTATTGCACATTATAAAAGAAAATGTCTAGCTTTTAGCCCACTTCCTTGAGTAGTTGTAATTGTTAATATGATTCAGATATATAGGACAAATAGTTTTTAGTTTTGGCACTAAGTGGTAGAAGAATCTTTCCTTACTTAGTTGGTTCAGTGATTATATCATCCTTTGTCTGGATTTCCTTTTGGAAAAGGTGGATGGTATACCCAACCAATGGATTTCTTGGAAGTAATTGATGTAAGTATAAAAGATGAGCTATAAAATGCTATTGTAATTTTTTAGAGCTGAGGTTTTTGGGGAAACCTAGGGAAATATAGTTAATAGGGTATTTTCTGTCATATCAAATTTTATTGCATGTGATTATGAATTGGAAGTATAAAGTGTATTTGAATATATATGAATTCATAGTATATTTGAATTACTGTATCATATATAACATGAATTTACTGTTACAGCAGTATTATAGGTTGCTTGTATTTGTTATAAATTCCTCTTCAGGGATAAATCAGACATTCTAATTCTAGGCCTTCTCTTCTTCCAAAAATCTGGTCCTACAAATTTTAATAAATTCTTAATTTCTGACAAGTATTTAAGTTAAAGAAGATAGGTAGTTTGAATTTCATCTAAGAATTGTAATTAAGACAGCACAGTTTAATGTGTTGAATAATATAACTTTGTATTTGGAAGGAATTTCACTTTTTCCTCTCCAGTTTTCTCCCTTTAATTCAATGTTAGCCATACTTAAATTAACAGAGTTTTAGCTTCTAGGGGATAGAGACCACATTAATTTCATATATGCCCCCTTTGTATGGGTTTTGCACAGTATCTTTTGTATCATAAGCGCTTGATTATTTGAATTTAAAGGTTACTTCATTTAATGCCCCAAATTTATCTTACAACTCGTAAACAGGCTGTGGCTGTTACTTATTTGGTGGTGGAAAATAGGTGGGGAAAGGCATTTTTTTTGCTTTTATTTTAATAGCAGCCATGTATGATAAAAGTATATAGTTCTCTAAACTATGTCCAACCCTGCTCCCCTTTTATTTATTTTTTATTATGAACACCTCCTTATCAGTGAGGTTAATGAAGAATTTATTTTGTATTTAGATGTAAAAAAAAATAACATAAGGCTGTGATGCTCATCTCTTCTTAGCTATAAAACTTAACAAGACTCTATATCATAGCATGAGATAAGCGTGATTATAGGTGAGGGGTAGAATCTATTTGGTAAAATCAGATTTATTCCTTATATAAGCTCTTGTATTATAGTAAGAGCATTAAGAGATATCTTCAACACTAATGATTAATAAAAAATACTTATGAGAGGTATGGTGACTACTGTGAAAGTGGTAAAATCTTTTTAATCTTGAAGATGGAAGAATAAAATGTATGTTGGATTGGCTATTTTACAATTTAATGAAACCTCATAAAATATAGTCAGGACATTCTGAGAATTCTCCATACAACCACTTTTACCATTGTGGATTTTTATGTTTTCAAATAAAATTTTCCCAACTCCTATGTATTGTAGATGTTCCATTAAAAAAAAAGAGTTCTGTGGTCAAATTTGAGAAATGGTATTCTAGAGTGTGATCTGTTTTTACCACTTCTCTGGTCTCAGAGAGGTATGTTGATGAGATAATGGACATGAAGTGATGAAGCAGGAAATCTGTTCTGAGGTTGGCCTTCAGGCGGGAGGTGTGGTGAGGTAATAAGAGTTGCAGAATGTCTTTACTTAGCCCAGAGCTGATTTGGGATACACTGTGACAGAAGGGTTTGTTACTAGGTGACTGCTGAAGAAACATGGCTGCCCGATTTGGGCAGGGTATTCATTTATGGACAGGATCTCTTATCTGTTACCACTCTGCTCTGAGAATTTCATTGTCTGAGACCGAAAGAGTTGGCTGTCTTCTTCAGCTAAGAATTACTTCTCATTGTATTTAACAAATACATGTAGCATTTACTGGGTGGTGTTCTAAACACTTTACAAGTTCTGGAAACTGAGGTTCAGAGTGAAGTAATTTGCCTCAGGTCATCCTAGGCAGTTTGCCTCCTAGAGTCTGCTTTTCACTTCAGTGGTTGGTTTTTTTAAACTTACGCTAATAGTTGGCAAAGTTCTTAAGGTTAATATCGTAATATCAATGTTCAGTCTCTATTCGTATAAGTATTTACCACAAGAAAAGATATCCCAGTGATTAGGGAAATGCCATTAAAGGTATCTATAGAGATTTAGCAGTTAGATTGACCACTGCACCTTCTAGTATCAATTATAGAAATAGGAAGTGCTGTAATTTTTATCTGTAAAGAATCTAAGTCCCTATCTTTGGGGGAACTAGTGGATAGCTGAATCAGCTAATGCTTTCAACAAATTGCCCAAGAATGTGAACCCCAGCTTTCAGATGAAGACTCTATACTTGGAAACAAATCATGCTTTAGAATTTTAATTAGTAACCTAAAACAAAAAGTTTTCTGATTTCAACAAAGAGTTTACATTTAGATGATAAAAAGCAGAATTTTTTTAGTGCTTTTTATGTATTTCTTTTAGAATTTCCCTGGGAAAGAGGGACAGTGCTACTTCCATTTTTAACTCAGGGAAAGTATAGAGTTAAATTGCTCTGGGGCTACACAGAATGACACTTGATTGAAATGGTTTTAGATTGTTCTGTCTGTTGAGCTGTGCCATCCAAATCTTTTATAAATATTAGATGAATACGCTTTTGTTATTGTCAGATCCAGTTTTCCTAAAGTCAGATTTTCGAAAACACATTTTAAAAAATTCATCCAAGGTTTTAGAGAGATGAGTACTGTCATATCACATGCTAATGTATGGTTTATCAGAGGAGAGATAGTCCCAAGTGCATTTTTTTTCAGTAGTGAGCTATTAATTAATTAACATTTATTTATAGTCAGTGTGCAAGTGATTGGAATTTGGGAAACTCTGGATAAAATAGACACCTATGGGGATGAAAAAGTGTGTGTTTTTTAAGCTGAGCCTTTGCTGAAACTGAAATTTTTGTCTCTGAGAGTGAGTTCTACTGAAAACCATAATGGAGGATATTGTCTTCATCTTATAAATTTTGGTTATTAAAAATTACTGGAAATGATATTTGGTTAGTTTATTCATGATAATGAGATCCTCCCAATGTGATATATCGTGGAGATATTTTCACTTCCAGTCATCTCCGAGTGCATTTTTAGCATGGTTTTTGAAGCATAGTGTTTCTTTGAGCACGGAAAATCAAGAAAAATTCAAGTGTCTCATTTATACAACTTTAAATTGTGGTATGCTTTAAAATTCAAAATATTCAGCTCTTCAGTGATTTTTACGTTTAAAAATACAAGTTCTTAAATGTAGTGATGGGGACTTCTGGTTAGACATTAGCAGTGCGTTGTACTAACGTCAGCAAAAAACGACCTGAAAGAAAGTATTGATTCCATGTCTGATTTTATATTTAAGCAGCCAATGGCAAATGTCCTCAAAATGGAATCAGATGTTTGTAACTTAATACTTAAGAAAAATGATGAGTGCATGTTTTTTTACTTTTAAGTAATCTTGGTGCTGCCTGGCTTAAGACAGAAACTGATGTAAAAATAAATGACTGCCTGCATAATTTATGTAATGTCCTGCTCCTGATCCTGTTTGTATTGATTTTTCTAAAAGGCTTTTGTGGCCACAGGAACCAATCTGTCTCTCCAGTTTTTTCCGGCCAGCTGGCAGGGAGAACAGCGACAAACACCTAGCCGAGAGTATGTCGACTTCGAAAGAGAAGCAGGCAAGGTAGGAAACATTTCTTTGCAAGTTGAAATACTGTGGATTGTTTTACTATTAGAGATTACCTGATGATTGATATTTTAAGAAAGAGATCACAGGTCTGATTATAGACGTGTGATCAGATTTGCTTTCATTCCATATTAAAAAGATATAATACAATTTTTAAAAATCAAGTGTTTTATATAATTTCATTGCTAATATCGTGCTTATGTCGTTTGCCACAGAAAGTTCTCACCCTTAAAAAGAGTAGTGTGCTTTCTTATATGTAACATTTGAAACCTAATTCCTTCAAAAGTGTGGACAAGAAATTTTTTGTTTTACTAAAATGTGTGTGACTATAGTGTTTTGTTTTTTTTTTTTAATGAAATTTAGAGAAAAATGGGAAAAGACTTAGGCTTAAAATTTAATAGTATTTAGAAATGATTCATGGATAGGTTTCCACTTCTTAATGTAGCGAATTTAATTTTGAGAAAATATGAAAACGTTAACCCGGAAATATTTTTTTGTTTTGAGGAAAAGCTTCTGGGAAACAAATATCTTAAAATTTTTATGTAGGAAGTTTTAGATCAAAGATGTGAAAAATGTAGGTAGAGATGTTTAAGTTGAGAGCCCTATTAAAATCTAAGTTAAATGAATTATGTGCTTTTGATGAAATGTTAATGAATAGTGTCTTGGATTGGTTCATCTTTTAATGTAGAAATTGACTTCTTGAAATAAAATATTTAAAGAAAAAAAGTTTTTTACCTCATTTTGTACTCAGTCTTTCTCCTGTTTCCTTTGCAGCATGTTTCTATACTTGTTTTTATTCACTTGCTAAAATTCTTTTCTAAGTGTCATTCTGAATAGTATAACCTATCACTGTATTTGCGAAACATGAGGAACATCTAAATATTCCTTTGAGGAACTTAAAAGATTTTTGTATTGGGCTGTATTATGAAAAGGATTTTCATATCTTGTATATATACAATGAAGAGTTGTGGGTTTTTTTCCTTTAATTTTGTGAAACAAAGTTTGATCTTTTGTGAGTTACAAACCAACTAATCTTTTGACAGGGAGAGGGAAAATAGCTTACAGAATTTTAAAATGAGTAATAAGTTAGAAGTTTGCTTTTTTATGTATTAGACTTGTTTGCTTGGAAGATTAAAAGCACATGTTCCAGGTTTTACTACTTGGTAATTAATATATAAAGGAGAAATTGGAAGGTAATGACAGTGTACGATTATTGCTTTTTTGTCTGTTTGGTGTGTGAATGTGTGACTGTTGTTTTCCTTGTTCCAAACACTTCCTTAAAGTTTAACTTGTTAGCTCAGATACTAAAAACATAAATCAAAAAATTGCTTTCCTCTCAACTTTTATGCTAAACTCTTTTGGGATTTCATGACTGACATCTCAATGTTACTAAAATCTTCTAGTATTTAATAACTAGTGAATGGGTGTTAATTCTACTAGAATATGTTTGCTTGAATTAATGATATCTGTTTAGTAGATTGAAGACCATGTTTTCCTTGGACTTAAGCTGTTGAGATGTTTTTAGTTATATGATCAACAAGAACAAAAACCTTATATAGCTTGTTCTAGAATTTAGAGAATGTGTTTTCACATATATCAAGAAAAATGATAGAACTGATGCAAGAAATACGGAAACTTATATTTTATTAATATTTGTTTTATGATTTTCTTCTGTAAAGTGCCAGAGTAAATATTTTCAGTTTTGCAGGCATACGATCTCTGTTGCAGCTTCTCAGGTTCGCTGTTTCGGTGTGAAAGGAGCCATAGACAATGTGTAAACAAATGAACGTGGCTGTGTTCCAAGGATGGTAATACTGGCAGAAATCTGTATCTTTCCCTCAGATTTAAATTGGTAAATGTTTGTGTATAGATGATACATTTCTCAAATATGATTTTACCAATACTTTCTACACCAGTAGAATCTAGGAAAAAGAAAGCATTTTAATGAAAAAAAAAAAACCAACAACATTAAGGGGGAAAAAACAAAACCCTGCTAGTATTTCGCTGTTTACCACTGGGATAAGTATAGCAATGAATTTAGAGGAAAGATACTAACCCATGTTTTCTCATCCATAGAGCTCAGGCTGTGGGGTCTCTTATTTCTCTTCTGATAACCATTAACGTTTGTTTCTGTCCCCATAGGACTAGAAGCAAAACTAATTGAAGCAGTTTCCCTAAATGTTAATTATTTGCCTCTGCTCCTTATACTAAATCCAAAATCAGTGTTTCTTCTTCCACATACTTTCAACCTAGTTAGGTCCTAAAGCAGCTTAGTTCTCTTCCCATTCAAACCCAACTTTGAGAAATTGAGCCTTTAGAGTTACATACAAATTGAGGTTAAGTCCTGGCTTCATATACTACTTCATTTATTCTGTAACTTTGGACAAGTTATTTAATCTTTATGGTCCTCAATAAAAGGAGGTTAATGCATGTGTCCCACGGTGGCCCTAGTGATTAAATAAAATAGTGTATATAAAGTGCTTAGCTCAGTAACTGGCAGAGTTATTCAAAAATTCATTCATTCAGAAGGTCTTTGTTTAACACCTATTATGTAATTTAGTGAGCACTGTTCTAGGAGCTTGATATATGAATAAACAAAACAAAGATCCTGCCCTACTGGTTGTTGTATGGAAGGAATGGAAGAACAGGCAGTATGCATAGTATATAAGTTATATAGTGTGTTACAAAGTGATAAATGCTCTGGGGAGATAAAAGGAAAATTAGAATAAAATAAGGTTCATCAATGAACGGGAATGTCTGCAATTTTAAACAGGATAGACTGGGTAAAGAAGGTCATATTTGAACAGAGACCTGAAGGAAGATAGGGAATGATGAGCAATGCAGATATTTGAGGGAAAGGTGATCCAAACAGGGGACACAGCCTTGTAAAGGCCCTGGAGTGGGAGCTTGCACAGTGTGTTTGTTAAACAATAAGTAGGCCAGTGCGGCTGGAGTACACTGATCAAAGAGGAGAGTAGTAGAAGAGATTAAGGAGATAGCAAGAAGCCAGTTTATATGACTGTGGGAGGCCATGGGAACAACAATGGACTTTTATTCTGAGTGGAATGGAGAGTAGTTTCTGCTTTTTGAGCAGATGAATTATATGATCTGCCTTTAGTTTTGAAAAGATCACTCTAGCTGCTGGGTTAACAGCAGTTTTAGCAAGCAAGAGTGAAGCAGGGGGACCTGTTGGGCTGTTGCAGTAATCTTGGTGAGAGACCAGGGTGGTAGCAGTGGACACGGTGAGGAGTCGGTCCAGAATATTTGAGATAGAGCCAACAGGATTTGCTTATAGATTGGAAGTGAGGTGTGAGAGTCAATGACGCCAACTGTTTTTGGTTAGAGCAACTGGGAGTATGGGATTGCAGTCATCTGAGATGAGAAAAGCTGTGGGTGGAGCAATTTTGAGCAGTTAAGGGCACGTGAGTTTGTGGTGGTAGCTTGTTGCAGCTTCTGTTTTCAACACTCACCCTTAACTTCTTAAATGATGGCACAGCTTTTTCCTAAGTGACCCTTTGTCTGCTTATCTCAAGATTTCAGTGTCTTTTTTTAAAAAATCAGCTTTATTAAAGTATAGTTTACTTACCAAATAATGCACCCATTTTAAGTGTATAATTTGAGTTTTAACAAATGTACACACCCATGTAAACACCACCCACAGTCCAGATAATATTTCATCCCTTTGTGCCCTTTCACAGGAATCTGAGAGTAGCTTAGCCGATTGGTTCTGGCTCAGGGTCTCCCATGAGGTTGCAGTCCAGCTGTTGGGGCTCTTCAGTCTCTGAAGCCTTAATTGGAGCTAAAGGATCCCCTTGCAAACTCACTCACATGACTTCTGCTTGGTGGCTTCAATTCCTAGTCATATATTCCTTTCCATAGAGAGAAAAAGAATGAGGTCATCCTGCTTTTTATGACTTATTCTCTGATCACTTTTTTCTTCTTGTTCATTAGAAGCGAGTCACTATGTCTAGCCCACACTCAGCAGGGAGGGGGTGGTTTATTCACATATATGGGAGGAGGCTGGGATCATTGGGGCCATCTTAGAGGCTGGCTCCCAGTGTTCACTTAAATCTGATGAATTCAGGAAAAAAATTAGAATGCTAATAGGAAACAGAAGTTCCATATTCTCTTAGATTTGAAATATGGCTTTATAATCTAAGAAAATGGGCTTCACAAAAATTAGTCTTTTTATTCATTCTTTCTGCCTTTGTGTTTGTTGGAATATTTTCAAACCTAGAGTCTTCAGTAAGAAAGGTCTGTTAGTGGATAACTGACCATCAAGTCAGAGCACACACTTTTATAGTCTGCCTTTCAATTATATTTAAAAATTTCACACCCAGGTACCTAGTGAGCTATTGACAAATAAAGCTGACTCTTAATTAAGGGTCTGTCTTAGAAAAGGTTTAAAATAATGCAGTATAATGGAGAGAGCTCTAGATATGAGTCAGAAGACAAACACAATTGTTTTCCTTAGCTGTAAATGGGAATCAGAATGTCTTCCCTGTTCATAAACCTCATGTGAGGATTAAATGAAGTACCAGAATATGTGAAAATGCCTTCTTAATTGTCAAGCCCTATCCAAAGCTAGACTATTTGATAGGTTTGTAGAGTGAGATCGTAGATAATCAAGGATTTTCAGTGCTATAGGGGCCTTAGCAGTATAGTGTTAGGAGACTACATCTTTCCCCAGTGGTCCTTCCTGGTACTTTATAAACCTAGACTGCCAAAATGTTCATAATTCTCTCTTAGTTTAAACTGCTTTCCTCTCATTTAGCTGTCAGAAGACAAGGAATGCAACAGATCAGAATTTAAATCATTCTTGTGTGAAATTTTTGTTGGATCAAGCAACACTCTGTTCCTTTGATCTTTCCTCTTGGAACTTATTTCCAATTAATTTTTATTTCAAACAAATGCAAATGGTTATGGTTGACCATAGTTATTAGTCTTGAGTGGTCAGATTAATGGTTTTTGTATGCATTTTGTGTTTTTTTTAAAGCCTCCTTAGATTTTAAAATTAATGATTATGCTTACTGCATAATCTTAGTTTGTGAGCATGAAGTTAGAGGGTGTGAAAATCTTATAAACTGAAGAAGTTAACTTTATAGTGCTATTGTTTGTTTTCCATTTTTTTCTATGGAAATTGAATATACTATCTAGTTTTATCTAGATATACTAGACATGTCCCAGAAAAAGAGGTTAAACTTTCTATGGTTTTTGCATTGCTATTTATTACTTACAATTTTAATTGATAGATAACAATAGCAGACATTGGGAGTAGTTATTAAGTGGCAGTAGAGCAGTTAACTTTTAAACTTTTTGATAAGTTATGTGTTTTACTTAGTTTTCTTTTCTGAACATTCATACTTAAAAATCTTTTTATCACTCGTTTTCATCAGCATAAAATAATAAAGCAAAGTTTAATACCCTTTGATTTAATGAATGAAAACAAAAACTCTAACTTTAAATGTCTTCAGAGTTCTGTAACTCCTGCTTCTGGAGCGGTTTGCTTACTTGCTTGCAGAATCTTTGTCCCAAAATAAATATTGTGTCTGTTTATATACCATCCACAATTTGGCAGAGTTTAGAGCACTCTCTTTAGCTTTGAGAAATTCCTATTCAAGCGCAGAAGCAAGTTTCTTTTCCTCTTAAGACAGTGCAGTCACTCCAAATAAGAGAGATCTGTGGTAACGCTTTGGAATGTGGTTTTCCCCAAGAGAAACTGAGGCAACTTTACAACTAGCTTGTCGGATATAGACTTTTAAGTGCTTCAATTCAACTACAATATGAAGTATATTTTCTAGCACTTAGTGCTAGATTTAGTGCGCTGAAATAAGTAATCTGGGCTTTTTAAAAAAGTTTTATTTCAACAAATTTTAAATCCAGGAAGAGTTGACTAACTTCATGAGTAAATAATAATATTTAAAAATTAGAATGTCATAGTACCTTCCAGTTAGATTAATTTACATATATGATAAATGCCCCTCTGAAGTATATGAAGATAATATACTCTTTTTTTCCCCTCTTCTCTCTTTTCTTCCAGTTTTACTGAGATAGAATTGATATACAGCCCTCATCTTTTCCCCTTTTCTTGAATTGCATTGTTTGCCTGGATTTACCTTTTAGTGTGAAGTGTAGTCTTGGCCATATCTCAGTTATATTTTCCAAGTTAGAAAAGTCAGAATAGTATGTCTGAGAGAAACATCCTTAATCTTCCCCCTTTTTATTTCTACTTCCGACCCCAGTATTTTTGAATGATTAATTCAAACACTACAAGGATTAAGACATTATCAACTAAAGAAATCAGTGGGCTGCTATGTCCCAGTTTTACTGCTTCCCATTGTAATTGATTTTTTTCAGTTGTCATTATTGAGATATGATTTATATACAGTAGAATTCACCTATTTAAGATGTACAATTCAGTGACAAATGTGTGCAGTCAGTCTTGTGATTACCACCACAATAAAGATACAGACTATTTCCGTAACCTCAGAAGGTGCCCTCATGTGCTTTGCAGCCAGTCCTCCAGCCTAGCCCAGGCACCCATTGTCTGCTTTCTGTTACATAGTCTCTTATCTTTTCTTGTTACTGAGCAGTGTTCCATTGTGTGAATCTGCTGCATTTCCTTTATCCATTTAGCAGTTGATGGCCATCTGAGTTATTTTGCCTTGGTTTGGCTACTATGTTGCTTTGAATGTTTATACCCCAGTCTCTTATGTGGACATTAGTTCTCATTTCTCTTGGGTAGATAGATACATAGGACTAAAATTGCTGGCTAGTTAGTTTCATGAATATGAACTTTTTAAGAAACTGTCATTGTTAATCGCCCAGTCCTGTCTGACTCTTTGCAACCCGATGGACTGTGGCCCACCAGGCTTCTCTGTCCTTGGAATTCTCCAGGCAAGAATGCTGGAGTGGAGTGCTATTCCCTTCTCCAGGGGATCTTCCTAACCCAGGGATTGAACCCAGGTCTCCTGTATTGCAGGTAGATTCTTTACTGTCTGAGCCACCAAACTTCTCCAAAGTGGCTTTGCAATTCTGCATTCCAGCTAGCCGTCTATGAGAGTTTCAGCTACTTCATATCTTTACTAATACTTGGTACTGTCTTTTTTTATTTTAGCCCTTTTTGTGAGTTTGTAGTGGTATCATTTTGGTTTTAATTTGCATGTCCCTGTTGACTTGATGTTCAGTATGTTTTATGTGCATCTTTGCCATTTGGCAGTGTCTGTACAGATCCTTTGCCTATTTTTTGATATCAAATTATTATTGAGATGTAGGAGTTTTTTTATGTATTAAATACATTTGCTTTATCAGATATTTTTGCAATTGAAGTTTTATTATGAGTCACATTTAAAGTAGAGATAGCCTTGACTGCATATAAAACATATTAGGAAGTATAAATACAAATTTTTGTCAAAACTGCCTCTAATGTAGTAATTTTGGCCTCCTTCAATTGTGCCTCTCAACTTAAAAAATATCTTAATTTTTAAACACAAAAATTTTTTGACTAGGGTTGTGTGGCATGTAGGATCTTAGTTCCCCAACCAGGGATTGAACCCAACACTTCTGCATTGAAAGCCTGGAGTCTTAACCAGTGGACCGCCAGGGAAGTCCCTTGATGTGTTTTTGGGTGTTTGTTTTTTTGAGCTTGTTGTTTTGTTTTGTTTATTATGTTTAAAATGTACATCACATAAAATTTACCATTTTATCTGTTTGTAACTATACAGTTCAGTATCATTAAGTATATTAAAATTGATGCTGTTGTCATCTTCCTTATACTAAAACTCTGTACCCATTAACCACTAACTCTCCTTTCTCCTGTGTCCCTAGCGCCTGACAATTGCCTTTCTGCTTTCTGTCTTTGGTAATTTAATTCCTCTAGGTACCTCATGTAAGTGGAATCATCATCCATAACCTACCTCTTAGAGAATCATTGTTAACATTTTGTTATATTGCCATTCTTATTTTTTCTGTGTATATTTAAATTGTAAAGCAAAATTATTCTATTTGATATGGCATTAACTTTTTATCTTCAGATTTTCTGCATATCTTATTAATAATTGATTTTAGGAATAGAAAAATCAGCAATAAATAGATACCTTTGTATAAGAGAGAAGCAACAGAATGATTATCAGTGTTAATTCTTGGAAAAAGAAAGTAAGAAATAATGGATGTGGATGTATCTAGTGAGCACACGTGCAGTGTTCATTCACCTAGGAAACCTTTGCAGATCTAGGAAACCTTTGCAGATCTAGAAAACAGTAGACAGTCAGTACTGTACACATGGCAGTCATATGAAAAATCTCTCCTACAGAAAACTTTGAGCTTTCTAGTACAGGCATTTTAGGGGGCAGAAAATGTTTATTAATTATCTCTGAGTATATGGGACTCCCTTTGCTACTGTGTACTGTCATTTTCTCATTTAAGAATTAGAACAGAAATAGCAAACAGTTCTGTAGCACTGGCTTTGTGCCAGGTACTGTTTTCATTGATACAAAAACAGATACTTTTATTATCTCCTTTTTTACTGGTAGGAAAGCATTTGTAAGTCTTAATGCCACTTAGTTTGAGCAGGCTCTGAGACTTTATTTCTCTGACATCACTTCCTTGATACTTAGTTTTCTACAGAAGAGTAGAAGCCACAGACCAGCTAACTGCCTCATGCTAGAGACAGTGATTTGTTGGGGAGTTTAATTATTGTTACCTTCTTTTATGAAGGTATACAATGTAAGTAGTTAGAAATTATTATCTACTCTGAGCTTTCCAGTTTAGGCTGGGCTTTCCCAAATTGATGTATATTTAGGAACAAAGAATTTAAAATACTGCTTAAAATGTGCCTTTGGCAGTGAAACTGTGCTTTTCAGACTTTCAATATGACTTTCCTGTGCCATACTGTATGTTCTAAGAAGAAAATGGCCAAGTCTGGGAATGATTGACAGGTTGTTTTTATGGGGGAAAACATTTTTTTCATGTATACAGTCAACATAAGCCCTTTTGTGTTTTAAAACTTTAGATATGAAGGCAGATTAATCTTCAGATTAAAACAGAAGTATAGCCTAGGAATGTGACTTCAGCTTTTCCATTAGGAGAATTTAGATGTTTTCAAATAAACAAAATATTCTGCCCATATTAAATGACAATTTTTAATAATGTCTGCCTCTCTTGGAGAATATTGTTTTAAATAATGGGACTTCAGGAGAACCCTTCTAAATTTTTGGAGGGTATTGCTTATTCCAGCTTTTCAGTCCTGACTTGCCTTTCCTCTGCTATCCAGAACAATGCTGCTGGGCTTTTTTTTTTTTTCCAATTGTAGTAAATTCATATAGAATTCACCATCTTACACATCTGTTCAATTAGGTGGTTTTTAATATATACACAGAGTACAACCTTCATCACCACTATCAAATTCAGAACATTTTCAGAACTCTGAACTGTTTAAAATATGTTTTGACCTTCTGCAAACTAGTTTTCATCTTGATCACCACCACTAGTACCATATGATTTATATCCTCAGTAATTTACTTAATCCTGCACCAGAGTGAATGAAGTCTTTTATTTGATATTGGAATGCATTTGGTGATAGCTTGATTTCACAGCTGAGGAAACTGGGGCCCAGAGAGGCTAACTAAATCTTCAGTAGTCATGTAATCTGTCTCCTAGGAAGAGCCAGCATCCAGACCCAGGTCTTTTACCCAAGAGTCTGTGTTGTTTGCAGTTTACCACATTGCTGCTAATAATCATTAGGTAAGTTGCTAGAAACTTCACATATCACCTTCAAAAGTTACTTTAGCCCACCAAGTTATTCTTCCCATTAGAGTCAGTATTTTAACATGGCCATTTTTGACCTCATTTTGATGACTTCAGAACAACCTTTAACTTCCATCTTTTTCCTTTCAATGTTTAACTTTTCTTGAATTGTTTTTCTAACTTAAGGCTGCTTTATATTCTCTGATTTTAGGCTCGCCATGACCTGCCTCCTTTTTATATCCTTCCATAACTCTTCTCTGGAGAAAGTGAAAGTGAAGTTGCTCAGTCGTGTCCGACACTTTGCAACCCCGTGGACTGTAGCTTACCAGGCTCTTCTGTCCATGGGATTTTCCAGGCAAGAATACTGGAGTGGGTTGCCATTTCCTTCTCCAGGAGATCTTCCCGACCCAGGGATTGAACCCTAGTCTCCCTCTTTGTAGGCAGACGCTTTACCATCTGAGCCAAGGGAACGGCAATCCACTCCAGTATTCTTGCCTGGAGAATCCTGTGGACAGAGAAATTTGGCGGGCTAGAGTCCATGGGGTCGCAAAGAGTGAGACATGACTGAGCGACTAACGCACACATATAACTCTTTTCATCTTATAAAACAAACTCTATACCTATTAAATAGTAATTCTCTATTCCTTGACTCCTATTTCCCCTTGTTCCTGGTAGCCACTCTTCTTTCTCTGTGATTTTGACTAAATAGCTCTTATAAGTGTTTGTACGAACATTATTTGTCTTTTAGAAGTTCTCAGTATTGATTTGGATGTTAATTCCTTAATAAGTATGTGATTTGTAAATATTTTCTCCCATTCTGTGGGTTGCCTTTTTACCCTATTGATATCTTTTGATGTACAAATTTTAAAAATTTTAATGAAGTCCAGCTTATCTATTTTTATTGTTGTTATCTGTGTCCTTGGTGTCATCCCCAAGAAATCATTGTTAGACCCAGTGTCATGAAGCTTTTATCCTTGCTTCTAAAAGTTTTATAGTTTTAGGTCTTAATATTTAGGCTTGGTCTGTTTTGAAGTAATTTTTGTATGTAGTATTAGGTGAGGGTCCAGTTTCATTCATTTGCTTCTGGATATCTGTTTTCCTAGCACCATTTATTAAAAGGACTCTTCTTTCCCCATTGAATGGTCTCTGCACCCTTGTCAAAAATCATTTGACCACACATGTGAGGGTTTATTTCTGGGCATTCTACTCTAGTCCATTAGTCTGTATGTCTTTGTGCCAATACTATAGCATTTTGATTAATGAAGCTTTGTTGTAAGTTTTGAAATCAGAAAGTATGAGTCCTCAAGTTATCTTCTTTCAAGATTGTTTGGCTTTTCAGGTCCCTGTAACTTTTTTTTTTTTTTTTTTCTTTCTTTTTATGTATTTTTATCCATTTTCCATATGACTTTTAGGATGGAATTTTCTGTTTGGTTAAATATCCATTTATTGAGTGTGCACCTGCGTGTGTGCATGCACACGTTTGCTTGCTTAATCTTTTAAGTTCCAGGCACATTCTATATTAATCCGTGTTATGGTTTCAATAAGATGTACTGTTTTCTGTGTGAACTGTAAAAAGTAGATTGGTAAATTACATTAATCACTATAGAAGAATCTGTTTTTTTTAACACTTGCATGCAACCCAAGTATGATTCAGAGGCAAGTGAGATTGAATGACTGTCTGTAATGATTATCCAGTAGGCAGGCAGCTGACTGTGCATTTCTAAATGGAGAGGAACATGTGACTGAAGGAGGATGAGTCAGAACCAAGTATCTTCTAAAGGAATCTGTTAAATAGACTACATAAATGATTACAACTAACAAGCAAGGGATACATACTTCCTTTGTGAAGTATCTTGTTTTCCTGGGTGCCTGTGGCCATCCCAGTATTAAAGGTTATCTGCTGATGCTATTGGTGTGGTCAGCTATTCATTGTCTCAAAAAAAAAAAAGTTGTTTCTTTCCCTTGGAAAGAGAACACTATGTAAAATTTTAGTGGAAGTATTTTGTTTAAGTTTCTGTGGTGCTTTATATGTTTCATAAGCTTATGGACATTGGCTTAATTTTTGTTGTCACCTGTGAAAGAGGTGTGATTATTGATTTTATATGTGAGAAATTGGTAGACTTATTCATAATCTTAAATTATTTATCTCAAATATACTGTTAAAACTAAAATTTAAATCCAGGTTTTATCTGATTCTAAAGCACATTTAATTTTTACTCTTCCCATGCTGACTTGGAGTTAAGCATAGTGATAATATTCCTTTTCTTTAAAAAATAATTACAGTTGATTCTCCTAATTTATGGTAGTTGTCTTCTGTAAAGTCCCTGCAAACACATGACCTGTTTATAAGAGGAAAATTCATACTTACTGCTAAAAAAAATGCCTTCCCCCAATTATTAGCCAGTTCATTCCCTCTGCCAATGTATTAGAACCTGGTATCTCTCCTCATACGCATTATTAGAATTTTTATTTAAAAATTTTTTTTCTTTCATTTAAAGATAGTTATATTGTTTTATTTTAATATTTTTAGCCATTTTATTTGTTTCAAACTGTTTTTTTTTCCACATGGTAGTCAGTTTTCCAGTCTCCACTGTTAAGTAAAATACCAATTTACCATTGATTTGCAGTGTTGCCTTTTTTATTTATTAAATCCTCGTATTCTTGGATTTGTTTTTAATTTTTGTTTTGCTTATTCCATTAAGTTGTTTCTGGCTGTCACAGCACTACTTCATGTATATTGATTGCATTGTTACATGTCTTAATATCTAAAGGGCAGAAAATACTTCCTTATATCTTCTTGGATAGTCTAATTCTTCTGTGTGCATTATAGACTTATCCCTCAAATTCCAGAAAACATTACTTTGAGATTATCCTGGAATTTGGTTAAAATAAGGATTACTTTGAGGTAAATTGGCATTGGTACTCTTACATTAAAGATGACATCTTGTTTTTCAAGTCCTTTTCTGTGTTTTAAAAATTAGGTATTGGGAGAATGGCATTAAAACATGTATAATATCATATAAGGAACGAATTGCCAGTCCAGGTTCGATGCAGGATACAGGAAGCTTGGGGCTGGTGCACTGGGATGACCCAGAGGGATGGTATGGGGAGGGAGGTGGGAGAGGGGTTCAGGATGGGGAACACGTGTACACCCGTGGCAGATGCATGTTGATGTATGGCAAAACCAATACAATATTGTAAAGTAAAAAATAATAAAATTTTTTTTAAAAATTAGGTATTTCCTTCTTACAGAATCTACCTGTTTCTTATTATATTTATTGTTAGTGGATACTTTTAATGCTATTTTAAAATAAAGACTTTAAAATTTTTCTAAATAGTTACTATTGCAACATAGGAAAGTTGTTGGATTTTGTATATTTTTTATAACTAGTCATTTTATTGAGCACATTAATTCACTTGGTTTTTTTGTTAAATATTATAGATTTTTCAGGTAGATAATCTTCAGATATTATGTCCTGGTTGTATTTCTAGTCCACTTTGTTAGAATTGTGGTCTTTAAAAGGAGATTGCAAAGCTCCTGGATCTACCTCCTGACAATTTTATCACTGTCAGTGGAACATTCCATTAATCTTAAGAGTTATTTAAGTCATACTTAAATGTAATAGCTGAATTCAGTCTTAATTCTTACAGTTCTTTTTGTATATATTCAGCTCTTCCTTTGGAGAAGGAAATGGCAACCCATTCCAGTGTTCTTGCCTGGAGAATCCCAGGGATGGCAGAGCCTGGTGGGCTGCCGTCTATGGGGTCGCACAGAGTCGGACATGACTGAAGTGACATAGCAGTAGCAGCAGCTTTTCCTTATTACAGACTTTAAGATAACTGGTGTTGGAATTTTTGAGGGAGGTGGTAGGATATAAATTTTTAAAAATTCATCATGTATTTCCCTCTAACCTTATGATAACTACCCTTTACAAAATGACAGGTAATAAACATCTGTTGAATAGGTGAATCTTTTCAAATTGAAATTATAAGGAAGCTATAAGAAAAGCATTTCTTAATTCCAGCTGTCTTTCTATTCTTCTGGTAATCATCATTCAGTTATTTACTGAGAGCCTAAGGAGTGCTGATCATTTCTTCCACTGTTTTCCCTAACATCTGATTTTATAGACCAAAGTCACCAGTGTTTGAGCTCTGAAAGTTTACTACAAGGAAGTGAAATATTCTTTCCAATTGAAATGGATTTTTTGAGGGTGAACTTTCTGCTTCTTGCTTTAGCAATAGCTTTGATACTTGATTTCCATGTATATTGATGTTACGTTACAGCTCAGTGCTGGTGTGCATGGAAATCTTTGCAAATTTACAATTATTCTGTTTTAATTTTCTTGAAATTACATTCTTTAGAAATACTCAACAGAGGGAACTCACTCTGCTTTGTACTCTCTGTTTCTGTTGCCTCTCTGGCTACCTAGGAGCTATTGTAGAAGAAAGGACAATTGAAGTTGCCACTGCTTATTCCAAGTTTAGATAGCCACAGAAAAGAGACTCCAGACTCTCAGATAGAACAGTTTTATACAGGTTGATAAATGGAAAGGTACCTTAAGTTCTCTCATATCCTTACTCAGACTCTTGCATTTCAAAACCCAGGGTAACTAATGTTTAGCTACTGAAGTAGTTTGGTCCCTTTACTAAAGGAAATGAGATTTATCATCTCGTAAGCTGTGTGCTGCAGAGACATTGGTGTCTGTGGGGGAAGGGGAAGTTGCATTTTTACTATCATAGTTGTATCCTTTTCCCCTTATACATCCTTTCAAGAATTTGGTGAAAGCATTAGACTTCTTTAGAAAAATACACATGGACACAAACATATATTTTTATACAGAATTTTGATATGTTTCTGGTCTTCTTGAAACTTACCCGTAAATCCAAACTCATGTAGGTTGTCTGGACTCCAGACTAAACTCCTGCTTTAAATAAGAGCATTGCTAAAAGTTATGAGTGACATAAGGTCCTGTAACATGATACTTTGAAGTTTTATGTGGCCAACAAAGGAGAAATTTTTACGGGGAGGCCTGTAACTTAACCTTTAGCCACTAGGTTCTTTGCATGCTTTCCTCTTTGTTCACAGCCTGCTCTGCTGGATTCTTCTCTTCTACATAGCATCTAAAAAGTTGAATTGCCTCAGGTCTCTTCATGGGTCACTTCTCTCCTACTTACGGTTGCTTGAGTAATCTCTTCCATACCCCTGAATTGAAACACCACAGTGTTGTTGATGGCTGTGTGTATGTTAGTTGCTCAGTCATGTCTGACTCTTGTGATCCCATGGACTATAGCCCACCAGGCTCCTCTGTCCATGGAATTCTCTAAGCAAGAATACTGGAGTGGGTTGCCACTTCCTCCTCCAGGGGATCTTCCAGACCCAGGGATTGAACCTGGGTCTCCTGCATTGCAGGTGGATTCTTTACCATCTGAGCCACTAGGGAAGCCCTGTTGATAGCTGCCAGATTTGTATCTTCAACCAGTATCTCTTCCCAGAGTGCCAAAATCCCACATGCAACTGCCTGCCCAGAAATCACTGTTCACATATCTTAGATGTCGCCTGTGTAACAGATAATAAAACTTAACCATGACTATGTTACTCTATTGAGATATAATTCATAGAGCATAAAATTTACCCTTCATTAAATTAAAGAAAAATTCAGGGATTTTTAGCATATTCACAGAACTGTGCATCTATCACCACTCTCATTCCAAAACATTTTCATCACCCTAAAAAGAAATCATGTACTTATTAACGGTCACTCCTCATTTCCACCGCCGCCTAGCCCCTGGGAACCACTGATATCTTTCCTGTCTCTGTATTTGCATACTCTGGATATTTCATGTAAATGGAATCATGTAGTTTGTGGCCTTTTTCTGGTTTCTTTCACTTAGCATAATATTTTCAAGGTTCATCTATGTTGTAGCGTGTATCACTACTTTATTCCTTTTTAATGGCTGAGTGGTATTCTGTTAATGGATAATGCCATGGTTGGTTCGTGCATATTTTTGTTGAAGCTTTACTGCTACAGTGATGTGGAATTTAAAGCTATAGAATGTGAAAATTAAGTGATACCATGTGTAATTTGAATTGAAATAGCGTTAGAAATACTGGTACTTAGAACTTAAGCTGATTTTTTAAAATGTCCAATACTTTTGTGCTTATGCTCGGTCCTGTCTGACTCTGTGACACCAACTGTAGCCCCCAAGCACCCTCTGTCCGTGGAATTTTCCAGGCAAGAGTAGTAGAGTGGGTTGCCATTTCCTATAATTGTAATACTTTTACCTTATTTCCAAAAGAATGCAAAATGTGAGGCTGCGGTCACTTTTAACTTTCTGTGAAGTCTTAAGCATATCCTCCTGATATTTTACTTTTGGAAAGATAAGCAAGCTATTGTTATTTTTGTGTGTGATTAGCTGAATATTTACCCATTTTAAAGGCTTTACAGAATTCATTTTATATAAAACGTTTAATTATTCTAGGACAGTGGTTTAAACCCAAGGTCATATTCTAATACATTTTCTTTTCACAGTTTGAAGTGAACCATCATTACTTTCAGTAAAAAAAATGTCTGAATGTTTAAATGACATTATTAAATTACATTACAAGATGCCAAACTGTTGACAGTTTTATTTTCTTCGTACTTTGAGGTTTGTTATTCATAAATGTATGAAATGCCAAACACTTACTTTGAAGGTCTACACATAAAACTGTATTTAAATGTGAACATCTAAATAAATCACAGGATCATCTAAATATTATTTTAAATTACAATTCTAGGCACTAGTCTTGATTATGAACTGTAGCCATTTTCTGAACTCATTTAGGAATTTTCCAAGGCAGATCAGTGGTTTTCTTAGTCATGAGAGAACTTTTACAAAAGAGTAATAAATCAGCTTTTTAAAAAAATTTGGTAATTTCATAAGGAAAATATTTATTGATGATGGAAGTTAATTTGAATAAGTTAGGTTATGGAATCTTTGAATTTAAAAGATGTAAGTCATTGATAAAGAGTATATAATCTGATCATAAAATTGACCTTTCTCTCCTGTTAAATGAGAATCATCTTTATGTTTAGTGTGAGAATTTAAAATAATGAGGTAAAAAAATAATAAAATAAAATAATGAGGTAGATTGACAGTTGAAATGCCGTGCTGTGTAGTACCCTCTTCTCTCTTGGAAAGAGTAAGGGGAATCTCGATTAGTAAATGTGGTAAGTCAAGTTATACTGATAGGCAATTCAGAGAGTTAGTGTAGATTTAGTGAGGTATCACGCATGAGGTTGTCACAGTCACTTGTTCAATTAGGTGCACACCACTGGAGTTTTAAATTCACAATGTGGAAGGGAATTCACAATGTGCAGTTATCGGAACAGAAGGAAATGTGTGGTTAAACGGTTTCAGCTATAACTGTAGACTGTTTCCCTTGGTCCACATGGGAGGAGAAATGGAACCTAATGTTTTGTACTTTTTTTCCAATATCAGTAGAAATTGACTCAGCATGGCTTATGGGGGCCCTTAACAGGAAAAATAGTTGTGTTTAGTAGTGGAGGGAAATGACATAAATATGTACTAAGAAGGCATAAGTCCTCTAGGTTTTATTTTACAGGTGCTTCAGTAGTCATTTTTCTTGCATATTTATAGGTATTGAGAGTCCTACTAAACCTCTCTAAAAACAAGAGTGCCTCAAGATTTTTTTGTTGAAGAAACTGCTGAATTGATTAAAGAAAAAGGTGTTTTCAGCTTTTTCCTCCTTTATTTTTTCTTACTGTATCACAGTAAAATACTCACCTCAAGATAATAGCATCATCCATCTTTCATCAAGATGATCCATCCTTTGTTGGTGGATCCTTAATTGCTTGAGAACAATTATATTTTCAGGCAATATGAAGATTGATTTGGTGATCCAAAATGAAAGTGACAAATTCGGAAGTCATGCCTAAAGTGACTTTTGCTCAAGGGTTATTTACTTGAAACATGTGTTACATGCATAAGTAAGTGTTGTGCTAGTTAAGGTTCTTTGGCTAAAAGCAACAGAAATCAACTCTGGCTAACTTAAGTTTAAAAAAAAGAAGGAAAAAGAAGCAGCATTACTTAACAGAAGTCTATGAGGTAGGTCATAAGATGGAAAGGAAAGGAGAAGAGCCTGACCCTGGGTGGCTTCAGGTATCCAGATAGAAACAGTGCATTCTCTTCAGGAGTTAGTGAATTCCAGTTGTTGTACATCTACATGTCTTTCTAGTCAAGATTCAAAAATGAAGGCAAAGTACCTGAATGTCCCAGTTTCAGCTGCAAGAGAAATGATGTCTACTTCAAGCATCATCTTAACTACAAACAGTTTTTACAAAATCTGTGAAACTTCCTTTTAAAAATAATCTAGAAAAATTGTGACTAGAAATAAAAACTCCTGGTAAGCCAGATTAATTTAATGTATAGAACACAGAGGCTGTGCTTTGTATACGTTCCTGCAATTCTTAATTTTATCACTGTATTTAGTTCCCCCCCCAAAGAAAACCAGTTTTCATAAGTAAGTTTATCCTTTGTTTCTTATGTGTCTGATGGCTTAGCATGGATCTTCATTCTTCTTTTCTGTGTCTTAGGTATATTTGAAGGCTCCCATGATTCTCAATGGAGTCTGTGTTATCTGGAAAGGCTGGATTGATCTCCAGAGACTGGATGGTATGGGCTGCCTGGAGTTTGATGAGGAGCGAGCCCAGGTAGGGTGACTTCAGGCTTTACTGACTGTGGTCCCTTTATTTATCCCTAATCTTGCCTTTGTCTGGAGATCTATGTTACCCAGTCCTTAAGAGTAAGTATACAGTGCTGCCCTGGGAGCGTCAGTGGTCGCAGCCTTGCAGCTGGTGGGGAAGGCGTCCCAGTGGTGGCAGTGGTGTATCCCTGGCCCTCTGGACTGCAGCTTCTTTACTGCCAAGTTATTTGTTCATCCATCCGTGGCAGTCCACAATGGCCACTTTCAGCCGCCAGGAATTTTTCCAGCAGCTCCTGCAGGACTGTCTCCTGCCTACTGCCCAGCAGGGCCTTGACCAGATCTGGCTGCTCCTTGCCATCTGTCTCGCCTGCCGCCTCCTCTGGAGGCTTGGATTGCCGTCCTATCTGAAGCACGCAAGTACTGTGGTGGGTGGGTTCTTCAGCCTCTACCACTTCTTCGAGCTGCACATGGTCTGGGTCATGCTGCTCAGCCTTCTGTGCTACCTCGTGCTGTTCCTCTGCCGACGTTCCTCCCATCGCGGTGTCTTCGTCTCCATCACCATCCTCACCTACCTGCTCATGGGTGAGATGTACATGGTGGACACTGTGGCATGGCACAGGATGCGAGGGGCCCAGATGATTGTAGCCATGAAGGCAGTGTCTCTGGGCTTTGACTTGGATCGGGGTGAGGTGAGCATGGTGCCGTCACCCATGGAATTCATGGGCTACCTCTGCTTTGTGGGCACTGTCATCTTTGGGCCCTGGATATCCTTCCACAGGTACTTAGAGGCCGTCCAAGGCCGCCCACTGAGCTGCCGGTGGCTGCAGAAGGTGGCCCAGAGCCTGTTGCTGGCCCTTCTGTGCCTGGTGCTGTCCACCTGTGTGGGCCCGTATCTCTTCCCCTACTTCATCCCCCTCGATGGTGACCACCTCCTTCGCAAGTGGCTGCGAGCCTATGAGAGTGCTGTCTCCTTCCGCTTTAGCAACTATTTTGTGGGCTTTCTATCTGAGGCCACAGCCACGTTGGCAGGGACCGGCTTCACCGAGGAGAAGGATCACCTGGAATGGGACCTGACGGTCTCTAAGCCACTGAACGTGGAGCTGCCCCGGTCCATGGTGGAAGTTGTCACAAGCTGGAACCTGCCCATGTCTTGCTGGCTAAATAACTATGTTTTCAAGAATGCTCTCCACTTGGGGACCTTCTCAGCCGTGCTGGTCACCTATACAGCCAGTGCCCTCCTGCACGGCTTTAGCTTCCACCTGGCTGCAGTGCTGCTGTCTCTGGCGTTTATCACTTATGTGGAGCACATCCTCCGAAAGCGCCTGGCTCGGATCCTCAGTGCCTGCATCTTGTCGAGAAGGTGTCCATCAGACTGTTCACACCAGTATCGTTTGGGCCTGGGGGTGCGAGCCTTAAATCTGCTCTTTGGGGCCCTGGCCATCTTCCACCTGGCCTACCTGGGCTCCCTCTTTGATGTTGATGTGGACGACACCACAGAGGAGCAGGGTTACGGCATGGCATACACTGTCCACAAATGGTCAGAGCTCAGCTGGGCCAGTCACTGGGTTACTTTTGGATGCTGGATCTTCTACTGTCTCATAGGCTGAGACACATCTGAGGCAGCTCCCTTAAGAACCCTCCTCAGGGTGGTGGGGATGAGGGAAGGCCTTCTCTCTAATTTTTGATTCTTCTCCATTCTTCACACTGCCCCCCATACCGCTACACACACACACACATATGCACATTCATACACACACACATCATCTCCATACCTTCCAATCCCCACTTCCACCACAGGATGGGAAGGGAGTGGTCCCTCCTGGGGCCTAGGGGTGGGGAGAGCCTGGGAAAGCAGAGAACAGGAGATCCAGGGCCTTCCTGCCTGCCTTGTCTCTTTGTATATACAGTTTGTTATTATCAAGTAAATTTGGAAGTTTTTTTTTTTTAAGTATAGAAAGTCTCATGTTCTCATAATATTGAGGAATTCTGAAGAGACTGAGACCCAGAATTTGGTCCCAGTTTTGGGAAAGTTTTCCTTCAGTGGTTTTAAATTGCATCGGACTACCACTGTGTGCTTAGTGGGGCACTTCAAAGTGTAATAGATGGTTCTGTTTAATATTTGCTCTGGATCTTTGGCACATTTTGGGGGGAGGGAACGCAGTTTAAAATAAAATGTAAGAGCAGCAGTTTTGAAACAGCTGAATGAGGAGCTTGGCAAGTTTTCCTTCCAAAAAAGCAATTATTAAACTTAACAAAATTGTAAACAAACAAGCAAAAACCCATTTAAGGTCTCTGAAAGTTAACCAAAGGACAAATATTGAGAGGCATTTATTCGAACAAAGCTAGTGAATTTTAGTATAAACAGTGATGACGGTCTAGCATGTTAGGAGATGCTCCCATCTCCTCCCTCAGCTCTGGTTCCTCAAGTTCTACTCTGGGCACACCATGAGGACTGGCAGCTCTGTTGTCCTGTCAGAGGGAGCTGACTTTATTTAGAGCAGCACTTGGAAAAACACAAGCCCAGGGCTGTTACTGAAAACAATAGCAGTCTCTGTGTCAGACAGTCTTAGAAAGCTAATGTTGCAGGGAAGAAGAAAATGGCAGACTGGGCAGAAATTTATCAGGGAAATCTAGGGAAAGAGATAGCTAAAGTGAGCCCTACTATTCATATCACACTTAGCTCTTAGGGTCCAAAAGGCTGTGTACATGTACAAGGCCGCACCTATTCAGGAGAGGACAGAGAACCCTTGAAAGCTACTGGCCCCTGACTGAATGCAGGGTAGACTGATAAACTCCCTACACTTTGAAAGTATCCCTCCAAGCCACACACAGACCCCATGGCAAAGGATTTGAAAGCCTTCTGGCTCAAGGTGTTGAAGCAAAACCTCTGACCAGTCATTGGCTGACCACTAAGTTATGCTGACCTGGGACAGCCCCCTAGAAAGCAAGGCTTAAAAAGAAGGGGTGAAAAAAAGCAGTGACATCAGAGTTTGGACACTGATGGGGGAACAGATTCCAGAAAATTAGGCAAGTCACTAACTGGACAAACAGAAAACAGGCAACATGAAGCTGTAGGCAGGGTCAGAATTTCTATTTGCTACTAATTTAGAGTATTTCATCTAAAACACCCAGTTTTTAACAGGAAATTATAAGACACGAAAATAAGCACAAAAGTGTGACTGTTATTCAGGGGGAAAGCAAGCAATAGAAACTTGGAGAGAGCTCGGTGGCAAATGATGGTTCCTAGTAACAAAAAAAGCAGTTTCTTTTTCAGTGTATTCAAAGAACTAAAGGAAAAATTCTTCCTTTTGCCAGTGACTCTTCAAAGAGAGTATTAATAAAGACATTTGTGACTTCCCTCGTCCAGTGGTTAAGACTCTCTGTTGCCAATGCAGGGGGTGTGGGTTCGATCCCTGGTTGGGAAACTAAGATCCCATGTGCTGTGCAGTGTAGCCAAAAGAGATTTTTTTTTTTTTTTTTAAGGAATAAAGAGATCTAAATTTTTCAAAGGAATCAAATAGAAATTCTAGAATTTGAAAAGTACAATGACTGAAATGAAAAATTCACAGACTCAGGATTTGAGCTGGCAAAAGAATTAGTGAACTTGAACACAAGTTAACAGAGGTTATCCAGCCTCAAGAACAGAAAGCAGAAGGAAAAAAACAATCAGTATCAGAGACGGTAGGACGCCAGCCCACAGAACAGCATACATGTTATGAAAATCCGAGATGGAGAGGAGAGAAAGAAAGGAGCAGAAGATGTGTTTTAAGAAATAGCTGAAAATCTCTAAATTTGATTGAAAATATTCATCTCCATGTCCAAGAAGTTGAATGAACTTTAAGAAGGATAAGCAGAAAGAAATCCACACCTAGATACATCATAGCCAAACCTGCAAAAGGGAAGCCTCAGTACGTGCAAGTGAGTTGCAGTAAGGTTAACAGCTGACTGACTTCTGTAATTATGGGGGCCAGAACATGTCAGAGTATATGATTATTAGATGGTGTTAATTTTTCAGTTGTTTAATATTAATGCACTTAATGAAGTTAAAATGATGGCATGAATAAAAGGAGCTCTCTTTTTGTTAGTTCTGTTATCTCTTTCCATGTTGTTGTCCATATATAGAAATGTAGGAATTGTCTCCGTAAGAGATCAAAAA
The DNA here is from genome assembly GCF_003369695.1 of Bos indicus x Bos taurus. NCBI lineage: Eukaryota > Metazoa > Chordata > Mammalia > Artiodactyla > Bovidae > Bos > Bos indicus x Bos taurus. The sequence continues at coordinate 31,126,374 of NC_040093.1, read as the reverse complement.
AATTAAACCTTCCTAGTAAAAAAATTCAGATTCAGAGTTAAAATTCTTAGGAAAGAATCTCTGCTACTTTGATTTCCACAGGGATGAGGAATACTTAATTCTTTCAGGAAAGTAGTAAATGGCAATTTAGAAGGCTGTTTTTGTAAAAAGTGATTAACAGCAGAGTGAATTTATATAAGGGGGAATTAAGTTGACGTCTAAAACTGAAATATAAAATGATAGGTAAAAAATTTTAAGTTTAACCCATAGTATTTTCCGTACTTAGAATTTCCCAGGTTTTGTTGCCCTGGTCCACAGATTGGGTTTTATTGCTATAAAGTGTCATCTACTGTGATAGAAAACTAATATAATAATAGGTCTTTCATAATATAAAAATTTTAAAGCAGGGGATGCCAACCATCAGCACTTGTCTGGAGCTTTCACCATCCCAAATCTTCTGGAAGATAATAAAAGTAAAAAGGCAATATAGTATAGAAGTTAGGAGTAGGAGCTTCATGGTCATAGAATTGTGATTCCTGGCCCCACCACTTACCAGCTGTTGTGAACAGCATGTTTGTGTTACCCCTAAGTTAGTACTTTGAAGCCTCAGCTTCCAATATGACTGTATTTGGAGATTGGGCCTTTATGGAGTATGTTCTTGTTGTTTAGTCACTAGATTGTGTCTGACTCTTCTGCAACCCCATGGATTGTAGCCCTCCAGGCTCCTCTGTGAGATTTTCCAGCCAAGAATAGAGTGGGTTGCCATTTCCCTCTCAAGGGTATTTTCCTGACCCCAGGATCAAACCTGCATCTCATGTATTGGCAGATGGATTCTATTACCACTGAGCCACCAGTGAAGCCTCCTTATGGGGTTGATTAAGGTTAAATGAGGTCCAATGAGTGGAGTCCTGATATGATAGGATTAGTGTCCTGATAAGAAACACAGAAGAGAGCTAGCTTGCTTATTCTCTCTGCCATGTGAGAACAAAATTCTCTAACAGTTGCTGAGGTACCTGGTAAGCTAAGAGATAAACAGAGAATAGTCACAACTGCATTTTTAAAAATTAAATTGTGTAAGTATTTCCGCTGAAATATTTTCACAGGTATTGTCTTTTTGCCTTTGTTCATAGTATCTTTGACAAACATTGGCAAGGATATGGAAAAACAGTTGGTGTATTGTTTGATTACATAAAGTTGACAAAACATTTGGAAAACTGGCAATAAATACTAAAACTGCACATACGTGTATGCGTGATCCAGTAATTCTTTTCTGAGGCTTGGTATGCAGTAGAAATGAATGTGTGTGTGTGTGTGTGTGTGTGTGTGTGTGTGTGTGTGTGTGTGTGTGTGTGTAGGTATGTATTCATCAAGATACACATACTAGGACATTTGTAACAGCATTATTGGTTAATAGCCAGGAACTATATAAACTGCCCAAATGCCCACTAAACAGTCAAATCGGTAAATTGCATGTTCACACAGAGAAATACAATGAAAATAAAAAACTACAATTAGCCCACCAATGAGTGAATTTCACAAATATATTAAAGTACAAAAATAGGTAAAACTAATACTACATGGTGTTAAAAAGAACAGTAGTGATTTATCCTTGGGTGAGGAGGCTAGTTCCTGGAATGGAGGAGAAGACTTCCAAGATGCTGGTAATGCTCTGTTTCTTCGTGTGGGTTTTAGTTACAGAGCAGGTTCAGTTTCTGAAAATTCATCAAGCTATCTTTTAGGACAGTGCTGTCCAGTAGAATTCAAGTGTGAGCTACATTATGTAATTTAAATTTTTCTAAAAGTCACATTTTAAAAAGCTTTTTTAAATTAGTAACTTTTGCATTTTATTTATCCCAGTATATCCAAAATATTATCATTTGAACATAAAATGGATATAAACATCTATTGAGACATTTTACCTTTTTTTGGAAGTAACTATTTGAAACCCAGTGTGTTTTCCACTTACTCAAATTAGCAACATTTCAGGTATGCAGTACTCAAATGGCTAGAGGCTGTGCTACTGGACAACACAGCCCTAAGATATGTACTATTTTGTGTTTGTAATATACTTCAGTAAAGTGTTTTGAAAGTTTCCCACAATGAAGATATTTCTGAGTACAGTTGTATAAACTCACAATTGAATCATATTTGCTGATTGTATTTTCACTTCATTTTCTGTAATGTGTAAGAGGTAAATTTCAGTGTTTTCCTATGTTTGATTTTCAATAATTGCAATTCTTTGAAAGCTGGAAAAACTGAAAAATTTGGCACTTCACCATTGTGTACTTTGATCAGAGATTTCCAGCTAATTTTGAACAAAATATAGCTAAAAGGACTCATTCACAGGAAACAAAATCAATGCCATTTTAGGAACTAGGTTGATTTCAGAGAAGTTCTTCAAAGGCTCAAATTTTTAAAATACAAAGTGCTTGTGTAATGTCATGTGAATTTTTTTTGTGTTCAGCATCAGCTTTGTCACAGATTTTATAGTTCAGCCACTTTAACTGTGAATACATGGATATATGTGTAATTTATGCGACTCTGATGTCCAGTTGATTGGTAGAATTCCTCACTACTTTGGTAAAGAATTGTTCGGGTAACAATTATGAGTTACTTGTGTACCACAACTAATTCCTAGTAAATTTCTATTTAATCATTTTAAAAATTCACCAAGAATATTATTCTTTATACAGTGTTTAAATGTTTGTTGCACTGTTTGTATTTGTATTATCAGTTTAAGAACTAACAGCTTTATCTTCGTTGTTGTACTTTTTAAATTAATTTAAGCAGTCACAAAAATGTTTCACCTTCAATATAATGACTTTCCAAAAGTTCTATTTTGATTCTATAATAAGGTTAGAAAAATTTAGCTGTTATTGGGATGAATAAATTTTTCTATTTAAAGTATCTGATGACATTGATGTAAAACTGGTATCCTAAAGCTTTTTTCAGAGTTTTTCTTCCAGCAAAGCCAACATGCAAACAGCTTTGCTTTTTGTACGTGCACAAGAATGTGAGTGAAAATTTAGAAGAGTCGTTTGATTTAAATAAAGTTATGTTCTACAGAGTGGTGTTAAATGTACCGTTTGCAGCTGCACATGCTAAATTGTCGTCTTTGAAGTATATGTTGATGCTTCTTCAGCAGATTTATTTCTTTTGGTTTTCATGTGATCAGTGGTAATCATCCTGGTCCCCACAGAGAATAGGAAATGCTATTATTTTGTACAGATTATGCGTTCATCATCAGCTTTCTTGGATACGAATTTGATTCTTAATTTTTCATTTAATACATACATCTATTTTTTAAATTCATTGCACAGGAAGGTGAGTATTACCAAACTGTAAAATAAATATAGTTGTAGATTTAGCTATACAATAAAGACAAAATCAGCATAGCAAGAATGGTTAAGAATAGTCTATTTGTATGCTCTGTGAGAGCACTGCTAGACTTTTTTCCCATGTGGGTTTCACAAACACCCAACCACTCTTTATGATGACCCCACCTGACTGCTTAGTGCAGACTGTGGTATAGACTTTGGAGTAGCAGATTAGTGTAGCAGGTAGCTGGGGGGACCGGAGTGCTGAAAGCCTCTTCCACGACTGCCTGAGTCTGGCTGGTGTTAGTTGGCCCTATCTGTTTTAGCGTACCTGATGGGTGAGTGTGTAGTTCTCTCAGCAAGTACTCTTTATACTATCCTTGAAAGGGAGGTGTTATTTAAGTTCCCACCAGGAGACGATCAAAATAACATTGGGTCGCTGATTGTCTTTCAGTTTAACCATTTATTAAAGTGTAAGACACTGTTCATTGCACATACATTTCACATCTTACTAGAAAAGACGAAGCTGGAATTGTAGGTAGAGAGCTACCAAATCTCTCTTGGCTTTTTTTTACTATAAATAATGGTAATAATTTCTTTTTATTTTAATAAGGTAAAAACCTATGATCCTTGCTAAAATACACATTAGTGACTAATAACTTTGTTAGAGTTAGATTACATCTCACATGCTCTCATTTTATCTTTCAAGTATTCAGTCACAACTGGTAATTATTTATTGATTTTTGTAATTATTTGTTCATTGTCCATCTGCCCTACTAGACCAGAAACTGTGAGGAAAAGCATTGATTGTTCCCACTCATTGTATACGTGGCACCCAGCACAGTGACTTGGGCATCATAAAGACTCAGGGACATTTGTGGAATAAATGAAATTAAGTGAATGAATACACAGAACAGAAGGGATATCCTGTTATCAGCAGACATGTCCTAGTTGATACCTAACTAAGAGAAAGCCCTGAGGAGTTGGGAATAGTGTTCTTTTGTGGGTGTCTTTGGCTTATACATTACATTCTGAGAATACAGTTGGTATATATAGTAATGTGTAGTCACATGTATAAATTTTATCTGTCCACAAATGCTTATAAAAGAATAGGATTTATTGAATGTTGTCAGGTAGTGCACTTAAATTTTTTTATGTTATTTAATCTCATGAAGCATTAGGGCTATGTGCATTCTTCGTGAGAGTTTACTGAGGCTTAGAAAATGAAATACTCCTGGGTCACAAAGCTAGTAAATGCATCATAAGAGTGGAAACTTGTTCACACTTATCCGTTTTGTTTAGTCAGTGAAAATGACAAGTATTGAACAACCCTACTAACATAGCCAAATAAAGGATTTAGCACGCAGAATAAGATAACGGCGGTATGCAGTTCAGGCCTGGTATAGCACATATTACTGGGGGCTGTGGGTCCTTTCATTTTTCCTGCTGCACTGTGCTCAGTGTGTATGGCTTAGTATTATGCGTGCAAGATGGATGCTGTATCTCTGGTCATTGCATCAGTTCCCAGGGAGAAGGAAAGGTGACATGTCTCTTAAATGAATCTTAGAAGCCCTATCGGGTGACTTACACTTCTGTATCATTGGCTAGAGCATTGTTACCTGGCCACCCATTCCTGCAATGAAACTGAGGCAGTTGAATATTGACTTTCTGGGTTGTGTTTTTGATATTTTAATTTCATCAACTGTGCATTGAAAGTTCTAGGGTTGAGACGTATGTGGCTGCAAACATTGAGCATCATGTGCTGTAGACAGTGAGGGAGCTTTAAGTTGGGGGTTATTATGGTCAGGTTGTGCTTTAGAAGGCATGCTTTGATGGCTGTATTATGGCTTGGGAGATGATAGAATGGAAGCAGTAAGTAATTGCAGTAATTCAATGAGAGTTCTTAGGAGCCTGAACTAGCAAAATGTTTGAAGGAATGAAAAGGAGACTACAGTGATTCAAAAAATAGGTCACGTGGATAGGATTTGGTGGTTGATTGGGTCTGTGAAGATAAGAGGAGAGTAAAGTGTCAAAGGCAGTTCAGGTTCCCAGCTGAAATGAGTGAGTGGTGGTACCATCCAGACTAAAGTAGAGAGGGTGAGTTTAAATTGGTTGCCTTTTAGACACAAGAAGTTGGAGATATCTGGGTTTCCTTCATGTACAGATCTTTATTCATCCATTGGGAAAGGATTCAGGTAGATTTGTTACATATTACAAATAATTTTCCTTGATAATATCCCTTGGAATTTTCTTTTTGTTGCCTAGAAGTTTCTAACATTTGTACAATCAATTCTGTTAATACTCTCTTTATATTTCTGGCTTCAGTGTTATAATTAGAGCATCCAGCCTGTCTTATCCCCACACTGTAGAAGTATCTTAATTTCTTTTTCCTCATACTTCCATGTCTTAAATATTGACTTGATTAGGATTTTATTTTGGTGAATAGGATGAGGTAAGGACAGAAAAGGGAAGAGCATTTTCATTTGTTAGAATGTGATTGAACGTGACTACTATTTCCAGGATGTTATACTAGCACACGAAAATAATGAGGTTTTCTTGGAGAAGTTGCTCTAATGTTTTTTTTATGGCTTTGATGTTTTGGGAATTCCTCTGTTATTCCTTTCTTTGAAAGAATAAAACACCCCCCCCCCCAAATTTTAATGTTTTGATTATAAGTCAAAATTAAAGTACCCATTTCATGTCTTCTTATGACAGCAGGAGGATGCCTTAGCACAACAGGCCTTTGAAGAGGCCCGAAGAAGGACACGTGAATTTGAAGACCGAGACAGGTCTCATCGGGAGGAAATGGAGGTGAGAGTTTCACAGCTGCTGGCAGTAACTGGTTAGTACTTTCCCCCAAACTCTCAGGCTCTATTTGTGATGTTTGTGCATAATGTTTTTAAGTAGTTTAACGTCTTTCATTTTTAAAAGGTGATGCTCTGTGACTTCATGTTTATTAAATGTAATTGCTAAAAAGAAACTTTAGTCTTAATTTTAAGGTTGTACATGAATTCCTCATTTATTGGTCTTCCTAAAAATCATTTACTGGAACGTATATTTTCTATTCATTGATCCAAATATCTTCTTTTGTCTTAAATATCTTTTAGATGTTTGTGTAAAAACTATCATGTTATCATAGAATATGTATTTTTAGAACATTATTAAAATGTTTGGGAAAAACATCATTTTCCACTTTTCTGTAAATATTTTGGCTTGATATTGTAATATTTAATTTTCAGTCCTCTGTATAGTCTCTCTTTTTTTTTTTGTATAGTCTCTTTACTAGAGGAGAATTGAATACTTTCAAACTACTGCAAAGAATGGAATTAACTTAGACTATTTTTATTTAAATCTTTTTGTGATAAAGTGAAATAGACACCAAATTGACACCAAAAAAATATGTAGCTTAATTATTGGAAGGTGAACACTCCTGTAACCATTGAGATTTTTTTTTTTAATGTGACATTTACCTAGGTATTCCCACCTCCATGTGTGCATTTAGTTATGACCGTATCTTTCCGCTCAAAAGTAATCATTACCTCAGTATTTGTAGTAATCACTTCCTTGTGTCTTTTTACAGTTTTATTACCAATGTCTGCTTCAGTCCTAAACACTCATATTTAGTCTTGTCCAGGACTTAAATTTGATATGACTATCAACTAAATAGAATAATTTCCAGGCATTAAAAGTGTTCTGAAAACTGGTTGCACAAAAGTGTGAATGTGTTTACTTAATACTACTGAACTGTGTACTTAAATATGGTTAAGGTGTAATTTTTATGTTATTTATATATTTTTTTCCATGTTAAAAACATTTTTTAAGTTAGTGTTGTATGACAGAGAAAATTTGTTGTTTTTCCATGCACAAAATTATATATACACTATTTAAATTAGCTTAAAAGTGTGTGTGTCTGTGTCTGTGCGTGTGTGTGTGTGTGTGTGTGTGTGTGTGTGTGTGTGTGTGTACACAAAGACAGTGGTTAAGATCCCAGACCCTGGAGCCAGATAGCAGGCTCTGAATCTGACTGCCACTTTGTCACCTCTGATAACGTGTTTCATCTTTCTGTGACTGAGTTTTCTCATCTGTAATCGTGCCTATCTCATACGTTCATCATAAAGATTAAATGAGTAAATATTAATACATGTGAAAGCACCTTTACAGAATGTGGCACTGACTAGGTGTCAGCTGACATTATTGGTATTACTTCATATATATGTTTGTTAAAATATTTTCTAAGGGAATTCGCTGGTGGTCCATTTGTTAGGACTCCGTGCTTTCACTGCCAAGGGCCCAGGTTCAATCCCTGGTTGGGGAATTAAGATCTCGCAAGCCATGTGGCATGGCCATATATATATAACAAATTAAAAAATCAAGTCTACTTAGTGCTTAGTGTATGAAACAGAATTATTGTTTAATGGTTGATATTTCCTTTTGTCAGTGAGTAAATTGATGTTATTGGCTGATAGCGACTGATGATGACCTCAAAAATACTTTCTAGCCAGGGGAAAAGACAGGAGGGATGTAATGTAGTACATTTTTTTCTTTGAAGCTTTTGCAATTCTTGTAATCAAACTTTCTGTGGCATTTTCTTCAAGGGTACTCATTCTGTAATAGTAAGGAATTTTCAATGTGTAATATGCATTTGTTATCTAAACCTTTTTTGCTCATGCTGTTTGTTCCTTGACTGAGAATTTACTCTTCTGCGTATTCAAGGTCCAGCTTAAGTGTTATCTGTCAATCCCTTCTCTGATCTTCTTAATCATAATTAGCCCTTCTACTTTGTAGTTTCCAGAGCTCTTCTTCTTTCTATTACTGTTCTTATTGAACAGTATGTTAGAACAATTAAAAACTTGTCTGTCCTCCACTGTAGTATGATCCCCAGTGAAATGGGGTCCCTGATGTTTTGAGCCATGGCAGTACAGAGGAAGGGCGCTCACATCTGCCTCTGCCTATGGGGTCACTTGCAGGGTTTTGAGGGAGGAATGTGAACTTGCCAGCAGGACAAGCTGGGGAAAGCATTCTGGAGAGATGGAGCAATGTGCAAAGGAGTGAAGGACTACGAGATCTTAGCATGTCAAAGAATGGGTCAGTCTTTCTGGAACAAACTAACATAGCTTTAAAGGAACATCAGAATCATTTTTTAAAAAGTGCTGCCCAGCTACATTATATTTGAAGAATAACGACTTGACAGCTGTTGGAAGTTAATTAGAATTTTTTTTGTATGTGATTTGCTTTACATAAAATTTTAGATTAATTGAGGCTAAGAATTGTCTTCTCTAAAATGTTAGTTTGACTATTCTTATAAATAATGTTTCTTGAAAAACATGTTGGTGTGAGAATTTATGTGTGTGTGTTTGTATATGAACAAAAATATAGTGATATTTTTGTTGATAAAGATGTGAAATAATTTTTTTCTCAGATAGATAGTTTCCAGTGAGTTTTATGTCAGTGATAGAGCACATGGGCTTTGTAGTCAGGGCTAGTTAAGATTCCTGGTTCATCAGTTGCCAACCTCTCTCAGGTCTGTTTTGTCAGAGAAATTGTTGTGAGAATTAAATGGGAAGATGCTTATAAGGCACTTTGTGTGTGTGTGCTCTCAGTAAATAATAGCTCTAAAGTACTTCTTAGCACTAAAAGCTCTACCACAGTGCTGGTTCCAGTTAATTGAGTTATCTGGCTAACAAGAACATCCTTTTCGTTCTCTGTAAAGTGTATTGGGGCACTTTCCCTGCATTATGACCTGGAGCGTAGAGAAAATGGCTTGGTTTCCATCAATGATTTAAGATCCTGTAGTCCCTTACGGCAATAATTGAAGAAGTCAGTTCCTGTAGAGAACTGTCACCTAGAAAACTGGACTGGAGACGCCAGAGCTCGCACTGGCAGTCTCTTAGGGAGTTTTGGGTATCATGTCTTTTGGCACTTTGTGAATGTGTATTTTTCTTCCCTTTAAAAAAAAATTCCTAACAGATTCCTGAAGTCAGCTTATTTCTTGTAGTTTACCTCCTTTTTCCTGAAGGGAGAACATTGGAGAAAACACTGTGGTTTCCCCGCCCCCGCTGTAATTCAGATATCTGTAAGAGGATCTTAAACAATATAATCAAAGATTCTTTTTGTTTTTAATTTTGTTTTTTAAAAAGTAACAATTTTATGAAAATGGGTTTTTTACATTCACCTGGGTAAAGTTATTATTTCCATTTCAAGAAACTGAGACTCTGAGAAAAAATGACTTTGTGTCTTGCAAGTAGTTGGTTAATGAAGGGAAGCGTGAAGACTTAAACCTCCTAAGCAGTTTTCCACCAGTACAGCCTAGCACTGGGAAATGAATTTCCACATCACCCACAAAGATGATTAAGTTGAAAAATAAAATCTCCCAGAAGAGGTCAGAAACCGTTTTGCCTGGGAAAGAAAAAACTGAGGAAGAAAAGAATAATAATGGTTCTAGTGGGTGGTCCTGACGCCTGACTGGAGACAAGGGCCAAGGAGCAGCGGAAAACTCGTGGGTGGCAGTCACCCAGTGCCACTGGGCTTAAAGCCTTGGAGGCTTAAGATCCTGGCAGCACAGAGGCTTGGGGATGTCCTGCCCCTGTTTGGACAACCTCTGAGGCCTCTAGCCCTGGCTTGCTAAACCTGTAACAGTGGGGCTCATGAGCATTTAGTATGTGTAGCTGGTTAAGGTTACTGACAGAAGGAAGCAGAACTCCAAGTGGTTTTGGTTTTCCCCAGGATCTTTTAACCTGAAACCAGTTCTAAAACTCCTGGAGTGATTACATTTTTATACCTTTTGAATTTTGTATCATCTATTACCTGTTAAGAGAATGTTTGTTGGTTGTGTTAACACAGAATGATGAAAACAGAAGATTCTCAAACTTTTTTTTTAATGTGAACTTCTATCTTCATTTGAAATTTTACATAGAACTTTAATGCATAAAACAGCTAAAGGGGGCACTGCTCTGGATGAAGCAGGGGGAGGGAGTATTCTGGTCTCCCTCTGGAGTGCCTGGGATGTTTTCAGGGAATCCAGTAACTGGCAGAATGTAACTTGAGAACCTTTCAGGTAGTAGATGAGGATGAGGCTTCTAATAGACTGCCCTTGTTTTGAATCCTAGCTCTACTACTTGTTGCTATGTGACACTGGGGAAAGTTGCTTAAATTCTTGACCCTCATCTGTAAAATGGAGCTAACACCGTACCTCCCAGGATACTGCCTAACTCAGTATCTGACACTTAAAATGGAACTCATTGGAAGCTAGTTTCTTCACCCCCCTCTTTGATTTTTATTTATTTTTAATTGGAAGGTAATTGCTTTACAATATTTTGTTGGTTTCTGCCATGCATCAACATGAATCAGCCATAGATATACATATGTCCCCTCCCTCTTTAACTTCCCTTCCACTTCTCTCCCCATCCCACCCCTCTAGGTTGTCACAGAGCACTAGATTGAGATCCCTGCGTCATGCAGCAAATTCCCACTGGCTATCTGTTTTACATGTGGTAATGTATATATTTCAGTGCTACTCTCTCAGTCAGGCCCACCCTCTCCTTCCCCCACTGTGTCTACAAGTCTGTTCTCTATTTCTGCATCTCTTTTGTTGCCATACAAATAGGTTCATCAATACAATTTTTCTAGATTCCATGTATATGCATTAATATATGAAATTTTTCTTTTCCTGACATACTGCAGTCTGTGTAACGGGCTCTAGGTTCATCCACCTCACTTGAACTGACTCAAGTTCATTCCTTTCTTTGGCTGAGTAATATTCCACTGAAATGTGAAAGAGAAGAGTGAAAAGTTGGCTTAAAGCTCAACATTCAGAAAACTAAGATTGTGGCATCTGGTCCCATCACTTCATGGGAAATAGATGGGCAAACAGTGGAAACAGTGTCAGACTTTATTTTTTGGGGCTCCAAAATCACTGCAGATGGTGACTGCAGCCATGAAATTAAAAGATGCTTACTCCTTGGAAGGAAGGTTATGACCAACCTAGATAGCGTATTCAAAAGCAGAGACATTACTTTGCCAACAAAGGTCCGTCTAGTCAAGGCTATGGTTTTTCCAGTGGTCATGTATGGATGTGAGAGTTGGACTATTAAGAAAGCTGAGTGCTGAAGAGTTGATGCTTTTGAACTGTGGTGTTGGAGAAGACTCTTGAGAGTCCCTTGGACTGCAAGGAGATCCAACCAGTCCATTCTAAAGGAGATCAGTCCTGGGTGTTCATTGGAAGGACTGATGCTAAAGCGGAAACTCCAGTACTTTGGCCACCTCATGCAAAGAGTTGACTCATTGGCAAAGACCCTGACGCTGGGAGGGATTGGGGGCAGGAGGAGAAGGGGATTACAGAGGATGAGATGGCTGGATGTCATCAGTGACTCAATGGACATGAGTTTGGGTGAACTCCGGGAGTTGGTGATGGACAGGGAGGCCTGGCGTGCTGCGATTCATGGGGTTGCAAAGAGTCGGACACGACTGAGTGACTGAACTGAATATTCCACTGTATATATGTACCACAGCTTCTTTATACATTCATCTGTTGATGAACATCTAGGTTGCTTCCATGTCCTGGCTATTGTAAAATAGTGCTGCAGTGAACACTGTGGTACATGTGTTTTCTAGAATTGTGGTTTTATCAGGGTATATGCCCAGTAGTGGGATTGCTGGGTCATATGGTAGTTTTATTCCTAGTTTTTGAAGAAATCTCCATACTGTTCTCCATAGTGGCTATATCAATTTACATTCCCACCAACAGTGCAAGAGGAGTCCCTTTTCCTCACATCCTCTCCAGCATTTATTGTTCATATATTTTTTTTATTCATTTCCTCTTTCTGTGCATCTTAGCTCACAGTCTATCTGGAGTGGCAGTAAAGGCAGGCATATCCTAACTTTATAAACTGTGAAAGTCAAAGATATGTTGCCAAGCTGTTTTGTATCCTGTGCTATTTCTTTCTTTGTTTTTTTAACAATACTAAACAATTTTGCCTTTTTCTGACTTCTCTTGGGGTTAAGTAGTGATGAGGAGCGGGTACAAACTTACTGTATTTGGTGATATTTCTTTATCTAAGGACTACATGGGTGTGTTTACTTTGTGAAAATGCATCAATCATATATTTATGATTTGTACACTCTTCAGTACAGAAGATAAAAAATGCTTTTTTAATAAAAAAGTAGACTTTAAAACAGAAAAAGTAATCAAAGACATTTATTCTGTAAAGTGCCTGCCCACTGATAACTGTTGTCACATAGAAGAAACCCCATGCCTCTTTACCTGAGAGTCTTTCCACGACTTGAAAATACTGACATGCTATGCGTGGCAGTCTTTCATGTTACACATCTCTATAACTGTAATTTCATTGCCTTACTTTAGGATTTTTGTGAAAGAAGATTGAAGTAAATAATTTCATAAGGTAGAGGCTGAGTGCTTTGATCATAAATAAGTTGGAATGATAACCTGTGTCATCTGTTCTCTAGCAGCTCACACACACTCTCAGTGTGTCCAGAGGCTGCCTTCAGCTTGATTGGCCTCTTAAAACTGTGATATAGTACTGTTGGCTCTTAATTCAGCTGCAGGGTGACAGGGTGCTAAACGAGATTTTCTCTGTCATTATGTAGAAAATGCTTTCATTTGTTTAGGTTATAAAATGTTAGCAAATAAATTATTGTTTTTAATGTCAGAGAATGGGTAAACCATTATTGCTTATTCTGCTATAAGCAGTTTTAGTACAGTTCAGCAAATCATATGGGAATTTTATGTGGAAACTATTTGGAAATAAAAACAGGCGAAAGACTATGTGGTTTTTATATTTATGTTTTGTATGTTTTTGGAGCCTTCGATTCTGTGTGGTCCCAAGAAAAAAATTTCAGCCTCTTATTTAAATTCCCACAGACTTCAGTTTTCACATCACTTAACTCTATCAACACTTATTTTTATGTAAGGACAAATTAACATAAAAATCTGTCTATACTGGACCTTCCTGAGGTGTATTTTGGACAGTAGATGAAAGTGAACTAGGAATATGAACTCAGACTAAGAGTGAGCATCAGAAGAGGGTTAGTGAGGGAGAACCAGAGTGCTAGGTCTGCCTTCTCCCACACAGAGGGAGAGGGCCTTGTTTGCTAGATATCATAGGAGAGGTAGATTTTACTAAAATTCTTTTAATTTCAACTTTATTTTAATTCATAAAAATTACTCGTCTACAGGATGCAGTGTTTTTTTTTTTTTTAAGATTTAAAAAGTTCATATAGATAAGTTGGGAAGTTATAAACAGCTTTGTAGTGATAGTAACAGCATGAGTGCTTAGTATGTGCCAGACAATATATGCTGCAATATTGGTTTTACATTTGATTCTTAAATGCTCTTAGAAGATGTATCTCCCTTTTGCGGAGCTGAGGCTGAAAGAGGGGAAGAAACTTATATAAGCTCACATTACTAAAGTGTAGAGCTGCCCCATCCAAGGCTGGAAATGTCAGTTATTTCCACTATCTCTTTTATTTTTAAAATGCCACTTTAAAAGTTTTCCTGAAGTATACTTTATCAGAACTGTATTTTTTTTTTGAAATAGACCAGCTCTTGAGTAGACCAGCTCTTGAAGTCTACTAATGATTGTCTTCTGACCTCGTTTTTACCTTTTTTATGAGTTTGGAGAAAGTGCATTTCTTTCTGTTGTATTAGGACTTGAAATTTCTGCTTTGTGTCTCGTCTTGCCTTAGCAGTCAGGAGAAATAGCAGTTTCTTAGGAGGCTGACATTAATACTAATCGTAAGGTAAAGGTTCATTTTCTTTAGCGTTCTGAACTTGTTTTCACTGCCACCAGCTAACTGAAACCTTGGGGGAACCATGAAACATTCTTGGTCTCAGGTGTATCGTGTGTAAGTAAGAGTTGAACTAGAGCTCTATAAAGCACAGTGCTGCTCTAAAATTCTATCATGCTATGTTCCAGCCTTTAGCCAAGTGTTAAACATAAAGTGATTTGCACATTATCTTGGTGTAGTATACACTCAATAAGTTTGGATCTATTTTTAATTATTAGGGCATTTTCTCATGAAGAGTTTTCTGCAGTTTGATGATCTTGATAATAAAAGAAAGGAAGTCAGCCAGGTTTTATTCATTTTCACTTGGGTATCCCTGCTCTTGGCTACTTTGCATGGCTCTGACGAGCAGAGGAAGCTCCAGCATCTGGTGAATGTCTTTGTCTCTTCATTTTGAGCACATCCCATGACTGCCATCTAGAAACTGGATTTGCCATGTTTCTGGGTGATAAAGAAAACAGAGCAACTGGTAGTGAGGGGTCTGTAGTAAAATGTCTAGACTAATTCTTTATAAAAACTAAAAACAGATTTGTTTTCTGAGCAAGCTCATGGGTGTCTGCTTTATATTAAAACCCTATTCTGAAATATTGTTAATAAAAAGTTAAAATCAAGGGCCTATCTGGATAGACTGGGGAGAAAGAAACTAGAAATTACAGGCTTTATGCTTTTAACATAATCAGGTTCAGAGTTTCTTTGCCATCATCTCGTCTAGTTTGTTACTCATAGAATTCCTTCTAAAATATCCAGCCTTCATTAGAAAACTGCCACAGTTTAAAGCACCACTTTTCAAGGCAGTGTATCCAGCTGTTGAATTCCAGTCATGTGGAATCTATTTCATTGGACATAAATGTGTCTGTGTTTGTCTCCTTCATGTGACAGCGCATACATCTTCCTTTCTAACATTAAATTTCCTCCCAGTCGCCCCGCTCTCTCATTCTCTCTTCTGCTCTCATTCATACTGTCAGACTTCTTTTCATTTTTTTCAGTTTTTGATTCTCCATCATAGTGTCTTCTTTTACATCTTCCTCATTCCTTCTTTACAATGCAAATAGAAATTAAAAACACAGAAAGCAAAATAACTTCTCTTTCCGTGCTTTCACCAAAAATATATTTTAAACAAATAAACCCATAGCAACCTCTGCACGGCCTTGACTAGTAGAGAGAACTCTAGCTGCTGATGACTGTTTTTGTCACTCATTTGGAGTCATCCCATTATTAAAATAATTTTTTTTCTTTTTCTTCACTGAATTTTTTAAAAAATATATTTATTTTTTATTGGAGGATAATTGCTTTACAGAATTTTGCTGTTTTCTGTCAAACCTCAACATCAATCACCCATAGATATACATATATCCCCTCCCTTTTGAACCTCCCTCGCATCTCCCTCCCCACCTCACCCCTCTAGGTTGATGCAGAGCCCCTGTTTGAGTTTCCTGAGCCATACAGCAAATTCCCATTGGCTCTCTATTTTTACGTATGGTAATGTAACTTTCCATTTTACTCTTTGCATGCATCTCACCCTCTCCTCCCCTCTCCCCATGTCCATAAGTCTGTTCTCTATGTCTGTTTCTCCATTGTTGCCCTGTAAATAAATTCTTTGGTACCATTTTTCTAGATTCTTTATATACGCATTAGAATATGATATTTATCTTTCTCTTTCTGACTCACTTCACTCTGTATAATAGGTTCTAGGTTCATCCACCTCATCTTGATTATTAAAATAATTTGAAAATTACTCTTATTCCAAGACAAAAGCTGAAATACCTTTTTCACAAAGTATTACTGGTAGGTTAGTAGTGATTTATAAATATATAATTAGGATTGATTTTTCTCAGTGTTTTCTTCATTGCTCAGCCCCTTTCTAACCTTCATTGACTGAAACCAGATGCTTATATTACCATCTCTGATTTTGCAGAATTGATCTGTCCTTACACTACATTTAGCATTGATTCTGTAGAGAACATAACTTGTTTTTCTGATGCATATGCATTCTATCGCTCTTTCAGTCTGTACCCATGTAGCATAACGTTAACCTGACTAGTTAATCGAAAGGAATGTGCCAAGATGTAGTCAGCGTGTAAAAATAGTTAAGGTTTGCTGCAGGATGCATCACAGTTTATAAGAAAGACCATAGAAATTAGTGTTGGGTTTTCATCTGTTTGAAAGCAAATAAGGCAGTGTCATTTCTGTCTAAAGAGCATAACCTTCTTGAGAAATGACAACAAAACTGGAGCTTCCAACTAAACATGATTTTACAGCACAGGTGTGACTTGTTGAGATGTTTCACTGAAGGTCAAGGATGCTCATTCCCTAACAGCTATTTTAGATCTTAATAATTGAAATCAGAACTTTCAATTTTTGGTTGTTTCCCAAAACTGACAGACAGTGGACAATCAGTTGGTGACAATAATACATGATTCCATTTAAAGATGGAATTTCCAGCTAAAGATGGCACAAGTTAATTGCAGTCAGTCTTGGTTGCTGGCATGTAACAAAGGTGGCTAAAACAAGATCTAGATGAAAGGTGATGGTGGCTTGGACTAGGGTGAGAGTGGTAGGAATTAGTCAGTCAGATTCAGGATTTATTTAAATGTAGAGCTCTCAGAATTTGCTGTTGGATGTGAGAGAAAGACATGTTGAGGGTTTTTTGCCTAAACAGCTGGTAAAATGGAGTAGTCTCTAGCATAGGAAAACTGTTGCTGAAGGAACTAGGTTCTATAAACAGATGTTTGTGCTTGACTGACATTTGTAGTAACTAAAGAACACTTATGGAAGAAAGATGCACTGGAATTTGTGAGAGACTGAAAGTAAATATTATGTGTGGATCAAGTGGGGGGCACTTATATTAAACCTGTATATTTCATGTTGATGTTTGGTAGAAACCAAAACAATACTGTAAAGCAATTATCCTTCAATTAAAAATAAATTTTAAAAAACTGTATATTAGCAGAGAGTGTCATGTACCATATGTTCATTCTTAGATGTTCTCTGTTATTTCCCATAGTTTAAGTAGAAATGTTTATTCTAAAGTGAAACTTGGAATCCTCAATGTTTATAATTGTCAAGCCTCTTAGTTGTTTAGTATTGTTGTAAAGATACTTCCAGGTATAAACACGTGCACCAAGGACTCTCATTTTTTTTTGAGACAATACTTTATTCATAGTAATTCTGAATTTTATTTCTTGGTAAAGAGATTTCTGGTTAAAACCCAGATGGCAGAGATAGAATACAGTGGGAGATGAAATTCACTACTGTATTGTTGTTATGTGATTAATAAGCCATATATTTCTTATGACTCAGTTTCTTTATCCATAAAATGGATAAACAGTAGCACCTGTGTTATAGGTGATTGGCAGGGATTAAATTAATTCAGTTAATTCATCCATGTGAATTGCCTAGAACAGTGCCCAACATATAGTTAGTGCTCGATGGATGTTAGCTTTTTAAAAAAATGTATTTATTTATATGTATATTTACTTGAAGAACAGTTAATTTACAGTGTTATATTAGTTTCAGGTATACAGCACAGTGATTCAGATATGTATATATTCTTTTCCCTTATAGGTTATTACAAAATATTGAGCATAGTTCCCTATGCTATACAGTAGATCCTTGTTGGTTATCTATTTTATATAGTAGTATGTAAAATGTCTGCTGTTATTAAAAGAGAAAATGGGAAAGTTTGCTTCTAAGACGATTGGATGGTGTGTTCAAATTAAACCTTTTAGTCCCAAAACTATAAATACAGGGTTTATTAATCTTTTATCCACAGTACATATTTTGATAATGCTCTTTTGCATATAATGAGATTTTTATTCTTGATTTTTAAGGCAACTATAGCAAAATATTTCATACATAATCTGTATTGTTCTTTTTCCTCTTAACATGTGGAAATACTGGCTGAAAATTTGTTAGTTGCAAACTTTTCTTATATGTGCTACTGTATTTTATATTTATTAGCACTTTGATTTTCAAAACACATTTTCACCCTAAATTATAATTTTGTCATTGCAGGCAAGAAGACAACAAGACCCTAGTCCTGGTTCCAGTTTAGGTGGTGGTGATGACCTCAAACTTCGCTAATTGGTGGCACAAAAGATGTGACCCCATCTTTACACATTCATTGTTTCTAGTCTGCAGAAATAATTAATTAAAAGACCAGAAACTGTGATAACTGGAGGTACTACGGTTTATTTCTCAACCTTAGGCAGTAACAAGACATCACAAACTGCCATGGTTTTGCACTATAATACCTGCATTTCTAATTAAGTATGCATGTAGCCAGTAATAATTTGAAATTTTTTTCTATGCAAGCTTATCTTGTTGGCATTATTTTAGTGAGTTGAAACTATCCACTTGTAAAACTTTTTTTTTTCCTTCATTTTAATTTAAAAGTTCATGCCATTTTTAAAAAGTCAAGAAATTAAAATTTTTACCAGAGGGTTTTCCCCCCTCCTTATCAGTTGCTCTAGTTTTTTTTTTTTTTTTTTTTCAGTTTTAGATGTGTTGGTTATTCAGCTTCATTTTAGATAAACATTCTTGGCTTTTTGTTGTGTTTCCCGTTTCCTTCTGTGTTTTTATAGTTTATGGCATTTTAAAACTGCTGATGGTTTGCATTATTTACAAGCTAAAAACCTTGTAGCATAGAGCTGTCTGCCATGCCTTCTAACACAAAGTTTACAGTTGTTAAAGTTGCAGTATCCTTTTAAATGTTGATAATCAGCTCCTTTTCTTTCCTTTTTAAACATAAAAAAATTGTAATTGGAATTAACTCTAGTCTGCCCCAGATCATTTTAGATTCTCTTCTATAATCATGAGTTTGTATGGAGATATTCTCAATATCCTACTGAAATGCCTAAAGAAGTCACAGGCTGGCTTCTGTTTTATTCAGGGATTTTTTTTTTTTAAGTCAATCAGAAAAGGGATACTGGAGCTTCTTCATGTATGTAACAGCATATTAAACTGGAGACAGTGATGAATCAGCTACAAAGGTAATATTGTATTAAAATCATGTTTAAGATAGCTGCTTTTATGTGTATTTTATAATGCATGCTTTTGTAAAAACAATGCTGAGTGATGAAAAATTAGTCTTAGAAAATGTACATCTATGCAGAGGGTACATTTTCTTCCATTAATTATTCTGGAGAAAAAATTCACAGGTTATATATATATGGTATTTTCCAAAAGGACTATTAATAGAACCTTTTGAGATGAATTAGTATAAGAATATTTTTAAAATAGGCTCATTGTCAAATTGATTGCAGCTTTTTTTTTTTAATACAAACTGGAAAAAAACGTAAGTTATTTGGCACCTTCTTACAAATATTTTTCATGGTTACATTCATTTAATGTTACTACATTTCTGAAGTTTTGCAAAAATGTATTTTAATGGCATTATTATAAAGAGTTTGAAAAAACTGACATGGTCAATTCAGAAAATGAACTGAAGTCTGAATAAGGTTATTGGATTATATACACTTGACTGATGAGGGAGGTGTGACTTTCAATGTATATAGGTCTTATAATTCATAAACATATCCTGTATCTCAGAATAAAAGTATGTGTTATATATTTGAAGTCATGCATGGTAAGGAGTGTGTTTAAATCATTATAAACAATATGCATCATAAAAGACCATGCTGATCTTGTGTAACTAAGTACTATGAATGAATTGGTTGGATTTTGATATTGTGCAGCTCACATGTTTACACACTCAGTGCCCTAATTTCCCTTGAGGGAATCGCCTTTTAAATGGTCCTTCCAGTGCTGTTTTAAGGTTACTTTATCACAGAGCTCCTTGGTTTTTGACTCTGCACTTAAATTTTGTTTTTTTAAAAAACATGATGATGGCACATTTTTTCTATTGCTTCTAGCTAAGGGCTTTCAGTCCACCAGTAACTAAGATCAAACGTTATTAAATGTTCATGTTACCATCCTTCTGTAAATACGGGATTGTTCTTGTCATTTAGCATTGTACTGCTTCCATCTGTCTTAATGCTGGCATTAAGATCATGAGCCCTTTTTCTCCAGTAGTGCAGGCTTTCAAAACTTTTATTATTAAGTTATTGATGCAATTTGATATTTTTCCATAATCTGTATTTAAACAAAATTACATCATTGCATCATCTTTTCTAAATTCATCTCCATTAAAACTTGCCTTAAGCTACCAGATTGCTTTTGCCACCATTAGCCATATTGTGTGTTTGTACGTTTAATTTACTTTCACAATAAACTTCTGTGTAGTGAACTTCTGGGTCTTGGTTCTTCATTAACAATAATCCAGCAGTTTCTGTTCCAGTGTTCATTATGGCACAAAAATTGATTTTGTATCTGAACTGTTCTTGCATCCTATTTACCCTTAAAAAAAAAACCCAACAGTGGCATCTAGTGGTCATTTCTGTTAATTCCAAAGAAAACCTTTATGTCGGGGTCCAGCCCCAGCAGGATCCTAGGGTACCCTCAGGAAAGACAGCGTCGGCGAGAGAGAGATGACACGGGTCTTATAATGGATTTAAACCTGATAGTCCAGGGTCGAAGGATAAGAGAATAAAGGAGAAAGAATAAAAAGAAGAGAAAGAGGCTTGATCTTCTTTGATTAACACAGAAAGCCAATAAAGCTCCTGTGTTCCAAGGAGTCATCTTGAAAGAAGAACAGAGAGAGAAAAGGAGGGAAAAGGAAAAAAAGAATGACACGAGGAGACCAAGCTTCAGTGAGCGAGGCCCATAACTTTATTTTCAAAAGGAACTTTTGTACCTTGACTTGTACATAGAGGGAAATGAAAGATACAAAGTCATACAGAGTCAGCCCAAACATTACATCTGTTTTGTCTTTATCAAAACCAGGATTTTTTCTGCATACCTTTCCCATAAACAATGTTGTGTACAATATCTTCTGGCCTTGGAGGCCTGTGGACATTTTATGACCCTTTTTTGATAAAGGCTACTCAACCAGAAAACTTATTGTCCCTTGAAGTTATATTTCTAATCTATGTCAGCCTCAGCAAGTGCTAAAAAGAGTTACATTTTCATGGAGCAAAGGTGCAGTGAGTTACAGCAAAGAACCAATTAGGTCAAAGGTCTGATGTGGTTAATTTCAAGGCTGTTGCTTGTTTTTTTTACATTTCAACTATGTTAACTAATGCACTCCCAGGTACACAATGGATAAGGGATATGGGCACTTGGCAGCAAGCATTGGCTCAACAATGAAACCCTTTACCAGTATTATCTATTTTAATAATTTTTCATCCCTTAAAGGACTCTGTGCTCATTAGGACTTTTAGAATGTTCTGGCTTCCCATATGCCTTTCAAGGTTGGGGAGTTGTGAACAGTCATGTGTGTTAATTGCAAGAGTATGGATAAACCTGTCAGGCAAGCTAGAAAGCCATCGGAGGGGTTTGAATTGAAACACTATCATGTCCAGGAGACTTATTAATTAGAGCCCTAAGTTGACTTTTTCCAGAGAAAGGTGGTCGGGGATAGCCCCCTGTTAATGTCAGAAGAGTTGGTGAAAGGCACAAAATAGACAGACAGACTCTGGTTTTGGGGTATATGCTCGAGCAGATCCAGGGGGTCCCTTGAGGCCTGATCTGCCTTTGCCTGTCAGGTCTCTTCCACATGACCTTTGTCATGGGTGGGATCTCCTGTGGTGGCTCCCAGCACCTTTAATGTAGATAACAGAATACTAACTTCCCAATGTATATTATAGTTTTCAAAAAATCTGCCTTGATTTACCCAGCTGGTGAGATATGACTATAGAGTAGTCACATTGGAGGGAAGGAAGAATTCCAAAGTTACACATCCAAGTAACTGCCATCTTTCAAACTATTCATTTTAGGAATAAAAATTCAGTTTGACTGTGCTGGTGTCATATCAGACATTCTTAGGACTTTTCTTGGCATTTTCCTACACCAGAAAATTAAACCATTTACTTTAGAAGCATACCTTAAGCTTGATCATAAGAAAATAATTATTCACCACCAGACTTAACTGTAAATAAATACCTTTAATGCTGAATTGACATCATGAAGCAAAATCCCAAAGAGTTAGATTCATACTGTGAGAGTTAATTTCAAAAATTATTTTAGTTGTAGCATCACAATTTCAGTAATTACCTCTAGAAACAGGTATTTGGGGCTACCGGAAAAGAAATGCCTTACTTGATTTATGCCTCATTTGGCACTAGGGAGATTTTTCAAGCTATAAGAAGCCATTGTGTGAATTATCCATTGGTGCATAACACATTGCCCCAAAACTTAGCAGCTGACAATAAACACCATCTCAGTTCCTGTGGGTCGGAAATAGAGAAGCAGGTAGGTCCAGTGGTCTGATCCAAGGTCTCTCCTGAAGTCAGATTGTCATCCTGGGCTATGTAAGACAACTGTGGCTGAAAGATCCTCCCAAGCCCACTCGTGGTCATTGGATGAATGACCTTGCAGGCTGATGGGGTGTGGGGGATGGAGACCTCCTTCCTTGGCACATGGGTGTCTCTATCGGGCAGCTCATGACTTGGTAGCTGCCTTTCCCAGAGAGTGATCAAGGAAGCGTGCATGCCTAAGATGAAAGGCACATCTTAATAACCTCATTTGGGGCTGCCATACTCCATATGTTAAGTAACTGGGTCAGGCCCACACTGGAAGGGAGAAGTACTGAGCTTCATCTCGTGAAGGGTGGGGTGTCAGAGTCTGAACATGTTTTTAAAACCACCACAGTCATTTTGCCACATGAGTGTAAGTATTTACAAGACAACATTGGTGTTTTGATGTTGCAAACATTCTTTTAAAGTTTAAGACTGCAGTCATTTTGTGGGTGTATTTCAAGGCATGATTCTCTTGGATAGCATCAGTTCCCTTTCCTCCATCACCACCACATATATGGACACGGCATTTCAAAAATATTCAAGTAGAAAACTATAATTTGTAGAGTAGATCGTAGGTGAAAGTGGCAGTTTGGTTCGTTTAAATGTAAGATAACTCAAAAACAGTTACTGTGTTAGTTGATCCTCAACTTTTGGCTAGAATAATTTAAGCAACTTAAAGTCATTATTGGCCTTATTCAGGTTTTAGAAACATTGGGAAATATGAGAAGATAAGATACAGGCATAAATTTTTGGTTAGAGAAGATAATGTACATCCATGAGCGGTAGACGCTAAGCAAGTGTGGCTATCGAGCTTTTGAAATGTGGCTACTAAAACCGAGAAACTGAATTTACTTTCTAATTTAAAAACTGAAGCAATGTTAAATATTTTTCTGTTATAACTTTGGGGAGGACTACCTTTGAAAATCTTGTTTCCAGGTTGAAGTACACTGTAAAATACCAAATATCAAAAATCTAATACAAAAGAAATAAGGTTTAATTTACTATTTTGACTACATATTAAAATATACACTGTTATATTGGGTTAAATAAAAGTAACTTTATCTTTTTTCCTTTTTAATGTGGCCAGTAGAAAATTTTAAATTGCGTGTATTGGCTTATATCAACATTGTCAGTAGGCAAAGGACATCAGTTTATTTCAGTTCAGTTGCTCAGTCATGTCTGACTCTTCGCGACCCCATGAATCGCAGCACGCCAGACCTCCCTGTCCATCACCAACTCCCGGAGTTCACTCAAACTCAAGTTAATCGAGTCGGTGATGGCATCCAGCCATCTCATCCTCTGTCATCCCCTTCTCCTCCTGCCTCCAATCCCTCCCAGCATCAGGGTCTTTTCCAATGAGTCAACTCCTCCCATGAGGTGGCCAAAGTATTGGGAGTTTCAGCTTTAGCATCAGTCCTTCCAATGAACACCCAGGACTGATCTCCTTTAGAATGGACTGGTTGGATCTCCTTGCAGTCCAAGGGACTCTAAAGAGTCTTCAACACCACAGTTCAAAAGCATCAATTCTTCGGCGCTCAGCTTTCTTCACAGTCCCAACTCTCACATCCATTCATGACCACTGGAAAAACCATAGCCTTGACTAGACGGACCTTTGTTGGCAAAGTAGTCTCTGCTTTTGAATATGCTATCTAGGTTGGTCATAACTTTCCTTCCAAGGAGTAAGCGTCTTTTTAATTTCATGGCTGCAATCACCATCTGCAGTGCTTTTGGAGCCCCCAAAAATAAAGTCTGACACTGCTTCCACTGTTTCCCCATCTACTTCCCATGAAGTGATGGGACCAGATGCCATGATCTTAGTTTTCTGAAGGTTGAGCTTTAAGCCAACCTTATCACTCTCCTCTTTCACTTTCATCAAGAGGCTCTTTAGCTCCTCTTCACTTTCTGCCATAAGGGTGGTGTCATCTGCATATCTGAGGTTATTGATATTTCTCCCGGCAATCTTGATTCCAGCTTGTGCTTCTTTCATCGCAGCATTTCTCATCATGTACTCTGCATATAAGTTAAATAAGTAGGGTGACAATACCCTGTAAAGCAACTACAATTTTTTTTAAAAGGGAGCATCCTGTTAACACATATATATCTTAGTTAGCCACTTCTCTACTGATGGACTGGAGGGGTAAGCCTATCCTTTCTCCAGCGGATGTTCCCCACCCAGGAATTGAACAGGGGTCTCCTGCATTGCAGGTGGATTCTTTACCAACTTAGCTATCAGGGAAGCCTGGACGTCTTAATGACTCAGCTCTATTCTTCTGGCAGAGGATGTTGCAAATGGATAGCCTTCTCCATGTTTATTTTATTGTCAGTAGAAATGACCTCAAGTTTTGGTAGAATCTCCCATGTTACACTCCTACCAAACCAGTTTAAGAATTCAGCGTGTCACTCTGCTAAAAACATTCCTCCGGGGCAATATAATGGAAAGAATTTGAATTCTACTCCCTCGAACCAAAAGGCCTCCAGCCTCTCTGGGCCTCTTCCCCAACCCCACCCACTACCCCCTCGCCTGTAAAGTGAGATAGGACCAATCTTGCATCCCAGGGTGGTTGTGAGAATCCAGAGATTCCGTCCATGAAGGGTCAGCTCCAGAAGAAACCTGGTTGTCTTTCAGTATTAGAGTGCCCTAGGGCATTGGCCAGAAGCTCAGGCTGAACAGGCTGGAGGACACCCTACTCCCGACTCGTAAATGAGGAAACAGGCACAAAAAGCACCAGAGGTTTGACGAAAACCACATAGCGCTGGCGGCAAAGCCCGTGCTCCGGCAGTCTGAGCGGCTGCCAGCAGTCCGGATTGCAGCCCTCCGGCCTGTGCACAGCGGGAGGTCGGCTACTTAGCACCTCTCTAAGCTAGTTCGCTCCCCCAACTCCCCCACCCCCGTCCCACCGCAACACAAGTACTCAAACCCACTCCTCGCTTGCTTTGAGCTCGACCCAAGCCCCAGGGGCTGCAGGGAGAAGGAATCATTCCTGGACAACTAGAGGCAGCTGCGGGCAGCATCAGTCTCGGCCCCAACCGGGAGTGGCAGGGCGCTGGCGCGTCTTGAGCTTTGAGGCTCCACATCCTCCCTCCCCGCTGGGCCTCAGACGGTGCGCTCTCGGAACTCGCCTTTTGCGTTCAGTGACTGTGAGTGGGACGTACATGTAGACGGTAAACAGGTTCTGTATAGCCATATCACATGTATGTGTTGCGTGGTCACGCACCCTTTTGTGAAACGTGTTCACTGTGGTGTGCGGATGTCTGGGCGCACGGAGTGTGATGCTCCTCATTCCAACAGCTCCCGCACTTCCGGAAGGTACTCACAGGCCTTTGTGCTTTTGCGGGACTGTCGCAACCGCCTATCCGGAGTTTGCGCGGGAGTGACTCCGCCTTTGCTCCGCCCCCACGACTGAAACCCCGCCTTCGCCCCGCCTCCGCCACACTTTACGGCCTCGCACGCCACTTTTGCTGCAGACGCTCCTGGTGCTGCCGCTGCCCCAGACTGCTGCCGGTGAAGTGAGGTGAGGTGAGGTCAGGTGAGGTGTGGTGTGGGGCCAGTAGCGCTGGCGACAGGATAGAGGTGGAGAGCCGGGCCGGCGAGGGCCGGCGAGGGTGGTGAGTCACCTGCTGCTTTGTTTCTTAAGCTCCGGTCCCGTCTGCGCTGTCGCAGGGAGGCCGCCCCGGCCCGGCGAGCCGAACCAATGCTGGATCTGGAGGTGGTGCCCGAGCGCTCTCTGGGAAACGAGCAATGGGAATTCGCGCTTGGTGAGTGTGGGGTCTTCCCGCACGACCCTTCTCGCTGATCCTTACTTCTTTCCCTGCCCTTCCCACCTCTGGGCTCTGCCCCTTACTCCCCTGAGCCCGCGGCTCCTTGACTCTTCGGGACTCCAGTCACTAGATACCGGCCCCGACCTGACAGCCTGTCTCTCTGCCGGGCCTGACGCCCTTGCATTAGGCCTCGGCGGGGCCCCTCCCGGGGCAGTGCTACAATAATAATAACAATAACAATGGCTGACACGCCCCAAACATTTACCCAGGGCCTGACCCTGTTCCCCAGTGCATAATTATATCGGGTTGCCTCCGAGGAGGCCTGAGGGTCGCTAAGATTGTTATTTCTGTACCCGTTTTACAGACCAAAGAGCTAAGATGTGACTGACACCCTTAAATACCGCCCTAGTAGTTCATCTCCCTTTGCTTTTCTGGACCTTGTGTAGCCTCTCCGGAAGGAGAAACCTAGGCACCGTTCCCATCGTCACATACTGGGGAGCTGGTCAAGGGAACTGAGGAGAGTTTTTGTGTTTTAAAGCAACTTCTGACTAGCTTCCTTCTCGTTTTTAATGTGGTCGATGCGTGGTGTAATCCTAAACCCAGACTTTAGCGGAGAGAGTGAAAGGTTGAATGAAATAGGAGTTTGGGTAAAGTAACATTTGGTTTGTTAAAATGCAGGTTGGGCATTGTGGGATTTGGCCCATGTTTTCCCCTTTTCCTCAATGTCGCTACCTTTCTGTATACAAGTATTTGCATTCAGTAACCCCAGAGTGTGTTTACTTTTATGTTCCAGCACTGGGAAAAGGGGGTGGGGAGCCGGTGTTTGTGCTGTTTGTGCAGGCCTGAACTTTTGTCACACTAATTTGCGCTACTGGACTGAGTCAGCTGCTCCATTGGGCTATAGTTTATCCTTGAATCTGGAAGACTCCTGTCTATGGAGATAGGGTAGGTGACAAACTGCAGAACAAATTTGCTGGTAGGATTCTACTGGTGCTCAGTGTCTCTGAACTGAACAGCAAGCTGCCTCTGAGTTGTAGGAGCCAGTTTTATTGAGGATTTGCAGTCCCCTTCTCCCATAACTTGTATGAAACACTTCAGCTTCTTGTAAAGCACCAAGAACCTGATTGAGAGGCTAATGATATTATTGCCTCCAGGCCTATTTGTTTTGCTGATGCTGTTTGGCTTCTAGTTAGGAAAGAACCTCCCCTAAACACAGCTTCTCATCCCAGGACTTCACAGGGCAGAGTGAAAACTATGACTATAGGTTCAAACTGTGCTTGATGGTGTGACTAGGTTGTGTATCTACAACTATAGTCTCTGGGTCAAAAGTAGTGAGTATCATTTGAGATTTGCAAAAAATGAGGTGGGAGAGTAAGGTTGCTTCTATCAACTGTTGTTTTGATACTTTAACCCCTACTCCTAAGTTTGTCAGTTTCTAGGAATCAAGGATTTGGGTAGTTCTTTCAGGCTGTCTGAATACCAACCACAAATAGTGAAAAGAGCGTTTCTCTATGTTGGGCCTAGAACTGAACTTTGAGGGAAAGCTCATATAGGGAATAAGCCAGATGATCATCAGCCTTGATGATTCCTTTTTGGGTCTTGAAAGTCTGCACTTAGGGGGAATTCCTTGGTGATCTAGTTGTTAGGACTTGGCGTTTTCACTGCGATAGGCTGGAGTTCAGTCCCTGGTTGGGGAACTAAGAGGCTCCAAGCTGTGCAACATGGCCCAAAAAATCCACGTTTTTGTATTATGTCTGCCTGAGAGATGGTCATTTAACTTCCCTAAGCTTTTTATTAAAAAGTAATTTTCCCTCTTTCTCAGTCTTACCAGTCCTTACCACATTTAAGCTGAAATTTAGGCTGATAGGTAGGGATAGGCCTAAGAAGTGAATTTGTGCTTTAGAATTATATTCTTAGGCTAAAGTCACCACAACCCTGTGAGGTTACCTCTATTTTCCAGGTGAGGAACAGGCTCAGAAAGGTAGAAAGGATAAAAAGAAGCCTAGTAGGGATTTCTTGCTTCTCACTGCTCTGCCTTTCTGAGAATGGGCTCAACTTAGTCTCCAGGTTTCTTTTTAGCATCTGTGCAAATGCAGATTATCCAGTTCTTGCCTTCATCTGCCTGGCATCACAGTGAAGAGCTGCATCCAGCTTTTTGGCTGCCTTCCTGACCTTTGTACTGTTGGGAGATTAGGGAGCAACACAGAGATAAGAAAGCCTAGGCAGAGAGGAATCTTTTGCAGGTACCACCCTGGCTTGACCAATGGTGGAGTAAAGGCAGTGCAAACTTAAGTGTTTTCAGTGAGACTTACAGAATGTATTGGCGTGGAGACATAGCTCTAAATTTGTTTTTAAGTTAATCTTAAAAAATAGATAGCTAATGAAGACCTGCTGTATAGCAGAGGAAATTCTCAATATTCTGTAATTACCTATATGAGAAAAAGAATTTTTAAAAGAATGGCTATAGATAGATATATAGAGAGATACATATATAACTGATTCACTTTGCTGTATAGCAGAAACCACAACATTTTATATCAACTATACGCCAATAATTTTTTTTTTTTAACTCATCGTGAAGATGCCCAAGCTGGGTAAATTTAAAGAGTGAGTGAAAAAATAAATAAATAAATAAAGAGTGAGTGGACAGTAGCCTTCTCTGAGATCACCTTGTTCCAGAGAGACTAGTGGCTTACTCTGTTGAAGGCTCATTCTGTGGACTCTGCTTACAGTCATTGAAAATTGAGTAAGAAGAAGTAGGCATATGCCCTGAAGAACTTAGTCTAGTGGAGGGGAAGGATTACAGAAATAGTTCATTTTATTATTTAAAAAATAGTTTATTTTATGGAAGAGACTTGACCTGACCTGAGAATTCAGAGGAGGATTCCTATCAATCTCTAGAAGCCAGGAGCCAGTACTATTCCTGGAGCCAGTGAGCACCAGGAAGGCCCTGTCAGAAGTCTGCTGCCAGATTTCTCATCTACACTTCCATAGACATATATCTTCCAGTCAGTTTTTTTTTTTTTTTAAGTGGGAAGATAGATGGGGGTTGGGGGGGGGTGGTGGGAGCTGCAAGTAATTTGGTATTGTAATTAGAGCATGATGTACTAGTGGGAGATCAGTTCCCCAGATTCCTTGTTTTTTAGTTACCTTCCTGGGACACTATCAGAGAGACTCTGTTCAGTGGGGGAAAGGATGTCTATTAGTAGTGTGTTGTGGGCATGGGTTTAAGAAGAAAATTTGGAGAGATGGGTAAGGAAGAGGAATCTAGAGGTTTCTGGCTTGAGTGACTGTGTAGATGTTAGAGATACTGAGATCCAGAATACAGTGGAGAGGGTAGAATGAAAAGAAAATTTAAAAGTTGCTTTTTTATCTGTCATCTTTTTATTTGCCTTTGATTTATACAGAAAACAGATTAAGATGTGAGTCAGAAACTAGGTGGTTGGGTACACGAGGGATGAGCAGAAGGGAATATTATCTGATATCGAGACCTGGGGAAGTCAGAGGAGCAGCAGGAGAGAGATACTGATGGAGACAGGATGAGAATTCTCAGAGAGGGAGGGTGGTCACAAGGGCTAGAGGATCTGGGTATTATACCTCATTGCTTTGTTTCACTCATTCAGAGGTCAGCAGATACATAGGACCACTTACTGTGGTGTTGGGCACGATAATTGAGTGCTGAGGATACAGCTGTAAGACAGAGAGCTCTATATCAGCAAGGAGACATAAAGGTGAGACTTACAGATAAATAAATGGGATGGGAGGTTTGATTAGATAAGGCAGTCAGGGAAGTGAAGTGTGAGCCAAGACCTGAAGAGTGAGAAGAGCTAGCTATGGGAAGAACATTCCAGCAGAGTCCAGAGTTAATGCAAAAGCCTAAAGTGGAAAAGAGCTTGATGTGTGCTGGGAGGCTTGGTGAGAAGTGGAAGGAATGATGGAGGTAGACAAGGTCCAAAGTATTCAGGGCTCTTGGGTGAGGGCATATTGTTTGGGTTTTATCCCCCCTGTAATGGGAAACCAATGGAGGGTTATAAGCAGGCTAATAATGAGTAAGGTGTAGGATTTGTAGAGTTTAGAAGACGGACCATATAGTCCACACCCTTTGGGTGGTTAGGTAACTCTTCAAGCTAGAACAGTTCTCTGGTTTCTTTGCCATATACACAGTTGGTTCCTTTTAGAGGCCATTTGTAGCTTTCCTTTACTAGCAGCTGTGTGACAACTGGTCATCGGTGGCTGCTTTGTCTCCTCCAGGTGGGTTACTCCTGAATGACTCAGGACCCAAGATTCCAAGGCCAGGAATTTGATGTGGTTAGGTGTGAAAGAACTCTCCCACAAGAAACTGGTTTGTGCCATGTGGTCTTCTCTTTCTCAGCACCTGAGATTATCTCTCTTGCCCACATGGTTGTTTACCATTCCCCTGGGAGAGACAGCGTAGATGCTCCTCTATTTCTGGAATGCCAACGCTGAGGAATGAATGCATCAACTTGTTCATATTCTCAACGGACATTTAAGTCTCTACTATGTTCCAGGCCTTGTGCTGGGAAGGACCTTAAGGTCTGGTTTACTCCAACTTTCTTCAAACCGTAGAATGGGCCATTGAATAAAGGGAGGATTGAATTATCGTTTAAATGTAGATGGGCCACACATTTTTTAACCTACTACTTTCTCTGTGAGTTCTCTGCACATCTCTCCTCTAAACAGAGGTAAACTACCTTGAATGTGAGCCACTGTCCTGGCCCAAGGTCATGTGGTGGTCTCTCTTCCTTTCTCTTATTACCTAGCCCATAATCCTTCAGTCTCACTAAATAAATGTTTATTCAACAGCCACTATGTGGGTCCCCAGTGCTGGAGATCCAAAGAGTGGTGAATAACAGCGAATAACACAGACACTGTCCTTGCACTCATGAAACTTTGTTTTTGGATCATTTCTGCGAGTTTCTTCTTGTTTGGACCATAATGCACTCTGTGAAAACATACTTTTACTGTTCCCCATGAGTCCCTGAGCTTCCCTGGTGGCTCAGATGGTAAAGAATCCACCTGCAGCGGGGGAGACCTGTGTTCGATCCCTGGGTTGGGAAGATCCCCTGGAGGAGGGCATGGCAACCCACTTCAGTATTCTTGCCTAGAGCATCCCATGGACAGAGACGCCTGGTGGGCTGTGGTCCATGGGGTCACAAAGAGTTGGACACAGCTGAGCAACTAAGTACACATGAGTCCCTGGAATCTTTGAGGTGTCATTGGAATTTCAATTTCTTAAACTGGGGCAGGGAGGCATATATACATTTGTTTATAATGGGCCATAAGTTAAAAAATCAAATGTTAAGATTTAGAGGATGTTTGTGGGTTGATAAGTGAGAATCCAGTGAAATTCTTGGTAAAATAAGGTGATTCTGGTAGACGTATGATTCCTCACTTTATAAATGAGCGCTTACAAATCATCTGCTCCTGGTGACTCAATGAGGAGACAAATATCAGAAAGGAAAAGAGGAAGGATTTGCCTAGGTTATACGTAATCATGGCAGAGTGAGAATCAGAATCTTGGTGTCCAGAGTCATGTAGTCAGTGCATTTCTTTCTTTTTGGTTCCTACTGACTTGACTTTCTCCAACCCCTTTGCCTGCTTGGGGATCAGCATAGAAGTCCCAATTTCCAGGAAGTCTTTTTATTTACTCCTTCTCCTTATACAGTCCAGTTTTTCTATTAGTGCTTGCTGTTAACTTTATTCTCTAGGTCTTACTGGTTATTGGGCTTATTAAACTTTTATTTACTCAGTATGTCAGTAGACCTTAGTGGCTCCCATTCTCACCCTTGGCTTTACTGCAAGGACTAATGCCTAGTACACTGATAGATGTCAGTAAATGGATAGCCCAAGTAACCACACAGGTGTCCTTACTTTATTTCAGGAATGCCTTTGGCTCAGGCGGTGGCCATTCTTCAGAAGCACTGTCGCATCATAAAAAATGTTCAGGTTCTCTACAGTGAACAGGTAAGTAGTAACTGATTTGTTTACTGAAATAGCATCCCTAATCAGTGACTCACCTCTGGAGGTTAATGCTCTGGGAGATACTGACAGGCAGGGATTCCTAGGTCAATGTGTTTGAATGGGAGTGTCTTCAACACTTAGTCACTTACCAAGTACATTTTCTTTGATTCTGAAACATTTGTAGTTTTGATCATCTAGTGCTGCCAGAAGTTTAGATGAGCAGTAATAATCAAACTTGCTTTTTGATTATGTTTGACTTACCTGCAGGCCCTTAAAAGGGGGATTTTTTGGTGGGAGGTCACTTCAGGGATTGTCTGGTCTTCTAGGGTACTTCCCTTCCACTTTCATGTTTAAAGTAGTCTTTTCTGCTTTGTTGATTGCTTTGGTTTGCATTCAGGATTGTTGCAGTGCAGATTTCTAGCTAGCAGAACATCCCAGACTTGAAAAGAAGCAGGTATAGTTCACCCTTTTAATAAGAATGATCTGATAATATGAAAATTGCAAAACATTGGTTTCAAATTAATGGACATGTTTTATTCTTATTTCTTTTGTCTGACATATGGTAATCTTTATTAAATGTTGTGCCAAGAACTACCCTTATAGTATAATGTACATGCCTACAAAGACCTTTTCAGTTTCTAGAAAGAGTATATTTTAGGTTAGCACTGGTGCAGAACTTTCTGAATACCAGGATTTTTTAAATTGGGTTTTATAAGTAAAGTTGCAAACGTTTTTATAGACCTTTAGAAATAGGATTCTTCTTAACTCTCTAAAAATACCACTTCTTTGGAATCCATGGTTCTTCTAGGACACAGACGTTGTGCTGCCCTACGGAGCAGCCTTTGTGGTGCTCTGTGTGTCATAAACCTTGGGGGATAGTTTTGATCCTACACAGGCTACAAGATATTCTCAGTCCTTTTCTGAGACCTTTTAAGTACCCATTTGATGATTTTAGTTCCATTTGTTTCTATTAGTTTCTGATCCTAAAGCAAATGGCAGGTTATTTTTGACGTGAAGGTGACTGAGACTTCTATGTGGCTTCCACATTTGGCTTAGTGTCAGAGTTGAGTGTGTTACCTATACCCAAACATTACATTTTACAGTATTGTGCACCACTGACAGCCTAGTGAGGCCCATGTGAGAGGTCCTTCTGAGACAGAGGAGGCTTAATTTCCAAGCAAGTATTTGGAAATTCTTGTGCCAACCACAGGACTTGTGGGAGTGGGCAGAGGTTTGTGGAGCCACAGTGCCAAAGTGGTTTCTCTTTGAAGAAAAATGAAGAATGGTGACTTTTCCTCTTTTTTGCAATCAGATCATACCTAACCTAATCTGACTCTCAGCATTAGACCATGAGGGAATTACTCAATGACAAGTAGCAGCCATCAAAACAGGGATAATGGGTTTGCTGCTTGATTGTAGCCATTTGTACATTTAGTTCAATCAGATTTAGGCACCCAGGATTAGATACAGTTGAAAGTAGTCTTTAAACTTTTTAACCAATTTTTAAAATGAGGCTTATTTCTTATATCACTATCTTGTCTGTCATTCCAGTCTTTGGGTACAAATAGTTGTTCTGGCATTAATTAAGCTAATTTCCCCCAATGTCTTCTAAGCAGCTGGAACAACAGGGTTTTAAATCCAGACCTCGGTTCAGATCCATGCTTTCCCCATTTCTTGGTTGTACAGCTGTGACAAGTTAATAACCAGTCTGGTTCTCCAGATGGTTTCCTTATAATAGAATAATCTTTTTATGAGGATCAAGAGGAAGTGGCCTCTCAGAGCTCTGATATGGTGCTTCTTAAATGTGGATCCTTTCCTTGTTGCCCTCCTTCCCTTCTTTTCCCATTTGTCTCTTTGCTTCATCATTTGACCCCAGTAAACATTTCAGAAATATCTTGTTTCCAGCAGATCACAGCTTGGAAATTAAATGTGCATGTCAAGTAGATCCCATCTGAGAGGGAAGAGATGTTATCAAGTAACAGAGACAGCTTTATTGAACTGGAAGGACCTCCTTAAACACCACATAGCACATGTGATTTTGGTTCTGGAGATATAAAGTACTAATAAAACATTGATTGTGAGGATGATTTGCTTGCTTTTGAATACTGCTTAGTTATGTCCTAAATTGTAGCAATGCCAAGGGAAAAACGATCAGATCTTGGAAGTGTGTAAAGAAATTCAGATACTCCGAGCAAAGGTCTTTAAAGATGCTGAAATGTTGCTTCATCCTGTTTACCTCCGTGGAATAGCCCTCTTAGAAATAGAGGGAGGATAGTGACCTAGGGTGAGGTTCATTATTCCATTATCTTACTTGAGTCTTGTTGGTTTTAGAAAAACATTCATACAGACCGACTGGAAAATTACAACATTCTTTCTTCTGATGTTTGCCAGGCATGATGGAGCCACCTGGGCCTACTATCTTGTGAAGATTAGTGGGGTGGAGGGGAGTAGACAGTATAAACTAATCTCAGAAAGCTCTTTATAGAGAATTTTTCCAGTGAGGCCCACACCAGCAGGGGCACCTGGCCTTCTAGCCTATATCTCTATCTCTGACAGGCACCACCTTCAATCACTGGGCCTACCTTAAGAAGCTGTATAAAGAGAGAAACTTTTCTAAATCTTTTTGACAGCTATGTGCCAGTTTTAAGAAAGGACAGGGTTTTGAATGGTGGTGTTTTTCTTCTACTGCTGGGCAGCATGGTTCAGGGCAATAAAGAGTCTTCAGACTTTGAATTGATTGCTTTGCAGCAGAAACAGGCAGGTAGGACAGATTCTAGGAAAGAGTATTATATGCTGAGTGCTGTGCTTGGTGCTTTCTGGTCTACTGTCTCTGTCCTCGTTGACAACCCTGGAGGGGTAGGGATGACGGTATTCCCATGAAAAAACAGAAGTTTAGAGAAACACTTAAGGTCACCAGCTCACCAAGTCTCAGGGCCAGCTCTGTCCATTGCTCTGCTGCTGCTCCCCTCCCCCCAGGACTCAGAAGGGGCAAATAAAGAAATGACTCCTTAAATCTCAGATGGGGTTTTGCAGAAAGAGGCGCACGTGACATGGGATGGTGTGTGTTGGGCAGGGGGGGAATGAGAGTGTCATCTCATACATAATCAGATCACAAGGCACTTCTTTGTCCCAGAATATGATGCAAAAGAGTCAAAGAATAACATGTATTTCCTTTGAGTGGTACAAACAGCCTGGGAGTGAAGGGACATAAGTTCAGCTAACATGCACTGACCATTACTTGCTGAATTTGGATCCTTTTATAAGGCTTGTATTTCTCATCAATTACTCTGTAGTTTTGACAGCAGTAAATAAACCCATGCTAAAAATATAGACCCTGGACCTGTGAAAGAAAATGGCCTATATGCCCACATAATTTTGACTTTTCTCCCAGGTAATAACTCAAAGCCTGGAAAAGAGGCTCTTTTCAACCAATATTATGAAGCAACAGCTGCAGACTGGAAGTAGAGGACACTGAATTCACAAACCAACCTGTCAGCTGTCTACACTTAGATACTCCCTGTGCACTGCATTTATGTTGTAAGGTTTCAAATTCACCTGGTGCTGATGAGTATACTTAGTTGTTCAGAGTGTGTATTTATTTATTAGTTGTTCAGAGTGTGTATTTATTTATTATTTTGTTTTTTGTAGTCTCCTCTAAGCCATGACCTCATCCTTAACCTGACTCAGGACGGGATCAAACTACTGTTTGATGCTTTCAATCAGAGACTTAAGGTAACTATAAATAACAACTGAAGTTTCATGTCAGGCTGATTAATGTGTGCAGTTGTGGAATGTTTCTGAAACTCCTGAGTGGGAGTAAGCTTGTGGTTCAGAGACAGCCACAATATAGGAGACTGAAGCTGTGCCTGTCCTCCTAAAGAGAGAAGCTGGGGGTAGATTGGGATGGTTGGAAAAAGGCTGGGAGGAACTTCAGTTCTGGGCTCAGAGGTGAAGGGGAAAGAGTGTTGAAGATACAAAGAACATGCTGTAGGGAGCAGGCTTTTCTGTGTTGAATAGAAAAATGAGAGGAGGCAAATATTTGACATAGATTATCCTGAGTCTTTAAAATGGGGCCTAACTGCAGAATAGAACTGGAAGACTTTAGTCAGATTTTTGTATCTTATTGTTTTACTTCATTCTTGGGTCAAACAATTAAGACTTGGAAGATGAAAAATGGAACCATTCTTCCTAAAATACTGAGGGCTTGGATTTTAACACCACCAGCACTGAGTTGATTCTTAAATCCCTTTAAAGAAATCTAAACAAACAACTTGCTGGTACATCTTAATTGGCATTCAAGTACAGTTTACTAGCACCTATTTCAGACCAGGATGTTTTTAATGTACTATTTACAAATGCCTGGACATGATAGGTTAGTCACATGACATCCGACTCATGCCTCAGAGTCACAAGGTTGAATGTGGCTCTGGGCAGTGGCATGCCAGAGCTGTCGTCCTGCTTAGCTTATGGAGCTGCCTTTCTAGAAGGCTTGGGTACTTCCTACTTCTCACCATCTCATCTCAAGTGAGCTGCTGAGTTCAGAGAGCACGTGGAAAAATAACCTGTATATGGAATAAGAATTCTTCGTTTATGCTGCCTTTTCAAAAAGGAGAGTTTGATGTGAACACTCTTATCCCCACAGCACCCTTGCCTCTCTTTATAGGCTCAGTCAACCTGGCCTACTGACCAGAAGCCCCACACTGAGAAAGGGTAGAAGCTGGTCTTCAATGTGGCTTCATCACAGATTGGAGGAAATTAATCTGGAAGCACCTCTACAAAGAACCATTTGTCTTTAACTTGGTAAATCCACTGTAGGAAACTTAACCCAAAAAGATTAATGGGAAGGTAATATTGCCAGGTATTTATAGCAGGGCTTTTCATAGTAATGAAAAGCCAGAAGTAATCTAAATGGGCCTAAATCAAATCCCTTATGATTACACAGTGGAAGTGAGAAATAGATTTAAGGGACTAGATCTGATAGATAGAGTACCTGATGAACTATGGACAGAGGTTCATGACACTGTACAGGAGACAGGAATCAAGACCATCCCCATGGAAAAGAAATGCAAAAAAGCAAAATGGCTGTCTGAGGAGGCCTTACAAATACCTGTGAAAAGAAGGGAAGCAAAAATCAAGGGAGAAAAGGAAAGATATAAGCATCTGAATGCAGAGTTCCAAAGAATAGCAAGGAGCGATAAGAAAGCCTTCCTTAGTGATCAATGCAAAGAAATTGAGGGAAACAACAGAATGGGAAAGACTAGAGATCTCTTCAAGAAAATTAGAGATACCAAGGGAACATTTCATGCAAAAATGGGCTCGATAAAGGACAGAGATGGTAGGGACCTAACAGAAGCAGAAGATATTAAGAAGAGGTGGCAAGAATACACAGAAGAACTGTACAAAATAGAGCTTCGTGACCCAGATAATCACGATAGTGTGATCACTTACATAGAGCCAGACATCCTGGAATGTGAAGTCAAGTGGGCCTTAGAAAGCATCACTACAGACAAAGCTAGGGGAGGTGATAGAATTCAAGTTGAGCTATTTCAAATCCTGGAAGATGATACTGTGAAAGTGCTGCACTCAATATGCCAGCAAATTTGGAAAACTCAGCAGTGGCCACAGGACTGGAAAAGGTCAGTTTTCATTCCCATCCCAAAGAAAGGCAATGCCAAAGAATGCTCAAACTACTGCACAATTGCACTCATCTCACATGCTAGTAAAGTAATGCTCAAAATTCTCCAAGCCAGGCTTCAGTAATACGTGAACCGTGAACTTCCAGATGTTCAAGCTGGATTTAGAAAAGGCAGAGGAACCAGAGATCAAATTGCCAACATCCGCTGGATCGTGGAAAAAGCAAAAGAGTTCCAGAAAAACATCTATTTCTGCTTTACTGACTATGCCAAAGCCTTTGACTGTGTGGATCACAATAAACTGTGGAAAATTCTGAAAGCGATGGGAATACCAGACCACCTGCCCTGTCTCTTGAGAAACCTGTATGCAGGTCGGGAAGCAACAGTTAGAACTGGACATGGAACAACAGACTGGTTCCAAATAGGAAAAGGAGTACGTCAAGGCTGTATATTGTCACCCTGCTTATTTAACTTCTATGCAGAGTACATCATGAGAAACGCTGGGCTGGAGGAAGCACAAGCTGGAATCAAGATTGCCGGCAGAAATATCAATAACCTCAGATATGCAGATGACACCACCCTTACGGCAGAAAGTAAAGAGGAACTAAAGAGCCTCTTGATGAAAATGAGAGAGGAGAGTGAAAAGGTTGGCTTTAAGCTCAACATTCAGAAAACTAAGATCATGGCATCTGGTCCATCACTTCATGGGAAGTAGATGGGGAAACAGTGGAAGCAGTGTCAGACTTTATTTTTGGGGGCTCCAAAATCACTGCAGATGGTGATTGCAGCCATGAAATTAAAAGACGC
This sequence comes from Bos indicus x Bos taurus, assembly GCF_003369695.1. Classification (NCBI taxonomy): domain Eukaryota; kingdom Metazoa; phylum Chordata; class Mammalia; order Artiodactyla; family Bovidae; genus Bos; species Bos indicus x Bos taurus. Next base: position 31,087,740 of record NC_040093.1, on the reverse strand, counting down.
TTACTCCTTGGAAGGAAAGTTATGACCAACCTACATAGCATATTCAAAAGCAGAGACATTACTTTGCCAACAAAGGTCCGTCTAGTCAAGGCTATGGTTTTTCCAGTGGTCCTGTATGGATGTGAGAGTTGGACTGTGAAGAAGGCTGAGCGCTGAAGAATTGATGCTTTTGAACTGTGGTGTTGGAGAAGACTCTTGAGAGTCCCTTGGACTGCAAGGAGATCCAACCAGTCCATTCTAAAGGATATCAGTCCTGGGTGTTCATTGGAAGGACTGATGCTAAAGCTGAAACTCCAATACTTTGGCCACCTCATGCGAAGAGTTGCCTCTTTGGAAAAGACTGATGCTGGGAGGGATCGGGGGCAGGAGGTGAAGGGGACGACAGAGGATGAGATGGCTGGATGTCATCAGTGACTCAATGGACGTGAGTTTGGGTGAACTCCGGGAGTTGGTGATGAACAGGGAGGCCTGGCATGCTGCGATTCATGGGGTCGCAAAGAGGCGGACACGACTGAGCGACTGAACTGAACTGAATCTAAATGGGCAACAGCGGAGGGTAGATAGGCAGCCTATGGCAGAATTTCAGCATGGTGAGGAAAATATATTTAGTGAGCACTTAGTACCTGTTCCCCTGGAGAAGGAAATGGCAACCTACTCCAGTACTCTTGCCTGGAGAATCCCATGGAGGGAGGAGCCAGGTAGGCTACAGTCCATGGGGTTACAAAGAGTTGGACACGACTGAGCAACTTCACTTTAGTACCTGTTAGTCACGTGGCTGAGTGCTTCCCATGCATTTCCTAATTTAATCCTAACAAGCCCATGAGTGGTATGGCTTACTTGTGAGACAACAGAGGGACAGAAGATAAGCAGTCTACCTGACACCAGGCTTTTAACTCTGTATTACTAGAGCATAACGACTGGCTGCTGGGAATAGAAATGGCTTAGGTTCTGTTGATGAATGTGGGAAATAAATGGGATAAAAGTGTGTGAGCATACTATGCAGAAATGCAAGGAATTCAAAGTACCCTTGAGTGGGAAAAGAGATAAGAGTAGAACCATCTCTCTGCCTTCTGTGAGTCCCTGTGAAGGGAGGGCTGGGGCCCTGCCTGAGAGTATGGAAACTGAGGAAGCAATCCCTCAGGTACCAAGTCTGACCTGACCAGTCTGCCTGCCCCACCATACAAGGGCTTCAGAAGTCGCCTCTCCGCACTGCTGTCCCTGCAGTTCCCCTATCCTCTCACTCCCTGACTGTGAGAGAGCCCTGTGGAATGAAGCTTCACAAGTCACAATTTGTACAGCCACCTGTCTTTTCCTTTCCTATCTTGTCTGCTGCCATAACTTCTCTGGAGAAATCAAGGTCTTTTCCAGCCCAGAGGGTAGAAAACCATGGCTTTCAGATTTCCCTAGCTATCTGTCCCTATGGTTCAGCAAGCATCTATAGGCGAAAATCTGCTTGTTGATTCTGGCAAGGGACCCAGAGTGCTGACCATCTTGGAGTCCTTCATGTCACTCGTGCCATAGTGTCACAGGAAGAATATTCTGGAGGCCCACCGGCTGAGTGATGGGCAGCCCTTGGGAGACCAATTGGTCAGCCATAGTGGTAGCAGTCAGAGGGGCAGAGTGCTACTCCTGCTGCACGAGCAGAGGTTCTGGCTGAGGGTCGGAGGCCTCTGGCAGCCTGGGACCCTGACCTCAGTAAAATGGCATACCCATTTAGCATAATATACTGCCATGCCCCAGCTTTCTGAAGATATTGTCATGAATCACAACTATTCCTCTACCCTTGCATGACCTCCCTCAGCACCTCTTTGCATGTTTTTGAGCTTCATATTACCGTTAGCTAGTTTCATCCCAGGCAGACTCCCTGACATGTGTTGTGTACCCTTTGGTGCAAACTAATGAGCCAGACCTCAAAGAGCCTAACTCGGTGGGACCAGTGAACGGCATATACTGGTAGCATAGGAAAGGGTAGATGGAAATGCTCCAACAGCCCAGCAGAGATGGTGATTCTTAGCAGCATGTAGGATCAGAATAGCTGCACCTTATAGTTAAGAAGAGCCCAGCTCGTAGTTTTCCAAGTTGGGGACAAGTCTGACCACAAGTGAACTGCCTGTTATGTCTCTGTTCCTGTGACAGTGCCAGGTGCCCCGTCACCCAGTGTCCACAGTCCTTCCCAGAATGAAGCCCTGGTTGTCAGGGCAAACAGAGTGAACCAGCTCTGCTTGTGCTTCTGCGGTGGGAGCCAAATCTCCCAGCTGGGGAAAGCAGATGGTTCGCCTATCCTCAGTCAGCTATGCTACTGGCTAGACATCTAGCCTTTGATGCCATGGACATCAAAGACTTCAGATGGGGATTACTTGGCATCACTAGTGGCTGGATGTTCAATGCCTTTTCCTTTGTCTCCTCCCTGAGTTCTTGGCATTTCATCAGCTGAACCCTTAGAAACTTCACAAGGGTCCTGAGGTTCTCCAGGTTGGACCAGATGCTCTTCATTAGGGATATAGCAATATTGTCACAGTGGACCTAGGCTAATAAAATGACTTGTTTTCTAATAAGATAGACCACCTCCCTCCACCCCCTCACCCCCGGTCTTTTTTTTTTGGTAAACCACAATATTTCGAAACTGTTTTTGAAAGTGACTTGATTTGGGTTTTTATAATACAACAAAGTATAGCATGAAAGAAAAGGGGCTCAATATTCCCCTTACAGGTTACAACTGTCACAAGCTGCTTGAATTTGTTTTTGTGGAGGGTTTTACTGTCCTGTCGCGTGGTATGTGCAGTCTTATGTATGACCCAGCTGTAGACTAGATACAAAAACTTGACCCAGAGTGTCCACGGACATCTGTTGAACCATCCTCTAGAGAGAGGGGGAAGATGAGTTTATGCCGTGTGTGGTATGGGTTTTTCTTCCAGATTTAAAAATAAAGACAGACAAAATGTGTAGTGCTTCAGGACAGTTTCAGCTAGTGATTATTTTTTTCCTCACTGCTCTATAAATGTCTTTTCTAATTAACCTTTTTCAACTGCAGAGTTCTAATAGATCTTAAACATTTGTTTTTTGTTTTTAGGTGATTGAAGTATATGACTTGACTAAAGTAAAGTTAAAATACTGGTAAGTTTTCTCCTGGTTTGTGTCCTAGGCTTGGCACACATGGGCTCATTTCTATCCTCAACAGTTCTGGGATTACAGCCGGTTGCCATGATTGCCTCAGGCAGCCTCCAAGTCCACTCCGTTTCCTGGGGAAGAGAAGGAAAGCTTATTCAGAACACACTGTGTATGAAGCACTTTCCATTTGGGTCAGTTTCCTTAATCCCGCCACAAAGCCGGACCTTAGTCTGTGACTGTCCCCAGGGTCATAGCTGCCGTTCCCTGCACAGCTTCTTTTGGCACCTTTTTACCTTTTCGTGACCAACAAAGGTGGGACCAACCAGATATAGCTGCCTCTGAGGCCTATGCTAGAGAATGCTGAAAGGATCACTATTTGTAAGGGGAGCGAGGTAGGGGGGCAAAATCTGCTTTTTAGAATGAAAATGGGAATAGCCTCTATGGTGCACAAATATTTCAGCCCCCATATGGTAAGTTGCTGTGCTGGCATCTAGAATATTCTGTTCAGTAAGCTTCGTTAACAAGCTTCCTTTTTTGAGGATATCAAAGGGATCAGTTCCTGGATTGTTTCAAGCAATATCTGCCGATAGAGAAGTGGATAAACCAGATGCATAATAGCACTGACCCCTACAAATTCTGGTTATCTCTTAGTCTTGATGGGGCGTTCCGTACCTCAAGGTCTGGCTTCTCTTTACCTTCTTAAGAGTCACTGGTGGGTAAGCGAGGGGTCAAGAGTCAGGCTGCCCTGGGTTTGAGTTATGACTTCATTTTATTACTCTGCAAAATTAGGCAAGTCACTTAACCTCTTTGAGCTTGTTTTTTCATCAGAGAAGTGAAAGCATACATCTGGCTGCTGAGTTAGGAAAACTAAATGAGATAATGCTGATAAAGCATATAGCGCAGTGCCTGGTTAAAAACAGAGGTGCTCTAGATGCTAACTGTTATATACAGACTAGATAAACAGCAAGGTCCTACTGTGTAGCATGGGAAACTATTTTCAATATCCTGTAATAAACCATAATGGAAAGAATGTGAAAAAGAATATATATATATATATAATTAAATCACTTTGCTGTATTGCAGAAATTAACACAATATTGTAAATTAACTATACTTAATAACATGTTTAAAATGAAGAGGTGTTCCATAAGTGATACTCATTTTTTTAAAAAATATTCTTAACCTTTAAGCATTCTCCTTAAAGTTAGAAATGACTTATCTTCGTGCTCATCATCTGAAATCATATGCTCCTCTTTGCTCCCAAGCCCACCCCCTCCCAGCTATTTTTCCTTTACTTGGGATCATTCCTCCCCATCCACTTACCCATTCACCCAGCTGATGAGTGCTGGTTCTTCTGCTTCTTAGGAAAACAAGCTGCCTTGCTTGGCTGTATCCTACATTTAAAATGTTCATCCCCCTTTTAAGAAAGTTCCTTTTCAAGACAAACTACTCATAGGCATTCTGAGAAAACACATTAACAATGTCTATTTCTATGACTATTCCTTATCCAAGTCCAAATGCCATGGGGCTAAGGCTGGATTTACTTCCTTCTGAACTGGGTCTGGTCACCATAGATGTCTTGGGAGGTCCTAGAGGGCTAATCCTCTGTATCAGCCTCAGGAGAATTGACTATTTCTGACCTCATTAATTGTCTCTTATTTAAAAGTTCTATAGTTAAACCTTTATTTTTGTATAATTATAAACTCAACTCCCATGTATTTTAAGAGTAACTCTTCCAGCCACCATCTCTAATGACCTGTGAGTGCATCCTACAAGCCTGGTATTAAAAAGCGTCTTTGTTTTTCAGTGGCGTGCATTTCAATTCTCAAGCCATAGCTCCCACCATTGAGCAGATTGACCAGTCTTTTGGTGCAACCCATCCTGGAGGTAAGCCCAGTCCATCTGATTCCTCTGGTCATCTGTGGCAGCCAATAGTAATAAATCTGGCAAGTGGTGCCATGCCAGCCCCAACCTCAAAGCTCCTATCAGATTTGGGGGCCGGTACTTGGGTGTGAAGGAAAGCTCTCTCCCATGGTTTTCAGCCAAGTAAGTCAGTTCAGAAATGAGACACAATGAAAGTGTTGCCAGTCACCACCAGTCATTATTCCCTGTCAGGCTGGTTTGTGTTCACAGCTTCGGATGCCATTCAACCTTGTCATTTTCTTCTCCCCACTTCCACAGTGTACAACTCTGCTGAGCAGCTCTTCCACCTCAACTTCAGAGGATTGTCTTTCTCTTTTCAGCTAGATTCCTGGACCGAGGCTCCCAAGTACGAGGTTAGCCTTTTTCTTTCCCTTATCTTTATTGCCCAGTGCCCCGGTGATAGGGGGCAGAAGACAGTACCATTGGAGGAGGCTGGATAGGTACCCTTCCTTTGGTTCCCTTAATCTCTGAGGTCTTCAGAGGCCACTTGGGGGTACAGTGGGTGAAGTTGACAGAACAAAGCCCAGGCTGGCATTCCCAGGAGGAGGGCGCTTCCAACTGAAGTGAGGTCGAGCTCGCTCTTCAGAGGGAAATCTATGTCGTGTGCTTTAAAACTCCAAATCACCACAGTTTTTCTCAGTGGCCTAGAATTTGAGAGAATTCATCCTTCGACAATGGCATCCTTAGTGTTATGAAATGATAGTTTTTTGTAAGTTTTATATTTTATTAAAGAAGGCATTTCTACATTTTCTCCCTGATGAAGGAAAGGAAAACTAAGTAAAATTAAAGGTGAACTTGCATGGTTTAGTGAATTTTTTGACTTGGAGACAGATCAGACTGTGCTTTGACCTGGCCAGTTCTTTTTTTTTAATACCTTGATAAATAAAATGAGCAAATTTCAAAGTTTCTCAGAAACCATTCCACACTGCAGATAACAATACCCAGTGAGAAAATGGATACAGAAAATGCGTACCAAATAAGGAAGTACCAGTAGTACAGTTGTGTCTGAAACTGAGATATTCCTCTTCTAAATTCCCTACTTTGGTGACTGGCCAGTTCTCGAAGACCATGAGTATTGGGAAAATGCCAGGGCCTGCAGTGTGCTTTTAGTAAAACATTTATCCTGTGTTTGCAGCCCAATTTTGCCCATGGTCTGGCTTCTCTTCAGATACCCCACGGAGCAACTGTGAAACGAATGTATATCTACAGTGGGAACAGCCTACAGGATACCAAGTATGTGTGGGGGAGCACAGGCTTCATGCTAAGGCCATGGGCTCCCTGGGAGGGAGGACAAAGTCTCTGCTCATTCTGTGCCTGCCCCCAGGGCGCCCGTGATGCCCCTGAGCTGTTTCCTGGGCAACGTGTATGCTGAGAGTGTGGATGTTCTCCGGGATGGAACTGGACCCTCAGGTTTACGACTCCGCCTCCTTGCCGCAGGTCAGTTCCTGGCTTTGGGGTGGTGGGTTCTCCATTATAGCCTTGTCGAGATGGTCTAAAATCCCACGTCCTTAGGGATAGTTGGTAGAAGACAAATGGTGCTGACGTTTATGGTTAGAAGTTTTAGTTTGTTTGTGAAGGAATAAGACATAGTTTTATTTTGAGCAGGTCTTATAAATGACAGTAAAACTGCTTCCCTTGACATGTACATCAGTCTCTGTGTACTTAGTTTTGCAGTGGTGCCCGGGTCCTAGAGGTGTATCTTACAGGCTCAGTGTTGCGTGTTCTCTCATTTTCCACCGTTTGTGCTCATTTCACAGAGTAGACTGGCAAGAGGAACTTGTTGAATTGTGATTTGGCCATACCCTGCTCAGTTTTGCTGATAGCAAACAAAAAGAATTGCTGCCTTCAGTAGCCAGTCTCTCTAGGATCCACACCTCATCCTGTGATTTTCTTGTGTGGACAGTCTCAGCTCCTTCGAACTTTGGATTATGCTTAGGGATACAAAGATCATCCAGTGTGGAGTTTGCCTCTGTAAAGATGACCTGGGGACTGTGAGCTCCATGAAGGAGCCTATGCCTTCATGGAGCTCATAGTCTAGCCAGCCTTTGTTTATAAGCTGGGGTCTTCCCTCAGTGTCTGGGGCATCAGTTCTCAACTGCTAATAATCTAGCAAGTAAATTGTAAACTCACTCCCCTGAACAATTAGACAGTTCAAAGACTCCAGGTTATAAATTTCTTAAAATGTGGTTTTCTAGCCATGGCAGAACACCAGCTACTTAAAGGAGCATTGTGCTTATACTATAGTTTTTTAAAGAATTGAGATGTGGCATCTCAAAAAAGAAGTTGAGGTCGTCTCAGGAGGATTGCTGCTTGAAGCAGTGGGGTAATCAAGGGTGGTGTAAGTATACCAGGTGACAGCAAGAGGAGCCTGTTGAGAGTAGGGGGTCTCAGCCAGTTCTGACCACCACCCTGACAGGACAGTCCCAGCAGTCACATCACACTGCCTACAAGATCAGTGGGGGAAACACCTTAAGTCAAGACCTCACTAAGTTATTATCCCACCCAGTACTCACTAAGAGTTCCTGTGGAGAGTGACTACAGTGATGCCATTCAACTGTCTTGATCCCCACAGTAATGATTCCCTCACTCAAAGGAATCAGAAACTAAAATAGTCTCCCTGAGAAACTAAGGGTACCTTTACTTGAGGAGACTTCAGATAGAGTGAGACAAGAAAGTGAGACAAGAAGGGTGCCTCCCGTACCGCCCTGTGTGGACATTCACAAGGATCTGGTACTTGCAGACTTTGGGCACCCAGTCTAGTTTGACAGGACTTTCAGTGGTTTCCATAGGTCACCCATGCTTACCTAAGTGCAGGATTTATCAGTTCAGTTCAGTTCACTCCCTCAGTCATGCCCAACTCTTTGTGACCCCATGAACCGCAGCATGCCAGGCCTCCCTGTCCATCACCAACTCCTGGAGTTCACCCAAACCCATGTCCATTGAGTCAGTGATACCATCCAACCGTCTCATCCTCTGTCGTCCCCTTCATCTCCTGCCCTCAATCTTTCCCAGCATCAGGGTCTTTTCAAATGAGTCAGTTCTTCACATCAGGTGGCCAAAGTATTGGAGTTTCAGCTTCAGCATCAGTCCTTCCAAGGAATATTCAAGACTGATCTCCTTTAGGATGGACTGTTCTCCTTGCAGTCCAAGGGACTCTCAAGAGTCTTCTCCAACACCACAGTTCAAAAGCATCAATTCTTCAGTGCTCAGCTTTCTTCACAGTCCAACTCTCACATCCATACATGACCACTGGAAAAACCATAGCCTTGACTAGATGGACCTTCGTTGACAAAGTAATGTTTCTGCTTTTCAATATGCTGTCTAGGTTGGTCATAACTTTCCTTCCAAGGAGTAAGCGTCTTTTAATTTCATGGCTTCAATCACCATCTGCAGTGATTTTGGAGCCCCAAAAAATAAAGTTTGACACTGTTTCCACTGTTTCCCCATCTACTTCCCATGAAGTGATGGCTCCGGATGCCATGATCTTAGTTTTCCGAATGTTGAGCTTTAAGCCAACCTTTTCACTCTCCTCTTTCACTTTTATCAAGAGGCTCTCTAGCTCCTCTTCACTTTCTGCCTTAAGGGTGGAGTCATCTGCATATCTGAGGTTATTGATATTTCTGCCGGCAATCTTGATTCCAGCTTGTGCTTCCTCCAGCCCAGCGTTTCTCATGATGTACCCTGCATAGAAGTTAAATAAGCAGGGTGACAATATACAGCCTTGACGTACTCCTTTTCCTATTTGGAACCAGTCTGTTGTTCCATGTCCAGTTCTAACTGTTGCTTCCCGACCTGCATACAGGTTTCTCAAGAGACAGGGCAGGTGGTCTGGTATTCCCATCGCTTTCAGAATTTTCCACAGTTTATTGTGATCCACACAGTCAAAGGCTTTGGCATAGTCAGTAAAGCAGAAATAGATGTTTTTCTGGAACTCTCTTGCTTTTTCCACGATCCAGCGGATGTTGGCAATTTGATCTCTGGTTCCTCTGCCTTTTCTAAATCCAGCTTGAACATCTGGAAGTTCACGGTTCACGTATTGCTGAAGCCTGGCTTGGAGAATTTTGAGCATTACTTTACTAGCGTGTGAGATGAGTGCAATTGTGTGGTAGTTTGAGCATTCTTTGGCATTGCCTTTCTTTGGGATGGGAATGAAAACTGACCTTTTCCAGTCCTGTGGCCACTGCTGAGTTTTCCAAATTTGCTGGCATATTGAGTGCAGCACTTTCACAGTATCATCTTCCAGGATTTGAAATAACTCAACTGGAATTCCATCACCTCCCCTAGCTTTGTTCGTAGTGATGCTTCCTAAGGCCCACTTGACTTCACATTCTAGGATGTCTGGCTCTTGGTGAGTGATCACACCATCATGATTATCTGGGTCGTGAAGCTCTATTTTGTACAGTTCTTCTGTGTGTTCTTGCTACCTCTTCTTAATATCTTCTGCTTCTGTCAGGTCCCTACCATTTCTGTCCTTTATCGAGCCCATCTTTGCATGAAATGTTTCCTTGGTATCTTTAATTATCTTGAAGAGATCTCTAGTCTTTCCCATTCTGTTGTTTTCCTCTATTTCTTTGCATTGATCACTGAGGAAGGCTTTCTTATCTCTCCTTGCTATTCTTTGGAACTCTGCATTCAGATGTTTATATCTTGCCTTTTCTCCTTTGCTTTTTGCTTCCCTTCTTTTCACAGCTATTTGTAAGGCCTCCCCAGACAGCCATTTTGCTTTTTTGCATTTCTTTTTCTTGGGGATGATCTTGATTCCTGTTTCCTGTACAATGTCACAAACCTCCATCCATAGTTCATCAGGCATTCTGTCTGTCAGATCTAGTCCCTTAAATCTATTTCTCACTTTCACTGTATAATCATAAGGGATTTGATTTAGGTCATACCTGAATGGTGTAGTGGTTTTCTCCACTTTCTTCAATTTCAGTCTGAATTTGGCAATAAGGAGTTCTGATCTGAGCCACAGTCAGCTCCCAGTCTTGTATTTGCTGACTATATAGAGCTTCTCCATCTTTGGCTGCAAAGAATATAATCAATCTGATTTCAATGTTGACCATCTGGTGATGTCCATGTGTAGAGTCTTCTCTTGTGTTGTTGGAAGAGGGTGTTTGCTATGACCAGTGCATTCTCTTGGCGAACTCTATTAGCCTTTGCCCTGCTTCATTCTGTACTCCAAGACCAAATTTGCCTGTTACTCCAGGTGTTTCTTGACTTCCTACTTTTGCATTCCAGTCCCCTATAATGAAAAGGACATCTTTTTTGGGTGTTAGTTCTAGAAGGTCTTGTAGGTCGTCATAGAACTGTTCAACTTCAGCTTCTTCAGCATTACTGGTCGGGGCATAGACTTGGATTACTGTGATATTGAATGGTTTGCCTTGGAAATGAACAGAGATCATTCTGTCATTTTGGAGATTGCATCCAAGTACTGCATTTCAGACTCTTTTGTTGACCATGATAGCTACTCCATTTCTTCTAAGGGATTCCTGCCCACAGTAGTATATATAATGGTCATCTGAATTAAATTCACCCATTCCAGTCCATCTTAGTTCACTGATTCCTAGAATGTTGATGTTAACTCTTGCCGTCTCCTGTTTGCAGGATTTATACACGGAAGTTAATGTGAACTATGCTTTTTTCCCCTGATTTACACACAGCTTTGTCTGTGTGTGTGAGGAGTGGGATTTGAAACAGCTTTTATTGTACAAGAAAGAGCTTTGTCAGCTGTAAAGCCCTATGCAGAGTAAGGTGATAGTGGTGATTATCATGGTACCAGAAATTATTCCTCCTCGGATTCTTAGCTTCCTTTTATAATTTTGGGCAAAACACTCTGTCTTCCCATCCACAGAATGAGGGAAATTTTACTGTTGGTATGTTCGTTGCTATTCCACAACCACGTGTGTGTGTGTGTGTGTGTGTGTGTGTGTGTGTGTGTATTTAACTAGAATCATTTTTTAAATGTATTAGACAAAGTCAGAGTTTAAAGATTGTTCCCAAAGAAGAAAGCTTTGGCAAATCAGGTTTTCCATTTTCACCCACTTTCCTGGTTTGTCTCTTGTTGGGTGTTAGTGTTTGTAGAGTTAGGGAGTAAGTTAATGGGTGCTTAGCTCTTGGCTCTTTTATAGAGTGATCTTCCGGTCCAGTCTCAGGTTGGGGGTTACCACTGAGAAGTACTTGTTATTGTAAATCCTCTGTCTTGTTGGGAACCGGAAAGTGGCAGGAGATAATGGCGCCCATGTGTATATTTCCATAGCACCTATGCTGCTGTTTGTTGTACCACAGTTGTGTGATGGTGAACCTTTACACCGTGAGCTCCAACGTGGGCAGAGATTGCACCTGTTTTTCTCACCGTTGTTCCCTTAGCATCTAGCAGAGTGTCTGTCCTAGCCCAGGGTGTCAATGACTAAATATTAGGTGAGTCAGTGAGTGACATTTCCAGAGCTCCATGTTACTTCTGTGGGATTGAGTGAGTCTCTGGCATTATTTTGAGTAGAGAGTGATCTCCTGTAGCATCTCAAGTACTGGTGACCTGGTATTTCTACTTACATGCGGTCTTGCCCCTCAGCCAAACCTGGTAATGCAGCATGCAGCCACTGGCCTCTCTGGGGCTCCGGACCCTGGGCCGCAGGGTTCCATGCCCTGACTGGGAACCTGACCACCTCTACTTATTCTCTGCAGGTTGTGGACCTGGCCTGCTAGCAGATGCGAAGATGCGGGTATTTGAACGCTCAGTGTATTTTGGTGATTCCTGTCAAGATGTTCTTAGCATGCTTGGCTCTCCACACAAGGTCTTCTACAAGTCAGAAGATAAGGTAGGGGAAGTGTGTTTATAAAGTGAATAGGTGATCTTGCTCTTTTTATTTAATCAACTTGAACTTAATAGTGAATAAATATGAACTGCTGTTTTCCCATAGAACCTGTTCTATTAAAGCTAATGGAAAAAAAGTAAAAAACTGATGGAGAAGTAAATTGAAAGCTGTCTTCTGACCCCTGTTGATCAGATTGTTCTCCCTTTCCTTGGAGACCAGGGCCCAGTCTATAGTCAACCGAAGCCGTCTGGGTTGTTCAGCACCAGCATCAGGGACTCTCATGCTCTTGCTTACCCAACAGATGACTATCATACAAGAAACACAACTTGTAGACTCATTTCATCCAAGAGCTGTATTAATGGATTGGATTTTAATTCATTATTATTTTTTCCCCAACAGATGAAGATTCATTCTCCTTCTCCTCATAAGCAAGTTCCATCCAAGTGCAATGACTACTTTTTTAACTACTTCACTCTTGGAGTGGTAAGCTGTGATTCCTTAGAGAACTGTTCCATTTCCCTGGGGGTGTGCAGTGTGCTGGGCAGGCCTGTGTGTACACTTGCAGCTTTAACTGTGCTGGCCTGTGGAAGCCAGAAGGATCTGGCAGGTCCTGGCTTTCAGAACAACCAGCTTCCCTGAGCCCCTTGACAGTCAGGGGGGCCCTGAATCTTCTCATTAGCTTTTAAGGCAAAATCTGTGCTCAGTTACATTTTTAATCTGGTGCTTTTTGTCAGGGAAGATCTCCCTGACCATGTTTGAGTTCCCAAGCAGTGGGAGCTGTAGCCCTCTGCCTGTGGGGCCTACTGGTACAAGGTTTGGAATGAGGAGGCCTGGAGATGGTTGGGTGTGTGTCATCGTCGCATTGTGCTAGGCCTCAGCTGTCCCTTTGGTTGTTGTTTGGGTCAGAGCTGTTCCCCAAGGGCATCCCCATTGTGGAGTGGGTGTCTTCGAGTAGGACATGTCCTCGAAAGCACCCTGCCCGCCTCAATAACTTTACCCACTTGAGCATCCTTGTTTTCTATCCCAGGACATTCTCTTTGATGCGAATACACACAAAGTGAAGAAGTTTGTCCTGCATACCAATTACCCTGGACATTATAATTTTAATATGTGAGTATTCCTGCACCTGCCCCTCCAGGAAAGAGAGCTTGCGGCCTTGGATGTTTGCTAATTCATGAAAAGTAAACGATTTCGTGAGTGTTTTCTGTTCCTGGTACAGTGTCCATTACCTTATATCTCTCCATTTATACCCATTTCACAAATAGAGAAATGGATTCAGAGAGCTTGGCCTCTTATCTGAGGTGATAGGGTCTTCAGAGACCCCCGGCTGTGCCCTTTCTGGTTTGACTCTAGGGCCCAAATCTGGCCTCTCCAGGGCTTTGAGCAGGTGTGCTCGATCCTGTTCTTCCTGGGATGCAGAGTTGAGATGTGGGGGTGGTCAGGTCTCCCAAGGGGTCCCACCTTTACCCGTCTCCCTTCTCTCTCTAGTTATCACCGCTGTGAGTTCAAGATCCCCCTAACCGTAAAGAGAGGTGAGTAGTCAGTGTACTCAGGGTAAGGAAAGGGTTTTAGAGTCAGTCTCTCATGCTTCAAAGAGATGATGATCCAAGCAGAGAGGGTGGCAGTGGTTGGATGTGAGGACTCTTTGCCCACCTGCTTCTCCTCAGAGCCTCAGCTCCTCTGGGTTGGGCTCTTGGTTCTGGGGGCCACGTGGTTCTTGGTCTGTAGTCTTCTGGAAGCCCTTAAGGTCTTATCCTGTGCCTGTGGGATTGTTGGTTTCCAAACTTCAAGCCCAGTGCATAGTGCGGCGAGGGCTGGGGTCGCAGGTGGGCTGAGCCATCTATCTGAGCAGATGTGGAATTGAATCCAGGCCAGGCCAGCTACCAACCATGCTGTGTTCTCTTTTCAGAGAACACAGAGGGTCAGACAGAAACATGCACAACCTACAGCAAGGTGAGCTGCTATTTTTCCCACCTGACAGTCTGAAAATGAGGAGGGTATGAGCCTGCCAACAGTCTGGGTGCCTGTGTCCTTTGGGCCAGCCATTGGTCATAGTGGGGTCGAGTCCCTACTAATCCCCTGTCACCCTCATCCCTCTTTTAGTGGGACAACATCCAGGAGCTCCTGGGACACCCTGTGGAGAAGCCTGTGGTCCTGCACAGGTGAGTGGGGGTTACTTTCTGATCCCCCCACCCACCTCCTCCCCACCCAGAATGACCGGGAACCCTAGCAGTGGGTATGGCTTAAAACTGGCAGGAATTTCTGATGTTGCCACATGCTTCCTGCCCCAGCCCTGTGAGTTAGAACTCAGCCAACAGTTCTGCACATTTACTTGCAACCAGAGGGGCTGCCCCTGGGATAGCTGCCCCTCTCCCTCCTACCTCCAGTTACTCAGAGAGGGAGGCAGTTTGACTAGCTGTCCCCATCACACCTGCTACCTGCTTTAGTTCACAGCCCAGTAACTGGTTGCCCTGCTGTCTGAGGTGCCCTCTCTCTCCTGACTTTGTACACTCCAGTCCAATTACATAATACCCTTCTGTGCCAGCTGGATTGCATAGGATTTGGTGCTTGAGGGAGATCAATCACTGTGCCTCGGACCTCAAGAACCCGTGTGGGAAACACACTCAGAGCCCCGAGGGACCACTGGCTAACAGCCCCTACCCCAAAGGGAACTGGATGCCCCAGCTGGCCTAGGTCTCTGTCTGCCCCTCTAATTCTGGCTTCCCCGGCCTCAGGTCCTCATCCCCAAACAACACCAACCCTTTTGGCTCCACATTCTGCTTTGGTCTTCAGCGGATGATCTTTGAGGTAAGCCCTGGGGGTTGAGTGGCTGGTGATCATGTCAAGGACAGGCAAGTGATGGGGGAGAGAGATTGGGAAGGGCCTGAAGGGCCTGCTGGGCAGGCTCATCCAACAAGATGAGGGGAAATGGGGAGCCCACATTTATATTTGAAAACATGAGTACAATAGCAAAGGGAACCGCAGGGCAAGTGGGGCTCTGTCTGCAGGAATTGGGGGGGTTCTTTAAATGCCATATGAATGAATGTGTGGTGGGGCGAGTGGCTCTTGAGGCCCCACTGGCTGGGAGAAGAATGGAGTGCCCCTGCTTTCCCATCTGGTTGCCATACCTTCAGCAGACCCCTAGCAGTTCCAGAAGGGCTGGACAGATGGGTATGGTGAGGTTTATGTGTCCCGGAGGAACAGGTAGACACAAGGGCAGAGATGACCCTTAACACAAGCCTGGGGGGTGTGGAGGGGTCAGTCCAGCCCCATGTGCAAGTGTGTTGCACACACAGGTGCTGCCTCACGTGCCTTCTCTTCTATAACAGCGCAGGACTGATCCCACTGGGGGTTTTGTGGGAGTTTTGCTGTGCTTACATCCCTTCGACTCCTCCCCCTCGCCTCACTGTCCTCTTCTTACGCCAGGTCATGCAGAACAACCACATTGCCTCGGTGACCCTTTATGGCCCCCCCAGACCTGGTGCCCACCTGAGAACCGCGGAGCTCCCCTAGGAACGTCATGACCCTTGCCCCTCTGCCCCGTGGAACTGTGCATTGCATCCTGTTCAGTGGGCCACCCCGTGGGTTTTCTTGGACATCTTGCCAGTGTGGAAGGGCTGTTGTGTTTTGAGGTGGGGCTCAGGCTGGGCACTCTGCCATGGGGTAAGAGGCCCAGATATTCCTCAGTCCGTTCTCAGCCTGCTGGTGCCAACAGGGGACACAGACTGCAAAGAGAAGCACAAACTCTGAGCCTTGATACCTGGAGCCAGGAGCTCTCAACTAACATGTAAGGAGACAGAGTTCTGTCTCTTTGTCCCACACACATTGGGAAAACTTGGGACTTTTCTATGGCTGAGAACACAGGCACCCAGACAAGGACACGGTCCTGCCTTTGGCCCAACATTGCCACGTGACCTTTAAGGCAAGCAGGTAGCCTGTCCATAGTACTTGGTTGCGACTTTTGCACTACATCCACTTTAGTTACTTGATGAGCTGGCTGTGGCCAAGGTGGCCCACCTGCCCTTCCCTGTTTCTTTCTTGCACGCGCTCCCTGCCAAGCCCAGTAGGCACACCCAAGTGGTTGAAACACAACTTTCTACCATCAAGGTATGTGCCCAGACCTGGCTCTACCTGTCTTGGAGCAAGCCTTCAAGGTCACCTGTTCCCCTGCTTTGCCCCAACGTTGCTGGTGGGGCTGCATGTTTCCATTCTGTTTGCCTGTTTTATTTAATGCCAAAGTTTTAGCCAAAGACATCTTGCTCCTTTTTTGTGTGTTTCAGCGTTCTGTTCTGCACTGTGGGCTTGGCTCTCCTGCCCTGACTCTGGGCAGTGTCCCCCGGCCGGGCCCTTTCACACGGCTCAAGGCCTCTGGGGCTCGTGGAGGGCTGGGCTGCTCCCTCTTCATGGGACTTGCTAAGGAAAGAAGCATATGTGCTTTAAAAATATTAATCCTTTTGAAAAGAATTGAGAAGAGAAATGTATAATTTTATCCCATTTTTAATATTTTGGTCTAGCAACTTGTGATACATAGATGACAATTTTGTGAGGTTTTTCAAATGTGTGTACATATTTTTGTAAATACGACTCTTTTGTAATTAATTCATGTACAGCCTCATCCTGTATAGTTTAACAATGAATGTGCGGGGGACCAGCCCCAGGCTCTTGTGTGATGTTCCCATGACTTCGTGACTGATTAGTGTCTTCCCGTGTGGATGGTGGCCTGGCCAGAGACCCCCACACATCCCACTGTGGAGCAGCCAGGACTCTTCCCATCCTCCTAGAATGGGGGAATCTTCCTCATGCCCTACCCATACCCCTCCTCCAATAAAAGACCTGTGCCCTCAGCAACAGCTCCCCATGTGCTGATGCTGGGATGTTTGTACTAAATAAGCCTGGGGGCATTGGTGTTTTTTGTTTGTTTGTTTTTGAGAAAGGGGGTGGTTGAAGATGGGGAATTTTACAGCTGATATCATCTTAGAAGAGGTTCCCTGGCTTCTCTGAAGGGGGCAGCACAGACTCCAGTGGGAGACTGGCATAGGTACATGGGTGTAGGTTCTTCTCCTGTGGGTAGCTGGAGGTGGGGAGAGACTTCAGGTAGGACAGTGTGCCCAGTCCGTGTGCCTCCATCCCAGGTGTTCCACCTAGTCCAGGGCTCAGGAGGGGCTGGCCCCAGGAAAGCAGATCTAAAGACCTAGACAGGGCTAAGACCAATTCAAACTGGAGGGGCAGACAGGAAGCAAAACACCTACTTTCAGATTGAGCTGTGGCAGAATCGCTGCCGGTTCCATGAGGACTGAGGCCAGGCCTTTTATCCCTTCCTGTGGGGTCCAGTCTTGAGAAAGACCTGCATTTGTTGGCATCACTCTAGGGGTTCTAAACTAAGGAGCATGGTTAGACTTCATGAGCCTCTGCCGCCACCCCTCCCCCCATACATACACTCACACATCCCTGCTCGGAGGACCAAGCATATTCACCTGCTTGGCAAAGAGCCTGGTTCTTCACCACCTCAGCCCTGGCTATCTCAAAAGTGCCACCATCGGATTGGTTCCAGGTCATGGCCCAGTAGAGAGGGTCAGCAGGAGCCAAGCTCAGTCTTCATTCCCTGGGCCTTCTGCAGACAGACACCTGGATACCCCTTTATGGGGAAGAACCACATACACAGCACTAACCCACCTGGGGAACCTACCCTTCAAGCTACCTCCCACTTATATACTGGGTCTGAATGAGGGGGGCTTAGAGCTGTGATAGGAGGCTAGGGGCCCCATTGGAAAGGGCCAGCAGGAACAGGCCATGGACGCGCACAGGCTGGCCCGTTCGGCCCGTGCAGCAGGTGCCACATAAGCCATATGTCAGCAGCTGAGAGCCCGTGCACTACAACCAGCTCGCGATAAAAGCAGGGGTCGAAGGTGTGGAGGTGCGGTGCGGCTGAAGGTCGAGGGATGCCAAAAGTGCGGAAAGCAGGATGAGGCTCAGGCGTGAGGCGCAGGCGCTGTAGACACATGCCCAGAAAGACGTCGTCGATGGGGAAGAGCTCAACCTGCGCGCAGGCACCGGCCAGGCGGCGCAGCGTGGCCCCCGAAAGCACGAAGCCGCCGCCGCCTGCGTAGGCCGGGTAGGCTGGCAGGCCGTACACAGCCTCTGGGATGTAGTACTTGCTGGCCCGCACGCGGATTGGCCGCGCCTGCACGATCACGTCACCTGCAAGCAGGTCCTGCGCCGGGTCCCTCGGCGCCAGGAACTCCAGCAGGTTTCCCACGTGCACGAACACGTCGGCGTCGCCTTTAAAAACGAAGCGCACGTCGGGGCAGTAGTCGGAGGCCCAGGCCAGAAAGTGGATCTCCTTGAGCGTTAGGTTGAAGAAAGTGTCGTCGAAGGCCCAGAGCAGGATGTCCGCGTACGCGCGGCTCTCGGCACGCAGCAGGGCGCTCCAGTGCGTTTGAGTGCCCGCTTCCGCCTCACCTGCGACTGTGCCTGTGCCCCTGGGTACGCCCAGCAAGAACACCCTGCGCACTAGCGCCCCCTGCACACGCCCCTCAGCGCCCCACGTCTGGCGCACGGCCTGGCGCCGCTCGAAGTCCGCCGCCACCGACTTGACGGCGATGAGCAGGTCGGGTCCGCGGGGGAACGCGCCATTTCCTTGGCACTTGTGCGGCTGATTAATGAGGAGAGGGAAGCGCCGCTGGTCTTTGGCGCGCAGATAGCGGCCGAAGTCAAAGGGTCCCGTGGGCGTGGGCGGCTCCGGCGTATCCCCTTCGTAGGCCGGAGGAGCTGCACCCGTGTCCGGGGCCTGAAATACACGGAGCCCTGGGGTGGGCCCCGGCGCCGCCCTCCCTTGTGCTCGCGGCGCGCTCGTCGTCGGGGCCGCGCCTTCTTGCTGCGCGTAGAGCAGGAGGCCGAGGGTGGCGCCGAGGAGCAGCGTGAGCAACGCTTCTCGGCGTAGGCGCAGCCTCCGCCTCATGTCAGCCTGGCCGGCGCTCGCGCCCCCTGCGGAGAGACTCAGTCAGGGGCTCGCGACGTGGAAGCTAACAGCGGCGGGGGCTACCGCCCCGCGCTCCCGGAGGGGAGGCCGCGGGAGGCCACAGGCCAGGGGTCTCCGGCTACTGGTCGTTCACCCCCCTCCGGGGTCCTCCTGTTTTGGACCCTAACTCCCCCCACTGGGATAGACACCCTGAAAGGACAAGAGGTTCCTCCTCTTAGTCGTCTGCCACCCTCTCAGCTCCGGCCCAGGACAGTGCCCCAGAGCCGGGGCGAGAGACGCGGAGCCTCGGCCCCACCCCCTTCCCGCGCCGAGGCCGAATCCCTTCCAACCATCCCTACCCACCACGGCGGTCCTTGGGATCCTGACACACCTTCTGCCCTTGGGAGTGGCGCGGCCCCGGATGCCGGGGCCTCCGGGGCTCAACGCAGGGTCCCAAGGGCGGCCATGGACGGGGCTTGGGCCAAATGCAACGTTGGCAGGAAGGGGGGCCAGGGCCGCTGCCACGTGACCCTACAGCTGTGTACGCCTGGACATCTGGAGCTCAGCTCCGCCCTGGCGCCGCGGGAAAGCTGTCTCCAAGTGGAGACTAATCCCTGAAAGGGATCCTCACGGTCAGCTATTTCTCCGGAAGGCTCCAAGAGGTGAGTTCTGGTCTTCGTTCTGACTTAAAACTGCCCAATTCTGCCTTTCCAGGGGACAGGAAGAAGCACTGGCCTTTTTGGTTAGTTTCCCCACCCTTGCCTCTCCGGAGCCGGAAGGGCCTGGGCTGGCAGGAGCCGCAGCGCAGGCGGGCTTGTCATCCCCTGGCCCCTCCCAGGCCATCCTTGGAAGTGCCTCTTTTCTGCGTACCAGGAGCCCTGGTTCCCCAGGTACATGGAGTCTCCTTTCTCCTGGTTCTGCCATGCCCGCCAGCAGACACACCACACACACAAGGACCAAGACGACTGCTTGCTCAGTTCTCACAGCTCTGCCAGCAGCTGTCATGGGTCATGCCCAGATGGGGGTACTCCTTCTCAGGGAGTCAGGTGACTCGCCCAGGATCAGACAGACAGAAGGTAAGAGCACTGCCCAGGACTTCTGGAATTCCATCCAGGACTCCTCTGTCCTCCCTTGCCCCTCTCCCTACCCATCCGCAGGGATACAGGAGAGGGGGCCAACCCTGTCTTCTTTAACTTCACAGGTGAGCACTTCAATCTATCTCTGCAGAGGCAGTTCTGAGTCCTCTAGTCCCTGGTGGCCCAGGCCAGCATAGCCTCCTGCAGGAGGAAATAACCACGCCTAGGCCCACTGCAGGCCAGACAGGCTGGCAGGGATTGGTTCAGCTTGGGGAACTCCAGAAGTAGGTCAGTGTGCAAAGGGTTTGATCGGAACCCAGGCAGGCAGAGAGGTGAAGACTGAGAGGCCAGACCTTGCCCAGCTATGCTGCCACCTCTCTCTCCCTGGAACTCAGAGCCTCCAGGTGGGGCCTGGAGTAGACAACCCCACCCCACCCCCAACCCCACCCCGGAGTTTCTGAGGGCAGACTAGGGAACCAGCACTGCTGCCCAGCGCCATCTTCTTTCCCAGTGGCTATGACTGCTCCTTCTGACTTCTTCCCACCAGTGTTCTGCCTTCCAAAATAAACCCTCCATCCTGGGCCTCACCCTCCTGCTCACAGACTTTTCAGGAGTCCTCTCCTATCTGTGGCTTTCTCTACTGCTTCCACTCCCATCCCTCCTGTGGTCTGGTATCAGGCTGTCCCCACTATGTCCCAGAAACAGCCTCCACCTAGTAACCTTTTCCCTGACTCCAGTGGACACTCCTCGGCCTTCACAAATTCTCAGCCTCCATCACAGCAGGTAGAGCCATTCCTCTGGCTTCCAATCTGGTTTTCCTCCTTCCTCTTTGGGTTGCTCTTTTTTTCCAGTTGGTGTCCTTCAGGACCTCCCCCTGGGCTGTCCCAGCCACTCCCGCCTGTATATTTCAGAGTCCTTAGCCTTGACCCTCTCCTGAACTCAAACTACAGCTCTAGCTATCCCTGAACTCCTGGTGTTCGATAGGAACATCACGCCCAGCTTGTCCCAAACAGAGCAAGCGCTTCACCTTCCCCAGGGCCCCTATTTCACCAAGCAGATCGCTCCTCCCATCTAACTGGCAAAACTCTGGAGTCCTCTCCCACCTCTCTCCTCATTCAGTGTCACCAGGCCTGTTGTCCTTTGTCCTAAACAGCTCTCAGTGTTCATCCTTTTCCTCCATCTCTGCTACCAACTGCCTCAGCCTGGGGACTGTACTCTCTCTCCCTCTGAATCCTCACTCCCAGCCTGAACTGTCAAACCCCTTTAAAGGCCTCTCACTTGCCTCTGGATAAAATCCAAACTCTTGTAAAATGCCTCTGCCTCCCCCACTCTCCAATGGGTCTCTGCAAATCCACCCACCCCTAGATCCAGCCACTGTAAACCTTCTGTTCTAATACCCCTCCCTCTCACCTTCCTCAAGACTTCACCTGAGGCTGGCCATGTCAAGAATACTGCCCTTCTCTCATTCCATCCCCGCCCCAATATTCACACTCATTTCTCCCCAAGGAAGCCTAACCCCTAACCTGGGTTAGACCCCTGCTCAGTTGTTCCCACAACCCCTTGTATTTTTCACATCCAAAAAATGGGTCGTATTTTATTACTTTATATTCAGAGTCCCACACTGAGTGTGAACTGACAACGGACAAGAATCATGTGTTTTGTTCACCACAGTATTTGCAGCACCCAGGATGATGCCTAGGATACAGCAGGTCCTTAATGAATAATAATGAATGAAGAGGTAAAGTCTGGCTGAAAGCCCTTCTTTTAGGGTGGGAGAAGGTGAAGCAGACCTTGCAGCAGGTCTGTTCTAGATACTAGGGTAGAGACCCATTCACTCTGTCTCTATCCTAGTATCTAGAACACAACGCCCAGTGGCACCCCAGCAGACATGGTGGGTGCTTGTCTGACTCCTGGAGAGGGCCTCCATCATCTCTGCGCAGCAGCTCCAGCAGCTCAGCTAAGTGGGGTTGCCAAGTGTGGTCTCAGAGTCGCATGGTGGACAAGAGGTCAGCAGTAGCAGCAGAAGGGACCTACGGTCATCCAGGTGCTCCAAACCCTGGCTGGGCAACTGACCGACCTCCCCTTTCTCTGGTACTCGGCCTAGGCCAGGCTGCCGTCAGGATTCGCCAGGCCCAGCAAGTCCTCCGCCAGGCTGGTGAGCTCGTTCTCCTCGAGCGCCTCCACCAGGCGCTGCAGCGTGGCGCGGCGGCCCTCGGCCTGCACAAAGCGCCGCAGCAGCTGGAAGGCCTGCTCGTACAGCCCGTCGCGCTCGTATTCATAGGCCAGTGAGTCCAGCGCCGGGTCCCGCAGCGCGCGGCAGCTGCGCTGCAGAGAGCGCCCCACCTTGCGCCACTTGAGGCCCACTGAGCGGGCGAACTTCTGTTGATCCTGCAGGTTCAACGGCCGGTTCACTGCAGAGAGAGTGGGGAGGGAGTGAGCTCGGGATACCCTTCCATTCCCGCCACAACTACCCGGCCCAGACCTCGCCCCTCCCCAAGCTTCATCCTCCTGAGGATCCTGCCTTTCCCTCTCTCCGAGAGTCTCACCTATGGGCTGACCCTGGAACAAAAAAGTCTGGCCAGGCTGCGGTGGTGGCGGTTTTTCCTCCGGCGGAGAAGGTGCCAGAGACTGCAAGGGGGCTGGAGTGCCTTGCACGTCGCTTCCTTGGCCCCCCGCCGAACCGCACGTCAGATTCCTGAGCGCATTCTCCAACTCGGTGAGTTCCTCATCCCGGAGCCGGTCAGGCTAGAGAGGAGAGTGCGGCGTCGGTGGGGGTCTCCGCAGCGAATTCCCGCCCCACCCCACCCTGGCCCCAGCCCGGCCGCACCTTCTGGGCGCATATGCAGTTCAAACAGCGCTCCTCGTTGGTCAGCAAGGCATCCAGCTGCTCGGCGCCAGCGCGCAGCTCCAGTTGCAGTGGCACCGAGTTCAGGGCCAGTGCCCGAGCCAGGCACCCTTGCAGCGTGGCTCTTAGCGCCCCCTCGCGGTAGGCGCGGAGGAAGCGGCTGCACGCCTGGCGCCCGCTGAAACGCAGTTGCACGATCAGCTGCGGATCGCTGCGGTGGATCTTGAGCATCTGCAGCACGTCGGGGCTCCCGCCACTCTCTGCGGAGGCGGGCAGTCAGGCGCCATGCGGGGCCATGCTCCATGAGGCCGGAGAAGGAATGAAGCCTGAGATGAGACGCCCCCCCACCCCCAGACACCTAGGGGCGCAGGTATACTCCAGAGTTCCCGGCTGGGAAGCCGAATGATAAGGCAAACAGCAACAACCCAGAATAAAGGCCAGGACCTATCACAAGGATCACCCTGAGACGGAGTGGGTGCCACTCTGAAGCCTCAAATGAGGGTTGACAAAAGGAACGTAGAAGAGACTTTGCAGAGTAGAAAGGGGCGTTTGCCCTGGGCACCCCAGACCTCTGGGTAGGCAGCTGGCCATGCAGTGGGCGGGAGGTTTCAGGTCTTCCGCCTCCTAGTACTGCTTCCCCCCTCCCAAGGAGAGGGGCTCTCGCTGTTCTGAGGCTGGGGCCAGATCCCCCAACCAGCTTCAACCTCCTGTGGCCTCTGCCCTCAGATGGGAAAAGTAGGCTGGAAAGGGAGGTACTGGGGAAGGGTCTTGGGCAAGGAGTGCTGCAGTGAGAGAGGAAAAGAAGAGAGAGAGTGTAATGTAAGATAAGTAGAAAGCAGTGAGCAAGCGGCCTGATCTGGGGAGTGGGGGAGGGGCATGGAGTAGGGGAATATTAGTGCACACATAGGTAGACTACACACAGACACAGGGACACAAGTCTATACCGAAGGGCACTTATGCGTACCAGAGAAGAAAGACCCTACATAACCAGGCATCCTCCTCCTGTCATCCCCAAGGAATCTTTTCCTCAAACCAGTGATTAAGCACAAGCCCACAGAGTCGAAGAGGTTGCGGGGGTCTCAGTCCCTGGCCCCGCCCACAAAAGCCCCAGGCCGCCCTTTCTTCCCCAAGTGCCTGCCCAGCCACACACCTGCTAGGGCAGTCTGGAGAGCCCCGTACATTGCCACTTTCTGCTGCTGGTGAGCGTAGGCATCGGACAAGACCACTTTGTCCAGTGAGGACTCCACAAACAGGTATGCGCTGCCCACCCACTCCTCAAGCCCATTTGGCCCAGCCGCCATCTTGCTCCTGGGGACAGAGATAAGCATTCAGATCACCCCCGGCCCAGCCCTGGAGACAGCTTTCCAGTCCCACATGGCCCAGCTGTCCCCACCCAGATGGCACACTTTTGAAGGTAAGTTCATAATCCCCTAGGCAGCTCCTTTTGCTTCTGGTCCTAGCTCAGCTAAGAGTTGTAGTCAGGACTGTCCCTCCACTGCCTTCTCTCAGAAAGAGCCCAGGGTCACAGGGGTGGGAGAGGAGAGGGACAATGTTGCAGTAAAAGCAAAGAAGTTCTGCCCCCCTCCTCAGGGCAGGGTGTCTTTCTTTTCAAAGCTGACTGGAGACACCCTCCTCCTGGATGGTGCCCACCCCCACAGGACAACCAGACTCATGTCCTGGTATGCCCTCAGTTCATATTTGAGGATCCCTGCAGGAGAAGGCAATGGCACCCCACTCCAGTACTCTTGCGTGGAAACTCCCATGGATGGAGGAGCCTGGTAGGCTGCAGTCCATGGGGTCGTGAAGAGTCAGACACGACTGAGCGACTTTCACTTTTCAATTTCATGCATTGGAGAAGGAAATGGCAACCCACTCCAGCATTCTTGCCTGGAGAATCCCAAGGACAGAGGAGCCTGGTGGGCTGCCTTCTATGGGGTCGCACAGAGTCGAACACAACAGCAGCAGGGATCTCAGAGCCCCCACTTAGGTTTATTCTCCAGCATTCCTGCTGTACCTCCTGGCTTCACTTCAAAGGACACCTGTAGTTTGCTCCTGCCCAGATTCTCTACCCCAGTCCTGACTGACCTCTGGGGACTTCCCTCTACCCTTTTCTCAATCCACAGGCCTGTTGGAAGGACCAACCTCGCCCCTGACGTCCAGCCTAGCCAATCTGCATCTTCCATTCACCTTCCTGAAATGGTTTGTTCTGAGTTGGGCATAGGATTCATATTGGACCTATCAGAATCAACCTGCAATTTGGGCTTCCCTGTTGGCTCAGTGAGTAAAGTGTCTGCCTTCAATGCAGGAGACCTGGGTTCAATCCCTGAGTTGGGAAGATCCCCTGGAGAAGGAAATGGTAACCCACTCCAGTATTCATGCCTGGAGAATTCCATGGAAGGAGCCTGGTGGCTGCAGTCTATGGACTGTCAGACATGACTTAGCAACTAAACCAATAGGAAAGAGGAACAAGTTTCCCTTTCCTATCTTGAAGCTGAGCTAGAAGGAAGGGTAGGTCTCCTTTGCCATTCTCAGCCTGACTGAGAATGAAACTGGCATAGAAAGCTACAGAGCCAAGAGATGAAGAAGTGCACCCCTAACCACACCATGTCCCCGGCTCTAGCTGCATCTTGGACTTTTCTGTTATGTGAATTAAATCATTCCTTTTTAGTCTCAAGTCTTTGGAGACAGTCTCTTGTCTGATGCCATTCAAGTTGTTCTGATACAGGCTCCTTCTCTGTCCAAACACAGTCAGGGCCCTTGACATTAGCATCTCCTCTAATCTATCTTCAACAAAATCCTAGCTCTAGATCAAGGAGCAAAATTCTCACTCAGGGAACCATGGCACTGGCCTGTCAGTGGCCTCCCAGCTATAGCACTATGAGCAACAGGTGGAGAACTGCCCTGCCTCTTCTTCAGACCTTACCTGAGGCAACATCATACCCTTTTCCTAGAAAAATGGGTTCAAGGGAATTCCCTGGTGGTCCAGTGGTTAGGACTCAGTGCTTTCACTGCCAAGGGCCTGGGTTCAATCCCTGGTCAGGGAACTAAGATCCCTCAAGCTGTGCGGTGCAGCTGGCAAATTTAAAAAATAGTAATAATAAAGGAAAAGAGAAATGGCACCCTCCACTTTCACCAGACCTGGCAGGAAGAATGATACCTGATAACCCTACCCTGAGTTTGAGCACAGGGAACATATCTTTTGACCAGCTCCCCCCATAATCTTTTGGTAGAAAACTTACTAATACTTGTGTGTTTATCCAAAACAATAGAAATTAACAAAAAATTAGCATTGTTTATTTCTCTTGGGGAAGAGGGAGATTGGGGTGGTTTTTATTTTCATTTTATTTAAATATTCTACTTTATGTGAAAGAGAGATTTCTTTTGTATTAAAAAGGCATATTTGTTTTTCTTAAAAAGCAAAACAAAACAAAAACGGGGTAGATGACAAGTGGGACCAAGAGCAGTAGGGAGACAAGTGGGAAGTCCTGGGGTATTGGCCCAGAGTGGAGAAGTGGGAACCTGGCCCCAAAACATTTCCTCTTTCACATCTTCTTAGCCCCCTGACTGAAGGGTGCTGACCCCATAGGGTGGGTAAGTAAGGGCAGGACCAGACAGTCCTCTGCCCAACTGGCCAGCCTGCAGGACACTGCAAACCAAGAGGAGGGGGAATCTCTGTCATACTCTCTAGGACTGGAACAGGAGAAGTCAAACCAGCCTGATAACTGTTGAAAAGTGGCAGGGGTGGGGCGGGGTGAGGGGCGGGCCTTGCCTCGCTAAGCCCCCTTGGGAACTCTTGTGTCCCTTCACAGAAGCCCCTCCTCGGGAAGCCCCGCGCCCCACCCACCTGGAGTCCGCCTCTCTACCAGCGGGGCCCGCCGGGGTCCTGGGAACTCTTAGTTGGGCTGAGATCGTAAGGGACACGTGGGTACCGACTCAGGAAAATATGCCCCTGCCATCGGTAGCCAGCCGGCGCAGCGCTCTATTAACACTGACAGAGGATGAGATGGTTGGATGGCATCACTGACTCACTGGACATGAGTTTGAGCAAACTCTGAGAGATGGTGAAGGACAGGGAAGCCTGGCGTGCTACAGTCCACGGGGTGGCAAAGAGTTGGACACGATTTAGCGACTGAACAATAACAGTCCTGAGTAGCTCCACTTCTGGCCGGCTAGGCGGTGACGACCTGCAGGGGTGGCCTCTCAAGGACTGAAAAGCTGCGAGTCCCAGCATCTACTCAAGTAGAGCCTCTCAGAGTTCTGGAGGGGAGCTCCCCGGCCTCCCACTAGCCCACCCTCCTGCTGGAGTTTCGCGTTTGCAACTGACTCTGACCGGCCAAGGGGTTTCTCTCGAATGTCTGTTCAGAACCAGTACCACCCCGTCCTCTCACCCACAGGGCCCTGCCGCCCCTTGAAAGCCCCTAGCTGGGACAAGGCACTCGCAGGGGCCAGCGTCGGTACCCTCACTCCAGCCTCCCACAGAAACCGCCCAATAGGCCACCACCACCACCACTTGACCCGAGCAGCCGCGGGTGAGAACCGCACCGCGCCTGTGCTCCTGAGTCAGGACCCGCCTCGGCTCCTGCCGGCAACGGAAAGCCCACCCACCCTCTGCACTAACCTGGCCGCCTGGGCCCGGCCTGGATTCCCACGCCCGCCGGCTTCCACTGGACTCGCGCTGCTTCCGGGTGTGCGCGGAGCGCAGGGGCGGCACCCCAGTCCGAGCCGCCCCGTCCGTCCCGGCGTCCCGCCCCCCGGGTTCCCCGCGGTTCCTTCCCGCCACTGTCCTCTGCGGCCAGTCCCCAGCCTCTGGGCAAAGCCCACCCGATCCGCTGCGCAGGTAAGACACTGGCGCCTGAGGTCAAACAGCAGGCGGAACTGCCCGCGGCAAGGGACTTCGAGGACTTGCGGTTCTTACGAGACCGGAGGGCCCCAGGGTGAGAGCCGATCCTCTTTCTCCAGCGCGTAAAGGATGGAGCAACGAGGGGGCGTCCCCTTCTGGGTGGTCGAGCTCCTCTGATTCTACCTGACACTCTGAACTGGGTGCCTAGTTCAACAGTGGCGGAGGGTATCAGAAACTCCCGGGTACTCGAGACATAAATTCCAGCAGGGACCGTTAGCCTAGAAAATATGGGAAAATAGAAAATTGGCCAGTGGCGTCAAACGTTGTGTACGAAAACCTTTAAGCACCTTAAACTAAAATTGGCAGCTTCAAAAAGGACGCACAGTCTCCAACAAAGGCCGCGCTCTGATGTGGGTCTGTGGAATTCCAGTTGAGCCTAAACCGCCCAACGGGTGCCTGGGCTGCTCGGGGTTCAGGATCGGAATTTGAATCCAGGGTCCCTCAGGCCCCCATAACCCCAAGATTTTCTCCGCCTCCCTGGCCTCTCATTGGAAGAACCCAAGTTGTCTCCCCCAGTGAAGTGGGGGAAGGAGCCTCTCTTCTCCTCGCGTATTCAGCTACGCCCGACCCGCACCTCTGCTTCCTGATTGGCTCCTGGTCCCTGTCAATTAAAAGTTTTCCTTAATGTTCCCGCCCTATTAACCCTGCCGTCACTCTCTAGTGACGGGTGGGGTTAGGACCAGGTTTCTCAACTTGGGACCTGTGGCATACACCTGCACTTGTTGAAATTCATATTCCTGGACCCTACTGTTTGAGGAGAGCTTGATTTAGTAGGTGGGGCCATGAAATCTGTAAGGTAAACAAATGTCCGGGTGATTCTGCTGCCCAGAGCCCTTTTAGAAGCCATTTCAATGGCCCTTGGTGTTTGGGCTCCATCGTTCCCTAAGTACTCAGGGTCTAAGTTGGGAGGCAAGCAGTTCAGTGACCTCTATAAGACTAGTCCGGGCTCTCTGGCCGCCGTGATGGTGCGGTAGAGGGAGACTGGGGCGAGGGATTGAGGAAGACGTGGTGGTCTGGAGTCAGGGCCTGGGCAATGGCCCTCCAACTTCCTCAGAGACTTTGGTGACTAGGAGAAAGATCTGACAGCATCGTCCCAAATCCAGGTATTTGGCTTTATCAACCTGGTGCACGGGTTGTGGTGAGTTCCTTCTAATAGAGTATTATAAAACGTGGATTCGTTCAACAAGTGAGAACATAGTTTAAAGGAAGAATCAGAAATGCTCGGCATCCCAGGCAGATTTCACGGGTCTGAGATCTGTGTACAGAGTTCCAGGCTTGGTTTAATAGCTTGGTTAAATGCTCTGCTGTCACAGTCTTGAAATCCTCGATAATATTTTAAACAGAGAGACCCACGTTTTCATTTTGCACTGGGCTCTGCAAATTTACATAGCGGATCCTGGGCCCCAAGCATTTCTACACATATGCTCCAAGTGTTCCCCTGAACACTGTGGCCTTCCTGCAGGGGGGCCCCCACCTGGCCATGGCCGAGCCTGGAGAACAGCTGCCGGAGGAGGTGCTGGCGCTCATCTTCCGCCACCTGCCCCTGCCCGACCGCGCTGCTGCAGCGAGGGTCTGCAGAGCTTGGGCTGCCGCTGCCACCTGCAGCGCTGTGTGGCACGACACGAGCATCAGGTGAGCAGGCTCTCCCCCCTCCCACCTTCTCCCAGTATTGGTAGAGTCAGAGGTTGGGGCGATGCAGTGACTCTTCTCCGTATTAAAAAGCGTCATTTCTAACATTGGCCACCTACTGTGTACCAACCATTGTTCTAAGGGCCTTACGTATACCAATCTTTCTAATCCTCACAAACACTTTATGTGATGGACGGATAGTAAGTATTATTATCTCCATCGCACAGATAAAAAATTGAGACAGATTTAATTACTTCCTCACTCAGCTGAGAAGTGACAGGCAGAATGTGAATGCCGCAGCTCACAGGCCCCGCCCCGCCTCCTGAAGACCAATGAGAAAGGCCATTTTCTAAAATATCCTGGCTTTCTCCGGCACGGTTTCAACTGGCGGCAGATGCGTCTGAAGGAAGGGACAGGGTTCCCTCGTAGCATCCCTAGGAGCGACCAGGCACGGTCGGACCAAGGAGGTGTGTGGGTAGGAGGCAGGAAGTGGGGATGGTAACCGGAACCCAGAGAGAGGGGTGGGTTAGAGTCCTCTCGCCAGGTCGCAGGGACTTGGCCGGCCGACGCCTTTTCTCCACCACTCTACCCCCAAGTTGCGACTGTGAGCTGGAAGGCATGCTGCCGCCGTATCTGTCCGCCTGCCTGGACCACGTTCAGAATCTATGGCTGGAATTTGAGCCGTCGAGGAAGTCGAGTCGCAGGGCGGCCACGGACTTACTGACTGCACTGACGGGCCGTACCCCTGGGCTGCGAGGCCTGTGCCTGGAATGCCGCGGAGAAAAGCCGCTCTTCGACGCCGGCCGCGACGTCCTGGACGCGGTGCACGCCCTCTGTGGGGCGGCCAGCGCGCTGCGCCACCTCGACCTGCGGCGCCTGCCCTTCTCACTGGACGACGCGCTAGTGCTGCAGGTGGCACACGGTTGTCCGGAGCTCCGCAGCCTTTTTCTAGATAACAGAACGCTGGTGGGCAGCGTGGGGCCGGGCTCCGTGCTCGAGCTACTAGAGGCCTGCCCCTGCCTGCGCGCCCTTGGCTTGCACCTGGCCAGCCTGTCGCGCACCGCGCTTGAGGCACTGGCGGCGCCAGAGCGCGCGCCTTTCGAGCTCCTCGCCCTGCGGTGCGCGTGTCCGGAAGACGCACGCGCGCCCCCCCTGCCTGATGAAGCCTGGGCCGCGTTGAGCCTCCGCCACCCGGGACTGCAGGTAGAGCTGGAGCTAGAGCCGGTGCTGCCTGCAGAGAGCGTGACGCGCGTCTTGCAGCCAGCCGTACCCGTGGCTACGCTGCGCCTCAGCCTCTCTGGGGACACCGTAGGTCCAGTGCGCTTCGCGGCGCGCCACTACGCCGCAACATTGCGCGCGCTTGAGGTGCGCGCCGCAGCCTCGGCCGAGCTGGATGCCGCACTGGAGGAGCTGGCAGCGCGCTGCGCGGGCCTGCGCGAGGTGCACTGCTTCTGCGTGGTGCGGCCTTCCGTGCTGCACGCCTTCCGCGCGCGCTGCCCGCGCCTGCGCAGCTACACGCTCAAGGTAACGCGGGAGCCGCATCCCTGGCGGCCCACGCTTGTGGCGTGATGGGACAAACGCTCTTTCCGCTCCCTGCGGACGTGTGTCCTCTGAAATGCTGCGTGGGTTTGCCCAGGGGCGGGCCAGCTGTTCGACCTCTTCTTTGGGACTCTTGCCTCTTGTCCCTCTCGAGGATTGGAGCCTATGTATGGAGTGGCGTCGGTACCGGTCCAGGGCGCCCTGAGTCCATTCATTGCTTTCAACATCTGCAGACACCCACTGTCCCCACAGTACAGGGATCACCCTCCTCCAATCCCAGTCCTCTGCAAACATGTCGCTAGCTCGGCGGTCCTGGCGTGGGGGGAGGGAGGGCACTGGCTCAAGTTGTGCCTCAGGGGGATGTGTGTTAGTGCCTCTAGAGTGAGTGTGAAATAAATCAAGCATTATCTCTGCGTCCTGTGAAAGGCCGGGTCTGCTCTGAACTGACAGAGGCTGGAAGAAGGGTAGGGAGGGTTTGAGACCTCAAGGTCCATTTCTACCGGTGCGGCTGCATCGGTCAGGGTTGGGGTCCTGACATCTTCGGAATGACAGCGTCCCAAGTTCCGCGGGAGGGTATCTGCTTCTCCTCCCCACCGTCGCTGCTCCTATCTGCCACTCTCCCCGAGGCTTGGCTGTGCCCATTCCATCGCTTTCCCAGCCTACATCAGGCTGTGTACGCTCTATTTCTCCCGAAGAACACAGGAGCAAACAGCGGGCCTGAGAAGGGTGCGACTCAAACTCAGGTCTCCCTCCCTCCTGCACCCTGCCCCCACGCACATCCGATCCCATACTGCCCTTTCGGTCCGCTGGTGTTGTGGCCGCGGCCAGAGCCCCGCCCCGCCAGTTCGCACGTGGCCCCCGCCTGACCCGGCGCCGGGAGGCGGAGTAGGGCGGGGCGGGCGGCAAACGCAGCACTTTCCGCGGCTTTGACAAGCCCGCGGCGGCCGGGCCCGAGCGCTTAGCGGGGCCGAGACTGCGCCATGCAGGAAGCGCCGGCCGCGCTGCCCACGGAGCCGGGCCCCAGCCCAGTGCCTGCCTTCCTCGGCAAGCTATGGGCGCTGGTGGGCGACCCGGGCACCGACCACCTGATCCGCTGGAGCCCGGTGAGGGCTGGGGCCCCTCGACTTCCTCAGTGGTCCCCGGGATTCCTCCACGTCAGTGAACGTCCACGCTCATCAACCCCTGCCTGGGACGGGGTTGTGGGTCCCTTGATTCAGCCGTCTAGGGTAGGCGACGGTTTGGGCGGGGGTTGTGGTATTGGAGATGGAGGTGAGGCGACTTCCTTCGGGCAGAGGAAAGGGTAGGAGCCTTCTGAAGGAGACCCAGCACCCGAAGGATCTTCGAGGTCTTCTAGTTCCCACCCTATCCCATCAGACAGATGGGAAAACAGAGACCAGGAGAAGGGAAGGGCTGGGTCTGATTCTAACTCAGAGTCACAACGCGGGTCGGGGAGCCATCCGGGTCTGGAACCCAAGTCTGGCCTCTGCGCCTCCTCCTAGAGAACCGAGTAGGGAGTCTGGGTGGGCTGGGGTAGAGGTTCATTGTGGTCGCCCCGGGATAGGCCTTAGAGCTGGTTCCGGCCCGGCCTCGTCCCACGTCCCCATGAATGACAGTCTCGGTCTCCAGAGTGAGTGTGAGTTTGTGTGCGCGCGCCAGACCACTGGCTTGGCCGTGGGCGGGCACCGCTCACGGTGTCGTCTGGTCTCCGCCCGCACCGTGAGTGGGCGGGCGGTGCTCTCCTCAGAGCGGCACCAGCTTCCTCGTGAGCGACCAGAGCCGCTTCGCCAAGGAGGTGCTGCCCCAATACTTCAAGCACAGCAACATGGCAAGCTTCGTGCGGCAACTCAATATGTGTGAGTCCCTAGGGCCTAGTGGGAATCGAGCGTGGGTGACTTGGTTCGCGGGGACTTAGCAACTTACGCTCCCGCGCCCCGCTCCCTAGACGGTTTTCGGAAGGTGGTGAGCATCGAGCAGGGTGGCCTGCTGAGACCCGAACGGGATCACGTCGAGTTCCAGCATCCGAGCTTCGTACGCGGCCGAGAGCAACTGCTGGAACGCGTGCGCCGCAAGGTTAGGGGCGGCCAGCAGTGACCAGCGAACCTGGGTGGAAGTGGGACAGCTATTTCGTGCGACCCTTACCTGAGAGAGCCTCCCACCTGCAGGTGCCCGCGCTGCGCGGCGACGACGGCCGCTGGCGCCCCGAGGACCTGGGCCGGCTGCTGGGCGAGGTGCAGGCTTTTCGGGGAGTGCAGGAGAGCACCGAGGCGCGGCTGCGGGAACTCAGGCAGTGCGGGGGGAGGGGGCGGAGGAGGTTGGGGAGGGAGAAGGGGGGCTCTGGGCGCGAGGACACTGGCTTCTAGACGGTTCTGGGCAGCTCCTTTCTCTCTTGTGCCTCGGTGCCTCCTCCAAGACCAGTGGGCCGAGCTGTGGCAGTCTCTTGACTATGGATGGACGATCATCCGAGTGGGCGCGGGCGCGGGCCTGCCATTCTGGGGGTGGGGGTGGTGACCCCGCGAACTCTCAGATGCCTCAGCACCCTCCCACGCCTTTTCCCCAGGCAGAACGAGATCCTGTGGAGGGAGGTGGTCACCCTGCGGCAGAGCCACGGTCAACAGCATCGGGTCATCGGCAAGGTGTTCCTCTGCCCCGACCCCACTCCTGAACGTATCCCCCCAACGCCCAGCCCTGGAAGCCCCCTGGAAGTGTCTTGTTAGAGTGAGGGGCAAGGCCCCAAAGATGAGTTAACCCTTTGTTTTCAGCTGATCCAGTGCCTCTTTGGGCCACTTCAGGCTGGGTCTGGGAGCGCAGGAGCTAAGAGGAAGCTGTGAGTGAGAACCCCAGAGACGCCCCCACCCCCTGCCAGAGCCCTGGCAGGACTCCTTCTCCTTCAGAAACCCCTTCACCTGCCTTTCCCCCTGCACTACCGTCTTCCCCACCCCATCGCCATCTCCCCCAAAGCCCCATTCCAGGGCTTCCCCCTACCCCTAATTCTACCACCAAAACCCTGACTCTCAGACCCCTCACTTCCAGGACCTTAACCCTGTATTTCCACCCCATGATCCCCTTCCCCCTCACCCCAAAGCATCCCAAGAGCAGAGGGTCTGGGGCCCAAACCAGGCTTCCTCCCTCCCCTCTGCCCCCAAAGGGCCCCCATCTCTGTGGGGGGAGCCCCTTCTGCCTCCAGCATGTGACTGATGCCCTGGCAACAGGCCTCAGCTCTGCTGACGTGGCTGCTGGGGCCTGTGGGAGGGCGGTGGTGCAGGCTGAGGGGCCTGGGAGATGAACCTGCCCAGCCCCCTGCCTGTGCCCCTGGCCACCTTGCACAGGTCGCTGATGCTGGATGAGGGGTGCCCATCACCAGCCAAATTCAACACCTGCCCCTTACCTGGTGCCCTCCTGCAGGACCCCTACTTTATCCAGTCGGTAGGTTTTTGCTTCTCCTCTCATCTCTCCATAGAGAGCCTGTTCCCTTTCCCCATTCCCCTAAAAGAACAGATTTTTTAAAAAAAGAAATAGAAGAGAAGATAGAGCCTAGCCTCCCTCCCACCAGACCCTGCGTGGACCAAGCCTCCCCCCTCAAGCCTTCCCCCTTAGGTCTTGCCCATGTGGTACCAGTCAGGCTCCGGCTCACCCTATGACTTTAGGTGAAGGGCTCAACCTCGTCTTCTACTTACAGCCCCTCCCGGAGACCACGCTGGGCCTCAGCAGCCCTCACAGGGCCAGGGGCCCCATCATCTCCGACCTCCCGGAAGACTCTCCTTCCCCTGAAGGAACCAGGCTTTCCCCCTCCAGTGGTGGCAGGAGGTAAGAGGGACAGGGGTTGCCCTCTGGGGAGCTGTGGGGGGTGGGCCTGGCAGCCCAGATGGCTGTGGGGATAGGGGGAGAGGTCAGCGCCAGGGTCTGGTTGAAGCTTTTCTCTGGTGCAGGGAGAAGGGCCTGGCACTGCTCAAAGAAGAGCCAGCCAGCCCAGGGGGGGAAGGCGAGGCCGGGCTGGCCCTGGCCCCAAACGAGTGTGACTTCTGCGTGACAGCACCCCCACCGCTGCCTGTGGCTGTGGTGCAGGCCATCCTGGAGGGGAAGGGGAGCTTCAGCCCTGAGGGGCCCAGGAATGCCCAACAGCCTGAACCAAGAGGCCCCAGGGAGGTTCCCGACAGGTGAGCAGAAAGCCCATTTGTGATTATAAACCCCATGGGCCACTTTTGCAGCTAGACCGGCACTAGCTAGTCCTGAAACTTCCCAGCCTTGTCTGCCCCAGGGTGGCTGAGGAGGCAGCCATGATCTGACCTGATTTTGCAGAGTTGCTCTAAGGAGCACCAGCTTCAGAGGCCCCTGGAAAGTGGAAACTTCTCAGTGGCAGGGCTGAGGAGTCTGCATTTTAAATGCCACCACTGGGGTGATTGTAAAGATTGTAAAGTACATAACAGTTTAGGACCCACTGCTACTGATAACTGCCTGGGTGGGGGCAGGCACACGACCCAAACCTCAGGCCAAAGGTAGGAGGCAGAAGGTGCTTTCTCTGTGCCCTTCTGTGTGTGTGGGTTGGGAGGTCCTCTTCTAACACTCTAGATGTTGTCAGATTAGATCCTGATGTATCCAGGTTCCTTGGAAACCTAAAGCAAGGAGTGGCCAACAGCAGTTCTCTGTGCACAGGGGCCCTCTGGACCTGGAGAGGGGAGGCCGGAGCCCAGACAGTCTGCTGCCTCCAATGCTGCTTCGGGCCCCCCCTGAAAGTGTGGAGCCCGCAGGGCCGCTGGATGTGAGTACACGTTCAGTGAGGCAGGGGCACAGGGCTCGGTGGGCTCCAGCTGTTTGGGCACCCTGGGGAGGACAGCGTTGACCCAGAGCTCCCCTCAGGTGCTGGGCTCCAGCCTCCAAGGGCGGGAATGGACTCTGATGGACTTAGACATGGAGCTGTCCCTGGTAAGATGGGGGTGGGGAGGGTGGCGGGGGTGGGTGCTGAGAGTTGCTCAGCCAAGCCCTTTAGTCCACCACTGTTCTCCCTCTGCCAAAGCCCCAGCTCCCTTCCCCAGCTGCTTCCTGGGGTTCTCTTCTGCAGTTGCAGCCCTTGGTTCCAGAGAAGGGTGAGACTGAGCTGGCGGTTAAGGGGTTAAATTCTCCAGGCCCAGGTAATATATGTGGTGACTCAGGGACCTGGGGGACACCCTGAGGGGCCTGAGGTATCACGATTGGGTGGGCTGGGCAGTCGATGTTTTGGAGGGAAATCTCCCAGGCTGGGAGAGAGGGGGAGGTTGAGAGTGGATCTTTCATCGCAACTGACCAGAGGGCAAGGCGAGTGAAGCTCTCCTTCCCCGAAGAAAGGAGATGACCGTCTCTCCCTGCTGAGTACAGCCCCGCTTCTCCTAGGAAAGGACTCCACACTCGGGGCACCACTCCTGCTGGACATCCCAGCGGCTTTAGGAGGCCCAGCCCTCAGCCTGCCCGGAGCTTTAACCATTTACAGCAGCCCTGAGAGCCGGGCCTCCTACCTGGGCGCGGGAGACAACCCCTCACCCTGAAACCCCCTCCACTCCGAAGCCAGCCCTGCTGAGGGGCTGGCCGGCAGTAGCACGCCCTGCTCGGCTTCCTTGAGCCCCCTGGTGGACGCTGAGTGAAGCCCCACTTACTTGGCAGCCCCTCTCCATTCCCGAGTCCTGCATAAAACCGCAATTTTTTTTCTGTTTCTGGTCTCTGTTTCCTCTACCGACCAGGGAGCACAGAAGTCATGGGTGGGGGGCGCCAGAAGTCATGGGTGGGGGGCGCCTTTGCCTTCATAGAAACGTCCAGATCCCAGGGCTTTAATGTTAATCGAGGAACCCTTGGAGAGCGGAGGTGCCTCCGAGGCCGAGCTCTCCTGCTTAGGCCCCATCCTCCGGGTGCGAATCCAGGGCTGGCGCATGGCCACTATGACCTCCGGGAATCGGGGGCTTTTAGGGGTCACACCCAGAACCGCAGTGCACCCGCTCTGTGATCTTGAGTAAGCTGGGCTCCTTCTCTGAGCCTTCTCTGTGCAGGCAAAGAGAATGGGTGTAAAACGCATGGGAATTGCTGGGGTACTTGGGTCCGCGGGCTTAACGGTCCCCACCCTGACTCCTCCGGCGCGCCCGGGGTGATGAGGGAAAACGCAGCCAGGCGGTACTCGACCTCTGCGGGCGGCCTCCCTGCGTCCCGAGAAGAACGGCCCCCTCTCCCCACCCCCTCCCGGTTCCCGGCAGCCCTGGCCGCCCCGCCCCCGCCGCAGCTGCTGCTCCCATCCCCACCCTGCCTGGCCCTTTCTGCCTCGTCATCTCCTGCCCTGCTGAGGCTCGACCCGTGAGTGGGGCCGCCAGGAGCGCAGGGACCGGGAGCCCCACCGAACTCCTCCCCCTCCGGCTGGGGGAGGGAAGAGAAACTGAGTTTGGGCGAAATCCGCGCCCGATCACCACCAGCAGCCGTGCGCGAAGGTCTGTGAGCCCCGCCCCTCTCCTCCCCTCTCCTTCCTTCCCCTCCCTTCCGCAGGACTCTTATCTCTGGGGCTGGGTGTAGGGATGGATGTTGAGTTCGCAGGTGCGCGACGTCTTCCGCGGTGGCCCACCACCTTCGCTCCTTAGCCAAAGAACGCGCAGGGAGCGAGGTGGGGAGGGCGGCAGAGACCCTTGACCACGCGTGCTAACTGGAGCCGCCAGGTCCTCTGGGAAGAATCTGGGCTGTGACCATTGAAGGACATAATTTCGATATTCTGAGCATTAAATCTCAGAGGATCCAGACTAGCTGGGGTCTCTGCTCTCCAGACAGGACAAAAGGCAGGACTTGAGGTAACTAGAGGAGGAAGCTAACATGAAAATAATTTGGGGAGGAGGGAGAAAAAAGGAGGGGCCAACCTAGTATGTCCCCTCCCTCTCTGCACCTGTGGACAGTGGGTTCTGCCCTCCCTCCCTTCCTGCACTTTTGACCGGGGGGACAGAGTTTGGAAACCTCAAGTAAGAGGGCAGAGGATCCATGGTACACAGCCCAGTGATGTCAGCCTAGTGAGGGTGTATGATGTTCACTGGGATACAGAGGAGAAGGAACGTATCTGCCTCTGGGACACTCCGGCATTGGGGTAAACGAGGAGACATTTGAGTCTTGAAAGATGGGTCCATCTTTCAAGGGAGGAAGA
The DNA here is from genome assembly GCF_003369695.1 of Bos indicus x Bos taurus. Taxonomy (NCBI): domain Eukaryota; kingdom Metazoa; phylum Chordata; class Mammalia; order Artiodactyla; family Bovidae; genus Bos; species Bos indicus x Bos taurus. The sequence goes on along the minus strand of NC_040093.1, from coordinate 31,049,818 downwards.
AAGGGGATTCCAGGCCCAGGGAAGAGTGTCTACAAAGTTTGGGAAGTGCCAGTACTGAATGGTTGAGGGAAGTGGGGGAAAGCCTGCTATCTAGGGGCTGGGAAGTGAATAGATAGTCTGGATTCTCTCTGGTGGTCCCATGAGGGTTAGGGGAAGGTTGTTATGGTTGGCATTCTGCTTGGCCAGACACCTCATAGTTCAGGCTGGAGCAAGTCAGACTCCAGTTCTGCCACTTGGTCTCTCTGAGCCTGTCTCCTCATCTGTAAAATGGGCACAATAATCCTACCCTAGAGAGTTGTCAAAGTCACTGTTCCGTAGGGTGATGGACAGGAGTGAGAGGTGCTGGGAGAGACTGTTACAGGAGATGAGGGGTGGAGGGAGATGCCAATTCTCTCTGAGATGTCAGGGGAGGAGCAGCATTTGTCACAGATGGGACATGAAGGGAAAGGGAACGGCAAAGGGTCTCTGCTCATGGCCTGAGGGAAGGGCTGACACCTCAGTATGGCTAGGAGGGGTGCAATGACTAGGGAGGCATAGCATGACACCAGGCAGTGAGAGAGATGGGGGTTAAGACCAAATCCTCTCTCCCAGACCTAGAGCCAAGTAAGGAGGTAAAGGGGGGACCCCAAAGAGAGGATGAAATCCTTGGACAAAGCCAAGGCCAAGGGAGATGGACTGAGAAAGGGAGTGGCCCAGGGCCTGACCTAATTGCCCCTTAATGCCAGGGACCTTGCTGCCTGGGTCAGGCGACCCAAGAGGAGATGGGCCATTGTCCTTGGCTGTTGATAAGTGAACAAAGCAGATTAATTTCTGCCCAAGGCCTGCTGTTGGGGTGGTGACAGCCTCTCAAAATGGGAGGATCCACTGAGGAAAATGGTGAACGTTTGACATTTGCTGGTAGCTTTTATGAGTTGAGTCCTGGATGCTTGAAGATGATGGCTGTGAATCATTCCCAGGGCAGCAGGGAGACAGTTTGGTCTCGGGTGATGTCAGAAGATCTTGGTCAGAGCTAAGACTCAAGAGGACTCAGGTATCTCTACTCAGGTATTAGGGAACCAGAAGAGGCCAGGAAAGCACATTGGGGTTCCAACATGGTGGTGGTATCAGTGAGGGGGTGCAGAGGCAGGGGCCTGTCCTGGAAGGATGGACCTCAGGGTCAGGATAAGGGTCTGGACTTCCTCCAGTAGGTGAGAGGAGCAGGAAGACTCTCAGCACTGGGATCTGGGAGGGGAGATATGGAGCTTTGCAGGGTCTAGGCTGGAAGTGAGACTAGACTCAGTGGTGGAGTTGACAGAAGTATTCGGCAGATAGACTGGAAAGGAACTTGATTGCAGGCTGGGTGTGGTTTATCAGGACTAGCTGTACCTTGGGGAAGCAAGTTAGGAAAGAGAAGTTAGGTTGGATAAACTAGGTCTGAATCTATCGCGGTGTCTATGGTGGCAGGGGCTCAGGAGGAAGGACCTGCTTGGGGAGAGCAGTCAGAGTAGATGAGGGTCCTAGGGTAGCTAGGGGAGGAGAGGAGTGCCACAGTTAACATTTAGGGACCGAAGGTGAAGCCCGAGGCAGAGATAAGATAGAAAAGGTCAGGGAGGCAGGATCGGTGCTGCGCTGCGGGGCTGACAGACCGCGGAGATCCAGGTGAACTTAGACCCCAGCCACGGATGTTCATTGGGGCCCCGGGAGAGAGGTCAGAAGCAGGGGAGCTCCCGCCCCCACTACCTTTCGCCCCTCACCTCCGATGCAGCCCCTACCATGGGCAACACCCAGGAAAGGCCATCAGAGACTATCGACCGCGAGCGGAAACGCCTGGTAGAGACGCTGCAGGCGGACTCGGGGCTGCTGCTGGATGCGCTGCTGGCACGGGGCGTGCTCACCCGGCCCGAGTACGAGGAGCTAGACGCGCTGCCTGACGCCGAACGCAGGGTGCGCCGCCTGTTGCTGCTGGTGCAGAGCAAGGGCGAGGCTGCCTGCCAGGAGCTGCTGAGCTGCGCCCAGCGAACTGTGCGGGCGCCGGACCCCACCTGGGACTGGCAGCACGTGGGGACCGGTGAGAGCCTGCGGGGGAGGCGGACCCTAGGTCAGAGGAGGGGGCGTGGCATGGGGGCATCGATCCATGGTCTTCCCCAAAGACTTGCAAATGTGCAGAGGAAACCACCGAGGATAAACTGAGCCTGAGACACTCCTACCTCCGCCGTAGGCTACCGGGAACGAAGCTATGACCCTCCATGCCCAGGCCACTGGACTCCCGGGGCTGCTGACTCAGGAACCACGTGCCCCTGGCTGCCCAGAGCTCCAGAATCCGACGAGGCCCGGGGTCCTGAGGACTCCGAGGCAGCACAATCCGGAACCCTCGAAGAAGCTGAGCCAGAGCTGGAAGCCGAGACCTCTGAAGGGGCTGAACCGGAGTTGGACCCCCAAATGGATCCGGAACCGGAGCCAGAGGCGGAACCAGAGCCAGAGGCGGAGCCAGAGCCAGAGCCGGAGCCTGACTTCGAGGCTGGAGACGAGTCTGAAGGTGTGAGGCTGCCCAAATCTGGCGGGAGGGCATAGCTTGGGAGGTGGAGGAGGCGGGGCTCCACCTGAATGACCAGGCCCTCTCCATTATTTCTAGATTCCTGAAAGCCATAGCACCGACAGGCCGCTCTTCATCCTAGCAGCATGTGATCTGGGATCCTGCCAAAGTGGGGTCAGACGCCACCAATGTTCCATCTGGCCCAGTACCACTGAAAGTGAATAAATTCTGGAGGGTCAGCCTGGACTCTGATTGTGGCTCTTTGCCCAGGAACGAGGATGTGGATGTGTGCCTCTAAGTCCCAAAGTCTTTGGGCAGCCCTGTGCCCGTGGCACAGTCCTCAGCCCATTTCTGTCCTCAACAGTACAAGCTGTACCCCTGGAGACCCCAGACCCAGGTCCCCAGTGGGACAAGGGCCAGATTCTTGGGCCCTGCTCCATGGCCCTTTTATCATTTGGGGACATGTGTCATCACCAGCCCCACCCCAGAAAGCCCCTAGCACTGGCACAAAGGGCCAGGAAAGGGGCTTGGGAAGGGAGATTAAGAGAGGAAGTGATCGTGAGTAGATGAAGCCGACACACTTCATTATAATTGTTTTAATTGACTTTTCTCAGGACTGGGAGCTCAGTGAGGATTCTGACCAGTTAACTGGTACACAGAAGGTGCTCTACACATATTCAATGACTAAAGGAATAAGGACTTTCCAGCTGTGTGTCCAAGTTTTCGAATGGAAAAACTAAGGCCAAGGGTGGGAGCGGGGCTGGGTCAACCTCACACAGCTGAGTCTGAGGTGAAACTAGAAGCAACAATCATCTTGGCACCTCTCCTGGTTGAGGAGAGGCTCAGAACTTGGAACCACTGGGAGCCTGCCCCTCAGGCTTGATTGTGGATGCTGCCAGCCTATGCCAACCTCTGCCAGAGACCAGCTGCGAGGGTGTGAGCAAAGACAGGGACAGCAGAGGCCAGTGCAGAGGTTGAGGGCAAGGCCAGGGGAGCTCTCGGCTTGACTCACAAGGCCTGTGTATGTGTGAGGGAGGGCGGGGCTAGGAACATTCAGTGCCTTCCAGAGGAGCCCTATTCCCTCCATCGAACTTTCAGAAGCCCAGGACACACCGCACATAAATAGGGAAAACACACAACGACAATGGGAGAGGCAAAATGCTGGAAAGCACAGCCCAGCCCAGCTGGGTCTCTACTACCAGGATCCCTGCTCCTTGAGTCTGTGTGAAAGCCAGGACGGCAGGCTCAGGCAGTCACCCCAGGAGAAGGGAGATCCCCACCAGGACCCAGTGAGAGGTAGACAGCGTGAAAGCTGAAGGAGCACCAAGGGGCCAGGTGGGGGGACGAAAAGACTGGAGTACGCATACACCCAAAGCCATCTCATGCAAGAACAAGTTTCTACTCCCAACCCCTCCCCCCAATGCCCATCCACGCTCAGCTTCCCTCCTGTCCTCAGGCTCTTCCTCGGCTCAACAGACAGCTGGAGACAGGAGGGCAGACTTAGTCTGCCTGACATGCTGCTGTTGGCCCTCGGGGTCCAGGGAGGCTAGCACAAATTCTCTGCTGTTGCCGCTCCTCCCTCCTGAAATGCTTCTGCCCTCCCCAGGCCCCAAGAAACACCCAGGCTGTGGAAGCACAGAGCAGCCAGCTTCGTGTTCTGGGGGCCGATCTGGAGCCCTCAACCAGTATCAGTCAGGCAGCAGGCGGCCCAGCTCTGCCTCATCCAGCCGGTTGGTGGTCATGATGTGTTCCAACTGCTGCCGGTAGCGTGCTAAGTCCTGCATGAAGTGGGGCACCCGGGTGTTGTCCAGCACCCCGTGGGGCCGGAGGTGATCCACATCCTCATAGGAAACCTGCAGGGAGAAAGCTGGGCCTCAGTGCAGGGTCCCCTGGTTTTCAGGCAGCTGGTCCCAGCTCTCTTCCAATGGCCCATAGCCCTTTGCTCCCAGAACCTCTCCCACTCCCCTTTTGATTCACTCCCAACGTTCTGTACCCTGTGGCTCCATCCTGGGTGTTTGCTCTTTCTCTCAAAACCTTCTTCTAACATCTATGTGCTACAACCCCACTCCTGTATCCAGTCCAGCTTCCCCCCTTCATCTCCAAATCTGGGTATCCAACTGCCTTCTGAACACCTTTCCCTGGATACCAGGTGTTAGACGCCTCATAGCCAGCCTTCCTGGGTGCCAGCTTATGCAGCCCGACCCTTGTCAGAGCCCCTAGGTCAGATTCCAGGGTGGGGACTTAGAATATGTCACCCTCCCACTCAGAGTGGCCACTGAGTTGAAAAGATTCCACTCTCTGAAGATCTCTCCAGCTTGCCCCTTCTCCAACGGCACGGCCACTGTGGGGTTATGCCAGACCACCATCCATGCTGCAGAAGAGATGAGAAAGGCCTCTTCCTCTTCCCCTTGCACTCCCCTCCCTAGGCCTCTCCTTCCGTATGATACACAGAGCCTTCTAAAGCCAACATCTGTGCCACCCTTTGCTTGAAGCTCCTTGGATTCCCCACTGCTTTGGATGAAGTTCAACTTCCTCAGCTTGGCACAGATACCCAGTGCCAAGGGCTTGATCCCTGGCTGTTTCTCCAGCCTGCTTCTGCAGGCCTTCCTGACTGCTCTCCTGGCCTGGAATGCTCACTTCCTTTGCAGTGTCTACACACACACCTGTGGGCTGGAAAAAGCACCTATACTGGCTGCCGGACTGTCACGTCATCTCCTGTGCTCACTCCACCCACGCTCCCACCACGAGAGGCCTGGCACCCAGTCCTCAGTGGAGTTCCAACCAGAGGCTCAGGGAATACAGCAGTGAGGGGGAGAGCTGGCTGGGACCTCTGAAGGCCCTGTGGCCCCTCACCTTGCCCAGAGAGGTCAGCAGCGGGAAGTCGATGGTCTGGCGATGCCGCAGAATGCGCAGAATGCCATCCAGGTATACCTGGTCCTTGCTGAAGCAGCCTGTGGGCAAGGAGGGCCGTAAGCCCTAGGTCCAAAGCCCCACCCTCACCCTCCCGCCCCAGATCAAAGCACTCCCCCGCCAACCCGCAGGGACTGGTGCCCACCAGGCAGCGAGGTGTCAGTCTGGCCGCGCTTGGCGCGCACACAGTATTCCCAGCGCACATCGGCATCCTGCACGTAGCGCGCCAGGTCCTGGAAGAGCTGACGAAAGGACATGCGTGCTGCACGATGTATCGTATAGTAGAGCAGCGCCGCGCGCCACAGGAAGGGCTGCTTGCGGAACAGCACGCTGTGCAGGCTGGCCAGGCCCTCCTCCGTGGGGTTTGCTGGCCGCAGCCCGTACTGCTGCCGGCCCTCGGCGCTATGCCACGGCTGCCGCGCGTTGTTCACGCCCCGAAGGTAGTGGGTACCTGCAGGGACAGCAAAGAAGAGGCTGGGCTGGGCATCCAGGGGGTCTTCCTGCCTGGCCCTATCCAGGCCCTGCTCTGCCCGTCTGGACCTCTAGCTGGTGACTCACATAGCTTTATGCCCCTAAAATCAGGCTCTCACACAAGCCTCTCCACCCCACACCCATACTCACCCAACGCATCATCAAGACCATCTTTAGGTGAACTCACACCCAAGGACCCAGAGGCTCACACACATGAATCCTCCCCCATCCGTCTAGGACTATACACACACAACTCTCCCAAACTCACACTGCTTCGCCCCCCACCCTCTGCAGCCCCCTAGAGAGGCCGGGAACTCACACACCACCCGGTCCCCACACCCTTGCATGCCCATTTCATGCTAACATACTCAGCAAAAACCACCTTTTGCCCAGAGCAACATGATTCTTGACGAGGAGTGACAGATATGAAAGAATAGTAATTCGTGTCCTATGCCTGCCTTTCCAGCCTGGCCAGTCCCCTCCTAAATCCAGCTGTGTCTTCAGCCATTTCCCTTCCCAGAATCTGAACTTGCATCCACCATGGAAGGCCTGTACTGTTGGCTAGACTAGTGGGGCCCTTAGGGTTCTCCCTCTGGCCTGTCCGGGCCTCAGCAGTCTTGCCCCACGGACAAGGGAAATCAGAGAGGAAGCTGAGGGAGGAAAAGATGCCCAAAAGAAACAGGAAATAAGGGTGAGCCCAAAGAGTGGGCTGGCATGTTCTGGCGTACCTCTGTGAGCCAGAGGGAGGAGGTGGCTGCTGGTGAAGGGAAGGGGGAAAATGAGAGGGGGTGGAATTACTGGGGCCCCTCACTGCCCTGCCCCCATGTCCCAGCCCCCTCTCATCCCAGCCCACCCACCTACCACACCCTGACCTATCTCGTGCCGCAGCATGCCCTCCAACCAGTACTGGCGGGCTCCAGTCAGGTTGATGGCCAACGTTGGTCGGCTGTTCTCCACCATCATCACTGCCTGGGACAGCAGGTCCTCACTCAGCTGCACCACTACCTGTGGGTGGCAGAGACACGTGTCATGGCCACCAACCCCGGGGGCCAGTGGGGAGGTGGACCTGCTGATGCCACAGGGGAGCCAGGCCGGACACTTGGCCACGACACCCACCCTGCCCCACCTCCGCTTGGAGCCAGCTCCCACCTGACTGGGGCAGGGACGGGAGCAGGGCTGGCCTGAGGTCACTAGCTCCACCAGAACAGAGTTGGGCCTGGCACTGCCCACTGGGCAGTCTGATTGGAAGCAGGTGGAAAAGGGGCATCACTGGCAGTGTGAGCTCACCTCACCGACGCAGCCTTCCTTCTGCATGTATCTGCGCACAATGGACCAGATCTGGCACTTGGTCAGCAGCTGGCCCCCCGTTGCAGCCTCAAAGTGTTCATAGGTCCCAAACTTCTCCAGGACAGCCTCGATGATGCCAACTGCCTGCACAGAGGGCCGCAGCAGCAGGTCAAGCTGGACCGCTCAGGTGGTCCGGGCTGGGGTGAGGCGGGCAGTCTGCACTGACCTGATGAATGAACTGTCCAGAGGCCTCACAGTATTTCTCCAGCACAGCCGTGGGCATGGGTTCCTGGTACTCGAACTGTGGGTTGTAGGTGTAATGGGACTGGAAGAACTTGTCCCGCTCGCGGTCCATATTGGTTGGCCGCAGAGCCACCAACATGCAGGGGCTCTTGCTGGCACCACGGCCTGCCTCCTTTCGAGCCTTAGCGATGTGAGGCAGGGAGGCCGCGGGCCGCAGGGTGCCCCCACCTGGGTCCCGTCCCCGTCCAGGCGGGGCCCGACTCTGGGTGCTGCCCCCCCGCCGGCCAGTACTGTTCACGGTGTAGGTGCTCTCGCTGCGCCGCATGTGTCCACGGCGGCCCAAGTGCAGCTCTGAGAAGGGCTGCCTCTCCGCCCGGGGCCGCAGGGCTGAGGGGACAGACAGAGCCAGGGGCAGGGCCAGGGACTGAGGCCAGGGGAACAGCGCTGTCCCATCTTGGTCTGAGGGCCCCGGCCTATGGGCCAAGGAGGAGGGGCTGGCTGGCGGGCTGGGGGGTGCCTGCTCATACACCTGAGCACCTGAGTCCAGCACCATTCTGTCCTGGAGGGCACATCCGGCCGGGTCACTCCAGCTCCCCACACCGGCGACTTCTGCAGACACAGGAAGGATGTGGAGGCCAGCAATGAGTGGGTATGGCCTGAGGGCTAGCAGGCCCTATGCCCCCTCACCTCCACCCTAGTTAGTCCATTCCCTGGACTGGGAGAAAGCAGGAGGAAGTCTCTTACATCCACGTAGATGGTGGTTCCTCAAATCCCTTTAGCTCATGAGCTTCTGATTGTAAGCCTTAAGCCCCCCACTCATGATTCTGTGCTCAGCGCCCGCCCAGACTGGGAATTTGGTACAGTGTAGCCTCAGCTGCCAGGATGAAAGGTGAGGGGGTCTCACTACCTTCTATCTGCCTTCTACCTCTGGCATTTTCTCAGTCTCACTCCGCCCCTCCCACCCAGCTGCATTCACCTCCTCCAGCCCATTGGGCCTACCTGCCCCTTGGTTATGCTAGTCCCTCCACCTGGAATGCTCTCTCCCCTCTGGGCCATCTGTTCAAATCTAAATTAGAACCAGCTCTTTGTAAGCAGAGGGAAAGCTCAGCCAATCCAAGCCAATCCCTGGGTGTCTCCTATCAGAGCCATCTTGCTGGTGGTCATCCAAGGCCAGTGTTAGGACAGTTATCCCAACTCTGTACCAGGGCTCAGTCCAACCCAGTCTCTCCCCAGAGACTGACCAAAGGCTCCATCCTCTGAACTCTCCTGTCTGCTCAGGGACATAATTCCAGCATCTCTCCTTTTTCCTACACCTCCTACATCATCAGTCTCTTCCATTCTGTCGGATTCTTCCCGTCAGTATAAACACATGCTGTTATTTCTCCATCTTAAAAAACAAAACTCTCACTTGACCCCATAGTCTTCTAGCTTCACTGCATCTCCCTCCAGCTGCTTCTCAGGGTAACACAACACTCCAAGTCATCTATACTCAGTCTCTATCTAATTCCTTCTTTCCTGTTCTGTCCTAAATTTCACTTCAAGTAGGGGCTTCTGGCCCCTGCTCTCTATCAAAACTGACCTGACCAAGGTCACCAATGATCTTCATGTTGATCAGTAGAACTTGACAAAGTTAATGACTTCATCTCAGCTTGGCCACATCTTCCACTTGGTTCCCAAATACACTGGGACATAATTCTCCCATCTCACTAGCGGCTTGTTCTTGTCTTCCTTGCTGGTCATCCCTATCTTTCTGACCTCTTAACACCATAATGTGGAGACACTGCTTTGGGAAAGATCCCTGCTGTTCTCCTAACTTGCTACAAGTAATAAATCCTTCCTTACCCGCCCCTCCCCTGGAAAAAAAAAAAAAAACAACTCTAATGTCTAGGACTTGAAAACTTCTCTTCTCCATTTATGCTCTCTCCCTGGGTGATCTCATCCACTCTCATGATTTTAAATATGTCAGCCTAAACTTCTTCCATAAACTTCAGACTAGTGTTCTGTGTGTGTAAATTGCTCAGCTGTATCCGACTCTTTGCAACCCTATGAACTGTAGCCCACCAGGCTCCTATGTCCATGGAATTCTCCAGGCAAGAATACTAGATATGGAGTGGGTTGCCATTCCCTTCACCAGGGATTTTCCCAACCCAGGTCTCCTGCATTGCAGGCAGATTCTTTACCATCTGAAACACAGGGAAGCCCCTCAAACTGTGTTGTCAGTTCTCAATTCAACATGTTTACTTGAATGTATAACAGGCATCTCAAACTGAAAATGTCCCTGTCTGGAACACTTTCCCCTCATATAACAGCAGGGGTCACTCTCACTTTCCTCAGATTTCTGTACAAATATCTTGTTAGAAAAGCCTTCCCGACACACCCTCTATAAGACAGTAAACCTCCTCTAAACCTTCTCCACCAGAACCTCACCTTTTCCACAATATTGTCCTCCAATGCAGTCATCACCATCTGAAGTACAGTATATGTGATTATTATGTTTTCTCCTTCTAAGTGTTCACAGCTGTGTCCCCAGAACAGTTGTTCAGTAAAGGAATGAAACCGAGAGCCCTTGTCCCTCTCAGAACTGGAATCATTCCTTCCCTGCACCTGGCTTCCCCAGCTAGTTCTGATCCCCTCCCCCTCTTCCCAGCATTCTGCCTAGTGACAAGCTGCTGGATGATTTCGGGACTCAGGCTTCCTTCCCCTCAACTAACCATACACTTTTCTGGATTCCTCACTGCTCTCTAGGCCTCTTACTTGTACCAATCCTCTTTATCTCCCCTTCTTTCATTTGACCTACCTCTTTGGAATTACCAGGATACGCTTGTTTCTTTCATGTCTCAGGTCCTTTTGCCAAGAATGCCCTCCCAATGTCTCCCTGTAACAAACTCCTAACCATTCTTCAGTACTCGGTTTGGGCCTCACTTCCTCCGGGAAGCCTTCCCAGCGTCTTAGAGACTCCCAGTGCCCAAGCGGCTTCTTTACCACCCTAGGCTGTCATTGTTGGAGCTCAGGTCCGCGTCCCCCCACATCATCCCCTGAACTCCCTGAGGGCAGGGACGGGTCTCATTCACCTCCATGACCAAAGTACCCAGCACCCAGATGCAGAATGAATGAAAGATGGTTGTGGGAGGAGCCCAGACTGAAGGCGGAGTCTGGTGATATATAAGCGGGTGTGGTCTGCGCCAATAAGAAACTCCGAGAGAAGATAACATTGAAGAGGAGCCAATGGGTACTAGGAAATCGAGGAGGGGAGTGACCTACAGCCAATAAGTGGCGGGGGCTGGGGCAAAGGGCGTGCCCAATGGAGGGCGGGGCCAGTGGACAATGGAGCGGGGTTCCCAGGTAGATGAGGAGGGGTCTGGTCGAACGCCTTTTCGGCCTCGTGGGGGTGGGGGGATTACATCCGCGTGCCGCGCCCCCACCTGTTCAATCCTCTTCTCGCCGCCGCTGTTCCCGCTCCGCAACACAGGCCGCCGGCTGCCCAGCCCGCGGGAGCCGACGCTGGTGACGCACGGGCTCGGGCGCGCGCACGCTCAGACGAAAGAGCGCGGATTCGCGTCAATCTCTGCTGCCGCAAGAGCACGAGGACACGGCTTGGGGTGGGGCCAGGCAGAGCAGGGGGGAGGTGTCCGCCATCGGGTCACGCCCCTGGGTGGGGTGTTGCCTTAAGGCCGCCCCCTCTGCCTCAGTTGACTGACTTCTGGCGTAGGAGACGCTAGCTCTCTGCGGGTGCGCGCACACGTAAGGGTGTAATCCGCACACTGTGGAAGCCCGGGTACTTGGGAAAGCAGCCCACATACAGGTCTTGTACCGGGATAGGTGGGGCGCAGCCATATATCAGAACTGGAACCAGGATACCTTAGGTGTGTCACTGCACGTGGACCCCCTGCCCTTCGTGGGCACTTTTATTTCATCCACCCTTCACCAACACGTACAATTCAGGCGTACGGGGACGTGACTTTATTCTGCGGGCAGTCAGGGGTCAGGCACAGGACCCTGAGGGGAAGCAGGAGGCCAGCGAGGGTGCAGGTGTTGGCACGAGGCTGAAAAGTGCTCGGCGACCAGCCTGGGGCGAGGGCTGCGGGCCGGCCCGCAGAGAGCTGAGTGCGGCCAGGCGCTGCTCTCGGGACACGTCTCCGCGCAGGTCCAGGAGGGCGGAGACGTGATCCTCGCTGTGGAGTGACGGGTGCGTTAGCCCCGCCCAGCCGCTCCTGGGTCTCCTCCCTTCCCGGCCCGTCTTCGCACCTCACGTCGGGAAACTGTTGCCGCAAGCCTGCCACCTCGAGGCCAAGTAGCGTGGGGTCGCGGAGGTTCAGCAGCTCCTTCAATGCAAGCAGCACTGGCACACACTGAACGCTCTCCTCCAGGCCCTGAGCACGCAGGGGTTGGTCTTTCTCCAGTCCTCGACCCCTATCAAATCACTAAGACTCCCGCCCATCCTCTCGCCCAGCGAATTCTCACCAAACCGAGGAAAAGCTCCTGAAGCTGGGCCGCATCGTGCTGCATGCGCTCGGCCGCCTGGGTCCTCTCGTCAGCACCGCGGCAGACTAGGCGGCCTTGCATCAGCGCACTTAAGTACTGCAGCACCACCGTACGCTCCGCCTCGACCAGCAACAGCTGTAGGGATCGCGATCAAATGGGTCCAGGATGTTTTTCCCATGGGCACTTTGACACCGCCCCCCGCCCTCAGCCTTTCCCCGCAGATGCACCTGGACCGCGGGATTCCGCACGTGCTGAAAGTTCTGGCAGAATCGCGCCGTCCGCTTGCACACGTCATCCAGCAGCTCTGGGCTTGAGAGCCAGCGACGCGAGGGCAGAGCCGCGAATAGGGGCTGGGAACGGAGTTTAGAGACGTAGTTGGAGCGACGATTCAGACCCAGCATTCCCCGGCAGAGGCCCCCATGCATACGCTGTATCTCCTCCTCCCAACCCCATCTCCCCCTGAAGCCTCGCCTGTAGCTCCGCCAGCAGCGCCTCCAACACCAGGCGACAGATCCTCTTCTGCAACTTGTCCAGCTCTGCCTCCACCGGAGCCAAGACTCCGGGAACCACCCATTTGGGCTGCAGGACGGATACGGAGGAGCTGGACCGACCGAAAGGACGGCTTCAGGACCAAGGCCAAGGCCCGAAAGGTCCTCTCTGGTCTAGCCACTCGGGCGCCACCTAGTGGCACAAGTGTGTCGCCTGAGGGGACAAGAAGGGCGGCTCCCTGCACTTCTGAAAGGGTGGACACAGCTGAGGCTGAAGTGGTGGGCTCAGCGAGTTAGAAGGCACACATGCCACCTGGACCTGCCTCTAATTCGCGGTATGATCTTGAACAAGTTATGTCTTTCAGTTTGTTTCGGTAAGAGGAGAGAGTTAATCCCAGTCAGGAGGGAGTCAAAATCATCATTAACTTGTTTGTTCTCTCTTGCCCACACCCCAGGGAACATAAGACCCTAGAGGAAGGGAATATTTTTGTTATATTCACAGCGGTAACGCTAGACATTACCTGGCACAGAATAGGGCCTTGATAAATATTTGTTGAATGAATGAATAATTGACACTCTGTGCCAGGTACTGTGGTAGGTACTTTATATCTGTAATCTCACCTGAGTCTCAGAAGGTCCACCCATATACTATTGACGACAGAAGCAAAATTCAGAGAGATTAGATAACTGGCCCAAGGTCACACAGCTAGTAATTAGGAGAACTAGGATTGGAACCCCAGGGTTACGTGAGTCTAAAATTCCTAAAGGCCCAGTGTAGGCTAGATCCATACTGAATAGATGTTCAGTCAGGGGTTAGTGAAGGTGGCATTCTGTGGGCACATCTTGGTACCTGAGTGCTAACTGGTGGTTGAGGGTGGCCAGTAGGTAGGGCACGTAATGAGGGACCACTGCTTCCCCCCTGAGATGGTCTCGGGAGAATTGGATCAGAGCATCGGTGAAGCTGCAAAGAGCAGAGGTGGCTCCGGTACCTGCTGTCACTCTGATACAACCCCAGTCCTTAGTACTCTGGCCCCACCTCCAAGATACCCAAGGCCCTGTCTTGAAGGAGTCCTTTCCCATGGGTGTGTCTGATCACTCAGAACCCCTTAGGGCTGCCCAGGAGCAGGGCCAGGAGTTGGGAGTGGGTCAGACCTCCTCAGGAAGGCACTCAGTTCTGATAGTGCCATGCCATGCACCCGCTGCTCCAGTGACACACTGACTATTCTGGTCACACGAATGTTCTCTTCCAGGATCTACAGGCAGGGATGGGCAGCCATTAGCGGGGTCCTGGTCCTGCCCTCCTTCCCTTTCCCTGTGAGGGCTGCCCCCTGCCACTTTTCACCCACCTGCAGCACGATGGCTGGCAATGGCGAGTGGTAGAAGCCAGACAGGTCTGTGTCGGGTTCCTGCTCTCGGCCCCACTCGACTACCTCCCCATCCAGTGCCTTCTGCAGCCACTGGGCCACCTTTGCCTGGGGAAAGGGGGCAAGGTGCAGCAGGATGTAGCAGGGCACTGACACTGCTAGAGATGGGTAGATGCACGACTCCACAGATACAGGCCCACGGGTGGCGGCAGAACTGCTCTGAACCTGGGCTCCAACTACTCACCTGGACTTTGGCCACAAATGTTGCCTCCAGCTGCTCAATGTTTTCCAGGGTCAGGAGAGGCTCCAGATCAGACACGTCAGC